>NC_051178.1:91661299-92001299 GCF_013339695.2 Rhipicephalus sanguineus
ATAATTAGAAACATCTGTCTTAGAGCCCGACTTAAATACTGGGAAAACACGAGCAGTTTTCCACATGCTAGGAAATGTGGAAGTGTCCAGGCAGTTATTAAATATCGTAGTCAGTACTGGGACAAATATAGTACCATATGATTTTAGTATGGCGGAGGGGATGCCATCTGGGCCACATGATAAGGATGGTTTTAAGCGCTTAATGCATTCGCTGATAAGATTTTCATCCAGCGACAAAGCACTGGATGAGCTAACTGCCTTGGGCTGTTGTCTGATATCAGTGCTGGAGTCTGAGGCCTTATAAACGGATGAGAAATGTGTGGCAAAACAGTCCGTGACGGCATGCACTTCTACCCCATTTGAGTCTACCAGTAGTCTGAAGGACTCTCCGCTTTTGCTAGACCGTTTACGTACATACTTCCAAAACTCAGCCGGCCTGTCAGAGGCGCTTTTTTCTAAGAATTGAATGTACGAACTATGATCCCGTTTATATAGGCGTTTAGAGAGAGCTCGAAAAAAGCTGAACTTTTCCTTCCACTCGCTGGATGGAGAACATTTAGATTTCCTGTGTGCGTGATCTTTATGCTTCAGTGCACTGATAAGTTCAGATGAGAACCAGTGGGGATATTTACGGTGTTTAGGTGTAAACAATAATAATAATAATAATAATAATAATAATAATAATAATAATAATAATAATAATAATAATAATAATAATAATAATAATAATAATAATAATAAATGTTGGGGTTTTACGTCCTAAAACCACAATATGATTATAAGAGACGCCGTAATGGAGGGCTCTCGAAATTTCAGCAACGTGCGGTTCTTTAACGAGCACCTAAATCCAAGCACACGGGCCTCAAGCATTTTCGCCTCCATCGAAAATGCGGCAACCGCGACCAGGATTCGATCCCGCGACCTTCGGGTAAGCAGTCGAGCATCATAGCCACTCTGATGCCTCATCGAACGCGAAAAGTGACTGTCGGCGACATCTAGGATGGCGACCGGCGCGCCTCGTGGCTTCGTCGACATACGAGACACCTAACGTCTACTGAAGCAATATAAAGTGAAATTCGACGTAACTGGGAGCAATTCAGAAGTAATTGAAAGCAGTTAAATGTCATATAACCAACTGCAAATCAGTAAATAATTAAGATATATTGCGGGGTGTGTTAAGTTGACGTCGAAGTATAGAGATGTCAGAAACCTGCAGACATACTGGCAAGTCTAGCCTTGCGATAAGGGACCCTGTAAATTCTTTAATTCATTGTTTGCTTTCACTAAGGCTCATTTCGTACGGCTTGTTTCAGGGTAAGAATATTTTAGGGCACACTCATTCAAGAAAGAAGCACTGCCTCATAAACAACGTTTCTTAAATGATTACACCAATCTGTCAGTTCTCAACTCTACTAGTACGGTTGTACATGTAAACAGTGTCGCATACATTCTCAACAGTCACGCATTATTATGCTCTGTCAGTACACGGAGCGAAAAATGTGCACAACTTTATGTCAAAGCGCTTCCGCTTATAGCCAAGGTATGGATAAGCAGGATGAACTAGCATACATAAGAAGCCTTGCTCATTACACTTGCTTCCATTGTCAAGGAAGCCAGTAATGTAATCGCAGCGAATATGAGGAGCTGTCAAACGTCACTTACCTTCATCTTGGTTGTGGTGATGCCTGCTGTAAAAAAAAAGAAAAAGGAAACACACGTACTGTACATCAGAGAGCTTGTACACAAGCGCGCCTTTCTCTTAATGCTTTCTTTTTCTTTTCAAGCATGTATCATATTAGGGTCAGATTTGAAACGTAAGTTCCTCAACCATCGTCATAGCGCCTACGTTTATGTGCGTTTGAAGTTCTATAGTTTCCTCTCTGCCGATTACGAAAGGAAGCGTCAGAAATCTGAGCAAAGCCGGAACTTTTTCGTGTGTGCTCAGTTGTAATGAGGAAAAGCTCCGTGATCAGGATTATCAGATTGAGCAATATAAAAAAAAATTGCACTTTGTGTGATGAGACGCGCGCACGTCTGCCAACGAAAGGGATGTATGAAGAGAAGTGAAGTTTTAACTTGGGTATTAGCATGAAGTGAATGTTTTATACAACTGTGTAGCCCCATTGCGAAGCAGAGTACGGCATCCAGCGCGTGACTGAATGACACAGAAAGGAAATATATAAATGAACAAGGGCAATACTGTACAATTAGTATTCTTAAAGCGATTGCGGACGGTTTATTATTGTCATGACAAGTTTGAATGCCTGTTCATTACAAAGATGCGTGTCTTCTTTTAATTCTTAGTTTATTAGGATTTCATGAACGAAGTGCCCGCCACTGAACAGCGAACATGTGTCCCTATTACCTGCTTTGCGAGTCGCTGTTATGCGCAAATAAGCGCACAGTTATATATTGTTGTGCAAGTATTATTTGCACGTTTCATCAGAACCTGGTTGCCCTTTCTTACGGGCAACTTGGCTTAATTAATTAAAGCTACGCTAATTCATAGAATGAAATAATGATACATACGGGTTCAAAACAGCTCCATCTGTCGAAAGAAAAAAAAAAAAAGAACAGAACTCATTACAACTCAGTTTCTAACACTAACATTTAATCCCTACTATTCACATTCAAAGATTTCCCGTAAAGCGACGACTTACAGGCTCCGACAAGAACACCCAGGAACACGAGGGACCCGGTGAGCTTCATTTTATCTGAAAGAAGACCAGGGATTTCGTAAGAAATGTTGTCACTGTTTTGTTTAAAGCAAGAGTAACATTTCGTTACGTACTCGCTGTCTTAAGTTTGCTCCATCTAGGTCCACATAAAAAAAAGCAGGTGTCCCTCAGCTTACGGACGCACATTGCGCTGTATCAGCGAAATAAATCTTAGTTTGTTAAATTATCAACAAAGGACATGCAAACTTGACGCGTGTGACAAATGTTGGTGCGGTTGACGGGGGCGGGTCGAATAACGGAAAATGTGGGCGCACGGCCTGCGCAATGATATGACCACGCGTCCGCAAATATTTTAAGCTTATGGTGCATCCGTACGGTAAATCTCAAACGCTGCATAGAGCGCTGGCGACGCGCGTCGCTTTCTGCTGGTGCTCTCAGAGAAACGTTCTCCAACTTGCCGCGCTTTGACGCGCTCCCAACTTCGAGCTCGGCAGAGATATGACGGAGAGCCGTGAGATCTGAGCCTAGGCTTTACGGAGAGCCGATAACATGGTTTCTGCAGCTTCCTTTGTTGGCATGACATAAGCCAAGATTGTTCGTGCATTCATGCCTTGTTCGCTTTCAACACACTATACAGACACGTGTTTATACTTGGTTTATTCGAAGCTCATTCGAGAGAATTTAAAATTTAATGTTCCGACAAGATGTTAAATCGTACTTCATATGCTTGTTGGAGGTCGCAAACGTTCCCGGCTTTTGATTGTTCTTCTTAGTGGCTTAAAGTTCGGCTCGAATACGCTTTCTGTGTTTCTGATCAACAGTGGATTCCGCATTGTTACGATTCGAGACACAGTACAGCCGTGCCCAGGCGAATGGAGCATTAGCACGAACATTTCGAAAATGTTTTGTTGAAGTAACTGAGAAGCGTGCGAAAACACGGGAAGCCTTGTTCGTTTATCCCTATGTAGACATGTAAGCCGACACTGTTGTGGCAACATATGCAGTTGTATTGTTGACCTTGCTTGTATAATGACCGATTCCTTTCGACAGGTTGCGTTAAGCATATATAAGGCAAGGAACCATCCTACCCTTTAACTTGTGCATCAGGTGCACTGGCACGCAAGTAAAGCACGCGTTCTCCGCACCGTGGCCCTTGAAGTGACAGTTGCTTTATATAAATGGAAATTAAAGCCGGTTGTGTATGATGAGAACACGCTGCGTGTACGGTTATTTAGGTCTAGAGAGTACATAAGTAGATATTCAGACGGCTCATAGGAAGGATCAACTTCCGCGTACAATTATCACGTTGCACAGAACCACCCAATCACGCTGTGCACAAGAAGGAAGAAGATGATCGACTGGTGGTGCAATTCGTTGGGACTGAGTCACGTATTGACTGAGCGAGAAAGTTTATCAATTGCAGGAATTCAGCTTAAACAAGTACTCGCATATAACGATGGGAGAGATGGGATGCTTCTGTTCTTATTTTATGCACATCATGATAATTCATCATAATTATAGGCGCGTTGACATTTCGCTCTAACTAGCACATTAGTTCCATCGCAGTTTCCATAGCAGTTCTTTCTGCTGCTTGTACTGGAATAACACCCAAATATCTGGCATGTCTTAGAAAGGATGACCAGTGCTTCTCCTGCCTACGTTTGTATTCCTATAGTCATCTGAATTCTCGTGACAGTGTACATGCATATTCTTTCCAGCAAAACACAATGGGAAATGCAGTACACTCACAGCGTCTCATTATGAATGCGACACAAACTAATAGGCAACAAATGCACTTAGACGCTTTTTGTACAAAGGCGCTCTCACTTTTGAAGATGTCGTAACTTCAAATCGCTTACCGACTCTTCCGTGCCTGTTCGCCATATCTTCTCGGTTAAAACCGGTGAAGCTAATCTTGTTTATCGAGTCACCTGCTGAGTACTGCCTATTTCTACAGACAGAGTTCTAAGAAGCGCGGTGTATTCTCAGGCTCCGACAGGATGACAGTCCGCAACTCGCTCTCACTCATCGATTTTTTTGTCAACGTCTGTGTGACAAGCCGATAAACACGACAGCGTTCTTCCTTGAACGGAGATAACCAAGAGATAAAGCATCTTCCGCTAGGCCGACCACTGAACAAAAACAGGTGTCACTTGCAGTCTCTATGACCGTACTTTTTTCTGCTGCAGAGAAAGCACAGATGTTTGTTTTTGTTATTTTTTGTTCATCTATGAATTTTCTTTATTGATCGCCTCTCTTTCAATATAGAGATATAGGTTTTCATAGCAGCAATATACTTCTCCTAAATATGAACATATGTTCGAAATACTTGGGCCTAGTTTTTTCAACAGGTAATGTTCGTTATCTAATTTCATTTTGTTATTTAGTTATTTGAAATACCTGAAGCGCTAGATCAAATATGGCTGGTAACTTGTGATAACAAATAGTGTTCGCAAAAAAAAAAAAAAGAAGAGTAGGAACGATGAGCGAACGAAGGAGTAAAGAAAGTGACATTAGCAAAAAATCCAACTTCGCCTGCCAATACGCATCCAACCACGAAACACCACTTCAGTTCAGTATTGAGTAATTCGTTGTGTAATTATTGTCCACTGATTGTGTAATAAAAAAGGGCAATAAAATACATTCATTCCGCAATCAATGTTGCTTATTTGCCGTAGATGATAATGTCCTTGCGGTATAAATTGAGGTGTAAACAGAAAGTTCTCCTCTCTGCATCAACGATGTCGGAGAAAATATTGAAGGGCATCTCCAATCGCATGGTTCCTTTTTTTTTCTTCGCCTGGCCAATTGTTCCAATCCCACTGACTCCTTAAGTGCATAGTAACATCAGAAGTAAAGTTAAAATGTTTTGGTAATTCTGACTGTTTAATGCGTTTTCGATATAGCGTTCTCTGAATTTTTCTTATTTCATTTGATACAACAGTTGAGCGAGATAGCCAGCGTTTCACAGCTTCCAGCCTGTCTAGTTGAAAAGCCATTTGCCCTACCTATCCACAGACACGTGCACACAAATGATTTTTCGTACCGACGCTTTTTATGTTTTTTTTTTTTTTTAGAATAACAGCTCATACGCATAAACTCGAATCAGATCATTCATTCGCTTCATCGGTACTAGTAATCTGAAATTCGCCAGGAAAGAATGCCTAGCAATGACATGTTCAAAGAGCGCTTACTGTTTCCTAAAGAAATCCTGAATCATATTGCCAAGCACTTAAAAATAGGATACAGACAGAATAACGACTAAAAATGTGTCACTTTTTCTTCAAGCAGACATTTTCCTAATATGTCTACATTTGATTTCCTGTTTAATTAAGCTGAAGATGTTGGGTGATCGTCACCCAATATCGCATCATTCATTGTCATCTTCCTCCATTCACCGGCTGTGTTTCTTGTTTCTGTATTCATCAGACCTTGCCTTTTATTTAACGCCTTCATACACTTCGTATCCGTGTCATACAGAGACGATGAGCAGAATTTCGATCCTGCATAACCTTACCACAAAAAATAGTATCTCTCCTGTTACATCTGAAAGCATT
This sequence comes from Rhipicephalus sanguineus, assembly GCF_013339695.2. Taxonomy (NCBI): domain Eukaryota; kingdom Metazoa; phylum Arthropoda; class Arachnida; order Ixodida; family Ixodidae; genus Rhipicephalus; species Rhipicephalus sanguineus. Next base: position 91,667,535 of record NC_051178.1, read on the forward strand.
ATATTTATTCGGAGGATTATGCAAGCCGAGGTAAACGCACGAAATGAAGTCCTACTGCAGAAAAATGAAACTATTTTTGTTTTCAGTCAACATTATTGATGGTAGGTTGCAGACGGATGTGCAAAACATCCTATGATGTCAGATATTTTCGTTAAGAGATGTTCGTGTATGATGAACATTCTGTGAATATATATTCTTTGTTTCCTAATTAAGTAAAGTGACTACACTGGACTTATTGAACCTAATGAACTGAGGCGGTCTAAGTTGTGTAGTAGTTATTATACTCTCGCGAACTATCAGCGTCACGAAGGAAACATTGCGCGCCTTTGTAATGATTTTTATGTCTCAAAGCCTACCTTGTGGTATTCCACGTAAGAGCGAATGAATAACATGGCACAAACAGCTCCTGACATACTCTTATTTAAAAAAAAAATAGAGCAGCGAAATATTTGTGCGCACCTACTGTGTGGCTCGTATCAGTACACGCACCATACAAAGAAAAGAACGCGTTATGATTCTTTCAAGCGTTGCAAGGCATGACGTGTCGCAAGACTTTCCCGAGACTGCGTTACAGAAATCGCTAGTTATGCTGATAAAAATAATACGCACAGACCGTCCCCTAATGCACAATTTTTCTCATTCGGGTTTTTTTTTGTTCATTTTAAAATGAAGTTATACTTTTAGAAACGACTTTGGTAGCCAATGACACCTACATGATATATATTTAGTGACACAGTGAGGCGGCGCGCGCCTCGTAATAACCGAGTAAATGAAAACGCGACCCGAAGGATTTGGTTTCGATCATGGCCGTGGCGGCCGTATTGCGATGTTGGCGAAATCCTATAGCCCCGTTTACTTATATTTAGCTGCACGTTACAGAACCCCAGGTGGTCGAAGTTTTCGGAGCCCTCAACTACGGCGTTCCTCATAATCATATCCCGGTTTTTACACGTAAAACCCCAGCAAATAATATTCAATGAAAACCCGAATTTTGCTGTGTTGTCGTTTTCTACGTGGTATTTACTACTGCACGCTTCAGATTCAGGGGTCGCACAATGTCATTAGAGCAGCATGCCTACAGGGACGCTAAGAGTTCTTAATTACACGCACTTTTGGTTATGGCGAAATGGTGGCGAAGGCCACTGATACACATGTTGGTCGCATGCTTAAGTTCAAATGACACATTTTTTTCGACGAGGGCACTGGAAATAGGAGAGAAGTGTTCCGGCTCCTCCCAAAGTTCATCCATGGTATCCGAATCTAGTATGAATGGGGCAATGTATGGGTCGATGCAGTTTCAATAAGGTGCAATAAGATGTGACCAACGGTCACATCATATGATTGAAAGGCGGCGCTTGGGAGCAGCAATTACCGGAAATTTTTGCTTGGCTACCTCCACCTGCCGCAAATGACGGCCCTCCTCTTCCTCCAATATCATAAGGCTTCCGCTTCATCCAGAACAAAGTGCACAACGGCCGAGTGAAATATTTCAGTGTCAAAATGTCGCAAAGAACGGGAAAACCACAATGACATCCAGCCAGAAACAAACCTGGAACTACCATCCCACAGCCCTGTACCGACTGTTTTCAATGCCGATACTTGAAGACACTGTCGACAATTACTAGCTCATAATAACGCCTCAATCCTTTGTTTCGCCAACTTCTGTCCTTCCTTTGGGCACTGTCTGTCACACCCCATAACAACAATTTTAGTTGCACGTAGAATATAGCTCCCGTTCTCGAACCAATGCGTCATTCTGCTCACTAGAATATATACAAATTTTCTAGGGTATACATGGTGGGCCATCCGTGCCCGAAACTAAGCGCTATACTTTGTATGCGTATATTACTTACTTGCTATTGCTCCGGTGGTGCACTAAGGCAGGAGACGTACACAAAACGTATCGATGCTCCCCCATCGGCTAGCACCACTTTTATACCTGCTGGCTCTGCGTCTAGTGAACGGCCATTGTTCACCTTTATCGACTGGGATGCACTTAGATAGAAAGGCTCCTGGTAAATTTCCGCCGCTGAAGCAACTTTCCGGTTTTTTTTTTTTTACTCTGTCTTCGCTGCCGAGGATGTTTGACCTAGCCTGTCCACTGACGGGTGCTTTTGCGACAACAGTTGCGGCTAACCGCAAGATTATCGGTGGCGCCTACTTCGCCGCCATGCGAAGCGGCGCAGCTTGGTGAATATTCAATGACCGACTATCTCTCGCACTGATACAGATGTCTGGGATGTTTAGAGGCGACCTATCACAATAATGAACAATGACGAAACACACACGTGCGCCCAGCAACCACCATTCCGCCTGACCCACTTCGGATGCTCGTAGCTTTCGGAACTGGCATGCCGATCTCAGAGAGCAAACAACGATAAGCTCGTCACGTGCTTCAATTGCAATACGTGGCATCATGTCTGCGTCCGCTATAGCTCACAAGTGGCGCTTTAGCGATGGCTTCAGGGAGCGCTGATAATTGTCTCTGTGCTTTCTTTAAACGCGCAGGTCTCAAGTCCAAGGGTGTTCGTTTGTTAAGGGGACATTTTAGCACGTGGCTGAGATAGCGGATCCTTGAGAGAAGAAGTAGGTTTGACGGTTTCTTTGAACACCCCGCAGTTCTGAGATTAAACGCCTTGTTCGAGGCCATGTTGCGTGCGAGGTGTGCGTTAAGCAAAATGAGAATTGTTTCATAGTGCTTTTCAGAAACAAGCTTCCTTAAGTGTATAAGTTTGTAACGAAATATGAACAGTTATATTGTTTCCTAATGGCCTCACATTTGCCCTAAGACTGATAACAATTTTTATGAGCGCCGGTAGTCGTACCTCTTAGTTTTGTGGAATTTCGTAGAGCAACGCTTAATGTTCCAAGGCCCTTCGAACATTGGCAATGGTGTAAAAGGGTTAGTGCGTATATAATTTTTTGTGGGGTTTTACACGCCAGAAGCACAACATTGTTGTCAGGCACGCCGTAGGCAAGGGCTCCGGAAATTTCGGCTAACCGGGGTTCTCTAGTGCTACCTAAATCTAAGTACAATGGCCTCTAAAATCTCGCCTCCATCGAAAGGCCACCGCCGCGGCCAGGATCGAATCCGCGTGCTTCGGGTACGCAGCCAAGTGGTTAGTGTGCATCTATGCGTCTGGATTTGCTTCAATCAGCTTGGATAAAAAACTGCGCTCATAAACACCGTGAATATGGGCCGTTCAGCACCAGGGCCCATATTCAAAGAGACGTGTTATACCGGAGTTGTTCGGTAGACGAAATTCCAGCTCAGCTCTGCAGGCGAAACTGCTTGAGGCCCGTGTACTTAGATTTACATGCACGTTAAAGAACCCTAGGTGGTCGAAATTTTCGGAGACCTCCAGTACGGCGTCCCTCATAATCATATCGTGGTTTTGGGATGTTAAACCCCAATAATTATTATTGCATTATAAATTCTGAAAATGTCATTAGTGAAGGCGCTGCCTAATGCGAAACAAAACGTTTATAAAACCGAGGCTTTATGAATCGGACCACATAGTCGGACAAATATGGCTAAGAAGAAACGCCAGTGATGAAATGCTGCTGAATGTGGCGGGAAAATAATTGAGCTTGCAAAAGCAGGCGAATACTTATCAGAAACATCCGTGTTCTTTATTGACAAAAAAATTTAAAGATGAAAGCCGAGAGATACAAGAACAATGTGCAATATAAGTGTGTAAACAGAGGTGAGGTGCCTGATAATTGGGACGACGTTTCGAGAAGTGAAACTGTCTTCATCAAAAGACGCCTCGTCAGCCTTGGAGAGTTACCTTTGGATGGTCAATGGTTGACGTCACGTAGTGTCACTGGCGATACATATCATCCGCAAAAGAAGAAACTAGAAAGGGGTTGAGCAATGCCACTTCATACATGATTACATGTGCGAAATGGCGATCATTATGTAAGTTATTTTAACACTAACATGTTTGCCTTTTAATTTCGATCCCGTCGTTTATCCCTCGAAAAATTATCAGCACCTACTTAATGATCATTGATGATCTTGCTCCATGTTTCTGACCGGATGCTTTGTAGACAGAACAAGACAAAAAAAAGGAAAAGGAACTGCCTGCAATCTTGTCTCTTATCTCTAGTTATCTCCTGAGATACTGTGAAATTATTTCCGTTGCACACAATAGTTTCGGCGGACTGATGGGCGTGTAGAGACAAAAAGTGTCATTCTGTGGTGACATATGATAGAAACCTGCCTCTTTTGTCGTCTACAGAACGTGAAGTGCTTACGCACTTGCTTCAATGCATCATGTGCTTATTTTCTGATGCCTGCAAAAAAAAAGGTGGTTTTATTTTCCCGAAGTTTTGTTGATTTCGTTCGGCACTTTTTCTGTCTGAGGACTCTGGGTGAAGAACATTCCGAGATTACACTCGCAAGCGGCGGAAGTCGCGAGACGGAGATGTTAAACGAGTTTGTCGTGGCGAAAGTGGCGCATGCTTCGGGACGGTGGCCGGAGAGACTCGACAGTTCATTCTGTACAGGCTTTTTCTCAACCGTCAATTTAAGCCGAGGTTTCCTTTCAAGCGTTTCAAGTTATTCTTGGTGTTCGGTCACACCAATTACACTAGTTTTTTTTGTTCATTATTAGACTGTGCCGTTAGAATTTTAGGTGCAAACAGATTTTCAGAAAGCCGAAAAAGGCACGCAGTTGCACAAACCAAGGATTAATTTTGACCACATGGTATTTTTTTTAAAGTGAACATATGTCAAAGTACATGGATCTTGTATTCCGTGCTTATTTGATTGCGGCCGTCATGCCTGAGATTTGGGAATGGAACTTGCGCCTTCACACTGAGTGTAGGACCGCCGTCAAAACCGGGCGCACGGTTGTTGTTTCTTGTTTTTTTTTTTTACTTTGTGCGCTAAACTTGGGAGGTCACGCAGGTCGGAGGCTGCGTTCACCCTGGCGCGCGGCGCGACTTGGACGGCTTTTGGTCAAAGGAGATGCGACCGGATGAGAACTGGCCGGAGGCTTCGAAACGGCTGCGTGTCGCTCCGCGAGGTACTTAAGCTCCAGAGATGGGGGAGTCCATTTGGTTTCTTGTCGCGCCCAGGACAAAGGAGACCGTCACCACGCGGGCGGCGGCAGGAAGGGTTGGAAACGCCGTCGTAATGACCCCCCTTGATTGCCCAGCGATGCCTGCCGGCTGCGCATGAATGTGCCTCTTCCAGGCCCCGGCGCGGCGGGGGCGCCGTCTGCCGTTCGCGCGCTTCGCGGTCGCCACTCGAGGAGGTGCAAGACAAAGCGGCCTGCTTTTTGGGCACTGCGCGGTTGCCGGAGTCATTTGTCATGAGTGGCGTGTATCGGGTGACTCAGGCGGCGGGCAGGCCCTTGACGCGTGAATGCGTGAACGGCGAGGAACGGGACCACGTCACGGGGCAGCGGGCGCCCGGTCGGCACCTTTGACAATTGTTTGCTCGCTGGCATTTCCTCGACGTGGTAACGATTTCCGCACTTTCCTTTACAGTCTGGTTCGGCAGAATCGCTCGAGCGGGAGTTAGTGTAGCGAGCTTGTAAGTGGTGCCACGTGTAACTTTGTGCACGTAGGAGGGCGCAGCGAAATGGCTCGAGGGTGGTGTCCCTTCAACAAACGTTTTTGACACGACACCAGGGTTGTGACAACCCTGGTGGCATGTCAAACACATTTGCTGAAGGTAAACCACCCTCGGGCCACATCGCTGCTCCCTCCTCCGTGCACAACGTTACACGTGGCACCACTTACAAGACCGTTACACTAACTCCCGCTCGAGCGATTCTGCCGATTCGAGCGATTCTGTTAAGAAACATAAAACAAATCTGACTGCAGCGAGCGAAAGTCATTTAAAATATGCCTTCACATAATGCCAAATAACCTGGCGAGAAAGAAAGATTTCACAGTTTGAGATCATACATTGGAGTGTATACAAGCATATGTATAACAAGGAGAACCACTAACAGAAGAGCCTAATCACGAATTCCTGGAAGAAATTCATGGAAGAATAAGAACGGGTTGGACAACGGGTTCGGCAGACACTCCGCATTATGACAGGAAATCTGCCACTGTCATTAAAACGATAGGTATAAAACTAGTATATGTTGTGTTAGTTCTAACATATGGGGTCAAAACATGAAGTACAACAAACAAACTGAAGAAAAAGTTCACAACCACGCAGCGTGGCATCGAACGGAAAATTATTATTAAAGTAACTTTAATAGATCTTAGGAAGGCAGAATTGATCACGGAACAGACAAGGGTAGTGGACATTCTAGTTGACACCAAGCGAAAGAGATGGACGTGGGCTGGCTTCGTAATGCTTAGAATAAAATAGAGGTGGATAGTAAGACCAACAGAATGTTTACCAAAGAAGAGAAAACACGGTCGAGCAAGGCTGAGTTAGATGCAAGAAAATTCGGAAACAAGCTCCCAGGGATAAAATACATTCAGCTCACACAGGACAGCGTAAGCTGGAGATCATTGGGTGAGGCCTCCATTACTCTGTGGACTTAAATAGGCTGAAAATATTGATGAATACAATCTAAGAAAAAAGAGAGTCAAAAGAGGGTCATGGAACCGTGACTCTCTTCGGGTGTCCATCTGACCCCTTTTGGAAGGTACAGGCAGAGAAAAAGAGTTCGCATTTGGGAAGGAGTCACTGGACCCTCCTAAAGCGCGTTTCGATTGGCTTCCGTATACGGAAGAGCCGCCGTATACGCCATACATATCGCGCGCTTGCCCTTTGGCGCCGTTGTGGCGCCTTGCTCGCTGACGCAGACGGGGTTGGCGCCTGGGTGGCGCGCCGCTCTCCTCTCTCAGTCGTCTCAGCGGTCTCAGTTCTCAGTCTCTCAGTCTTCTCGTCTATTTGAATGCGTTGCGTGGTTGCGTTGGTTGCGCGTCTTCGGTGGTGTTGACGCCGGCTCCGTGCACGAAGTGACGCTTGGAGGGCGGAATATTCATGGAGCTGCGGACACCGACAACGGGCGCCAGTTAACGGTGAGTGTACTGCTTTCGTAGGTACTAATTATACAGCTTTAGCTGGGCGTCCGCAGCAGCCTTACTGAAGTTATCTGCCAGCCATTTCCAATAGCAGCCTGCGTCCGCGGGGCTGTTGCGGATGCCCAACTAAAGCTGTCAGTTAACGAGTTACCACCCCTTATGCGCGCTGCTGTACAAGCTCCCATAAAGTGAGTTATGCAAACAATTATCGAGGGTAATTACTTGCTGATCGCACGTTGTGCCTGCACTACTGAAGGTGCAAGATGTCGTTTTGAGATGCACTTTAGTCTACTTCAAAATACCATTTCCATCGACCTTGAGTGTGCAGCGCGCTTCCGCGCGTGGGAACGTGAAAAAAAAAAAAACTTGTGTACAGAACGCTCAGACGCACTATATATAATGGTTTTTGTTGGCTTAAAGACGGTAGCTTGAGGTGCAGATATAGTACAGTGGATTCCAGAACGTACGCGGTAGTCATTCAAGTTGGACACGCCTCGCCGGTAAAGTGAAAAAGCTCTAGACTTTCGACGGCGCGCGTTGTTGCGGCCGCCGCCGTGCACTCTTTTCCCTCGTTTCTGTTTGCTGTTTTCGTGGTTTGCATACACTGCGATGACGTTGGGCGTTATAACAGAATCGAGTGAGTGTACGTGATTGTGGGAGTTATGTGCGCTAATTCTAGCATATGACATGTCTGATCTCGACGTAGACGGCGTACGCACGCGCTGGGTGTCGATCGGGCCCTCGTACTCGCATCTGTTTATCTGAGTATTTAAAGATGGGTTACGTTTGTAAAACATGCGGTCAATAACCGCTCACGGCATGTCCCTGACTGCCGGAGGATGTGCTTTGTTGTTTTGTTGTTAGCCTTTATTATGTCTATGTGAACCGCTTATTGTGTAGGTTTTGCCAACCTTTGCTGCAATTTCATTTTCTCATCATAATATCACGTTCTGCTTTTCAGATACCGTTTTTCATGGTGCTCACGCTGGACAGCAGCGACAACCCAGCAAGCCACAAGTCTGGTGCCTCAAGCCGTCACCACTTTTTGATTTATTCCTAATCATAAGGAATATGGAAACATGATGGCGATTTCTGCTGTTTATTTAGCACCATATGACACTTTGCACATCACAGTCACACATTTTAGTTGGCTATACTCATAGAAGCATGTAAATGAGGAATACCCAAACTTCTTAATTGGAAATCACAGACCATCTTTTCGCGCTTTCTATATAACTTTGCCGAAAAATATTTGTTGTTTTGACGAGTTTTATTAAAATAATACTAAAACTAAACTATTCTTTTTTTGCAGTCGTTGGGCAGAACGGCAAGTATTATTGGACTTGCTTAAAATGAATACTCCACCATTTTCAACAGTAGTCGCGCAAAAGTAGAGCAAGGGTCAAAGGAGTAGCTTAAAATACTTGTGGAGTCGCTTGACGCTTCGGTGTGGGTCCCTTGACCCCGTAGGAGCGTTACCGGCAAGAGTCGTCTGACTCCCTATAAGTGGTAACGTGATCCTCCGGATGAGATTCTTTCCACTTTTCCTAGAGGGTCAGGGGACTCTCCTAGAGCGAGCTGACCCTGACCCACCAAGAGAGTCACCGTCACTATTTAAAGAGAGTCCTATACGTGGCAAGTCAGAACTCTCCGAAAAGAGTCACGCATACTCTTTTTCTTCTTAGAGTGTACTATTTTCTTTTATAATAATAATAATAATAATAATATAATAATAATAAAGTTACTAATCTTCCAGGCGAAGCTTCTTATGAATTACAGATTTCAGGGCGGTGGTGTTTTACGCAAAAGAGCCGATGGCGGTGAGTGTACAGAAATGCAACGCTCTAAGGTGCGCAAATCACATGTTTTATGCGCTGTTTTCCAATAACTGATGCTCTCTCGATTGGGGGCTTGTGGGCGGCCAGTCATTTCTGATACGGCAATCCGATGTTTTATCCGTGTTATCAAGGTAGCGTGTCAATTCACGTTCCCACATTTCATTGTTTTCTGAACATGGACGCATGGACGTCGTTCTTGCATGTAGCAGCTGTAGTATTGCGCTGCTAAACGCATGTATGACGGTCCGATTCCCAGCATGGAGGAAGGAGACAGTTAGGAGGGAGCGTTGCGCAAAGCGCAAGCAACAACGAACGAATGAACGAACGAAAGAAAGGAAGAAAGAAAAATATAAAGAAAGAAAGAAACAAGGAAGGAAAGAAAGAAAGAAAAAGAGAAAGGAAAAAAGAAAGAAAGAAAAAGAGAAAGGAAAAAAGAAAGAAGGAAGGAAGGAACGGAAGAAAGAAAGAAAGGAAAAAAGAAAGAAGGAATGTCAGGCATTCACGCCAAGCATCGCTTGACCCATTTTCCAGGTAGCGGAAGGGCTCTTTAATATTTTATATCTATAAAAATCTATATATGTTCAAACAAAGACACACAGAACAACTGCAGTAAAATATTTCGTGAGCAATACCCTGCCAATCGTCGTCAAGCTTATTCACATTCATATGATATCATTGTAGTTGTACCAGACATTGACTTAAGCTTACACTGACATTCAATTTAGACTTACATAAAGTGCGACAATTTGTGCCTGAAAAAAGTGCAGCTGTTTGTTTTTAGTGAACGCCAGACGCCTCCGCTCCGAGGCACGAGAATACCTTCCGGATTATGTACATTTAGCTATGACGGCCTCTTCATTTTTAACACGAAAGTGTTTTATGCCGGGGTCTACCAAGTACATCCGTCACGGATATGACGTTGATAAAATGGACACCAACGGGTGAGAAAGAAAAAAACCAAGAAAAAGATACCCCGCTGGGAATCGAACCCATGACGTTGCGGCCGCGACGGCAAGCGCCCGACGCGCTACCCACTAAGCCATCTCGGGAGATGCTAGACACGGCGCGAACGCGCCTTATATCTTTCACACATTCTTTTTCGCGGCGGGCGGAGCGGGGCGGTGCCGCCGTCTGTGAGAGGTGAAAAGAAGTAATACTTCACGATCGACACTTACTAGCGCTTACTCCGAGATTGCACGCGATATCTGAGGTCATGGTTAAAGCGTCTCGATACCAGAGAGGTAGAGTGGCCGCGCTGGCGTCGCCGAGGCACCCTTGACGCAGTTACGTTCTTTGCCTTTGGCTTCGTGTTAGCGTGCGTCGGCTCATCGGAGTAGTGCATCTTCCACGTGCACCAACGGCATTTTCCCGCCGCCGACTGCTTCAGTTGCGAGAGCATCGACTAACAAAACTGCTGCAATATGCGTTGCAGAAAGGACGCGATTTCGACGGGCGAATGTAGTGCCTTGGTGGAGCGAGAGCAGCGCCTGCGAGACAGAGGCCAGCGGGACGCACGCGTTTGCGGCTCAGGCTACGAACCTCTACCTCCCGTGTTGCTGAAGCGCAGTGCGTGTTATGTATGCATGAGCACAGGCGTCGGCTACCCATTACTAGAAAGCGCACACCGTGCCGTTTCTCTCCTTAATTGACGACGCTTTGAAGAAGTGCATAACGGGTACCAATGTTGATTGCGAGCTTGTTGATATCATCCTTACGCGGGATTCACGATTCGCTGTGTCCAAATATATGTTCACATCGTCAGCTACCACAACGGTTTAATCATGATCATGGGCGTTAGTCGTCGCGATAGAGACATGCTGTCAACATGGGTGCATCCACGTCAAACGGTGCTATAGCTGCCAAACACGAATAGACGTTGTACAAGCTCTGATATATCATTACACAATAAGCACTACTTCTGTGAAGACACGTTTCACTTTCGTGTTATACCGATTCCTATGACGGAGGGATCAGCCATGTTTTTTACATCGAATGCTGTTTTGAGAACACAACAGCGCAGATGTTGTCCGCCGCCGGTGTCCATAAGCGCCGGTGTCCGTAATCGTCCAAGACTAGAAAAAAACGAAATGAGAAAGAAAGCATCTACAATCAAAAGGGTTTTGCACCCATGCCCTTTGCATGTCAGTCGAGCATTCTACGACAGAGCCATGATGATGCTTGAGACTACTGCGCAAAAAAAGACCCGGTGCAGGCGTCATGTGAGGCAAGGAATTAAATATAATAATCATTGTTGCGGTTTAACGTCCGAAAACCACGATTTCATTATGAGAGACGCCGTTGTCGAGGGGCTCCAGAAATTTAGCCATCTGGTGTTCTTTAACGTGCACCTAAGCACACGGGCCTCAAGCATTTTCGCCTCCATCGAAAATGCGGCCGCCGCGGCCGGGGTTCGAAACCGCGACCTGCGGGTCAGCAGTCGAGCGCCATAATCATTAGACCACCGTGGCGGGTGAGGCAAGGAACCGAGGTAACATATGTAGTATATCGTACTATATTAGGAAAATAACAACCAAGCTTCACACAATGTGGATTGCGCAACGAGTGTGTGGTTAAAGCTTGCCACCCACCAGTGACATGGGCAGAAAATTTTTCGAGAGGTAGGAGGGGGGGGGCACGCCTTTCCGACGTAGGGTCCAGGCAGATAAGTGTGGTCGAGTGTCATTTTGTGCTCTATATACCATGGCAGAAAAAAATTCGGGAAGGGGGCATGGGGCCGGTGTGCCCCCCCCCCCCCTCTGGCTACGCCTCTGCCACTCACTACAAAGTGCTCAGCCATAATTCTTCATCGCTATCAGCCACAGCATCAACGAATTGCAGATAATGGTTTACAGATGTGTAGCGAGCACCTCGCTAATATGCAGCATGACGAGATCCACAAACATTATGGCGTACTGGATGCTCATGAAGGTGTGCTTGTATTAGTTGCCCCAAGAGAGTTTTGAGCGTTATCTAGAAAGGCCGCTCTACCACCTTTCACTGTTACTGTGCTGCATGTTCCCCTTAGGCCTGGTGTTTTTTGTGCGAAGCAAAAGCAGAAATATGTGTACAACACAGCAAAAGACGTGTACACCTTCTAATTGCGACCTCTGCTTTCGGGGAAAAAGTATATTTATTATGCCGTCGTATGCTGCCGCGTAGCTAGCCACCAAGAAAAACTGCCACGCGATATTCTGGCTTGGGAAAATATATAAAACAAGTTAGAAATAATATGCTTTAAGTTCTCAGTCGGATACTCTCCGTATAAATTGCAAACAAGAATCGCTAAAGAACATTTCGTGTCAGCACGCATGACAGCTTATACGAAGTTCTCATCCGATGCTGTTGATGTTAGGACGTGGACGACGGGGAGGCTGGGGAGGTCGGATGATTGAAGGTCGCCAGGGAATGGCGAAGCAGGGTACACCGTTTCTCCTGCTGCACGGATGGCCAGCTACAACTCCGGGCAATGGCTTGTGGTGGTCAATGATGCCTTCGTCGTAGACATACCCCAGTTCTGTAAGGGAAACGCATTACGTGAAATCAGAGACCATCTGCAGTCTCTTTTGGATACACGAATATGAATAGATTTTCTGAATGCACGTGACGAACAAGCTTTTCATGGTGTTTCAGGGAATCTCTCTTACAGGGGCTCTGCAACACTTTTGCAAGCAGCCATTGAATGACTTCTCTAAAGGAGCTTATTGCCTTACGAATCGAAAGCCGCAAAAAGTTTATGAATCAGTCCAGTACGAGCGGAGTTACGAAGGTTTGTCGCACGCTGTCATTCCTTTCTCTCTTCCCTCGGCCTGGCGGAAGCACTGGAAGCTAAGCAGCTGGGAGGGATTGCACGGGGGAAGAAGGTACGTCACGCGCCCCTCGTGACTTTGAGCACTTTAGTTTAGTTTTTTTTTCCTTCGAACGGGCGGGCAAGTGGCGGTCTCCCACGGCGGCCGTGCTAACTACCAAGCGTGCCATGTTCAAATCAGCCAGTGGCGCGGAACTTGAGTCAGTGACGCAGTGATTTTGAGTGAATAGCATCATTTGTCGAGAGAAGAGGGAGCGATCTTTGGCTGACTTTGAGGATTTTATAATGTTTGGCTCGTGTTCTGGGGCGCCTCGACCACCGATCGACAGCGCTTTATGACCATGCTGAAGAAGTGTTGCGGGGTCCCTCTAAAGCGTGCAAACCCTCTAAAGCGTGCCGACGCCAAAGATGAGGGCTCGATCCTGGCAGTTTAGGTTCCATTTCGACGGAGTGGAAATGGTAGAGCCTTGTGTACTGTGGGATGTCAGCGAGCGTGAATATAGGCTAGACAGCTGAAGGAAGAGTATTGCTGCCTGCTGTGGACATTTTCTGTGTTCGCGCGATAAGACTTTCTATATATGGTGTGTCCGTGCAGAATATATGCATTTGTATAATTAGTAGGTGCTGCATTTATTGAAAGCACAGAAAATTGTGTCCAGACAGTAAACCTGAGCATTACGTACATTTAAAAGATTACATCAAATATCCATCACCTGTATCCTCCAAGGTCATAAATAATCACCAAAATCACCACCTATCTTATGGTTAACAACAAAATGATATCAAATGGCGGAAATGTTTTTCGATACGTAGTTTCTCAGAGTGGTGTGCCGCCGTGGCCAATTATGTCGCTTGTTGAAGTAACTCACTCATTTAAGCATGCTGACTTCCTTCTTGAACCATCCCTGTACCTCAACCAAGCTCTTTGTTTTGTGGGCTGTGTTTCTCACACAACTCACGTCACCTCATTCTCTTTACATCGGAGTCCGTACTACTGCAATCTGTGTCCATCAAAATAAAAGGGCTAGAGTGAGCATGAGCCCATACCTCTTAGTCTAGGCTGAGTGTTACCTAATCCTATGTAAGGAAAGTTTGAGCCGGATATTGATAAATAACAGCGTTTTATCCTCGGAGAACTCTACCTTAATAAGCACAGCATCGCAATACAAAGAAAATGCGCCCTTTGTGATTTCAGTTCACACTCATCTCACTTCAAAAAAACGTTTGCAGCTTTAATTCTGGTGACGGTGACATATATGAACACGTCCTCTTCCGTTAATGCAGCATCCGAACGATGAGTGTCCGGTAGGCGTGTGCAGTACATACATTCCATAGTAAGACTCTAAGGTGAGGGTGACTGGGTCTTGGCAGCCATGTATAAATGACGTACAACTAAACTACCTACCCGTAGCATTCGCACTGAAACACATCAGAAGTTGTCCGTTGGTTCGTTGGTTTGATTATAGGGCATAACATACCGATACGACTCGCGTTATCAGAAACACCGTAGTGGAGGTATTTGGATCATACCGACCATCTGGTGTTTTTAACGTGCCCCGACATCGCGCAGTAGACGGGGCTCTAGCTTTTCGTCTGCACCGAAATGCGACCTCCGCAGCCGAAATCGAAACCGCGACTTTCGGGTTTGCAGTCAAGCAACGTAAACACTAAGGCACAGTGGCGGCTGTCTACTAGAAATATAGGAACGTCTGGTATCGAGCGTACCAGACGGAGTAATAGGCAAACTAGAATAATCAATAAGTGAAACACTGCAAGGCCCAAGACATCAAGCATGAAATATTTTTGCGTATTTAAGGTCTACTAGTGTGTCACTCTTTCGTATACCTACCAGCGATTCAAAGAAGTCTCATGTTAAAGAAAAAAAATAATGTTGGCCATGATATAGTGAACTGAATGACTCATTTCACAGGCATACTCTCCTAATGTAATACAGTAACATTAACTGACATTGGTTTACCGTTCAGGTCACACAATGTTGCGAGACGGGAAATTGCTGCTTCAGATGGAGATATTCTCACAATTAATAAACGCATCTTTAAAAAAAACTCGATGATGTATTTACATGGGCACAGTTATAAAGTTATGTTCAAACGAGAACTTTTGAACTCACCAAATAAAATACTGTATATATGTATCAATATATATTTCCTTAATTTTTTATATGCTAACAACCAAGTGGAAAGGGGTAGCCGTCGCCATGCAATGGTAGCAACGACTCCTTCATTTATTTTTTTTATTTCAATGAAAAAAATAAAGTGCCATAGGAGAGAAAAGTTCATTCAGGCTATAAACCACTCAACGGCGTGCCTTGCGAATCACTGTCTTTCTTTACGCGATCGAAGTTTCTATTCAGCTATTTGTTACCGTAGTAATGACAGAGAGCGTATGCTCACCATGACTTTTCGTTTCTTGTCGGCTGAAACAACAGAAACGTGAAACGAGTTACTTAAAAACACAAAAAACTACAAATATAAGCATAGTAACGTTGTGCATTGTACAGTAATACCAGCTGCACACAGACATAAACTTCGATGTCGATTACTCAATCATTCGAAGTGATTCAGGGACAACATAAGCTAGCTACACCATAACCGAGGTGTTGCAAATAGAATAAAAAAATTCTGGAGCCCTTCTCTTATCCGGAAAAAGTGGGCAAGGAAAGCTTGGCGTGTACGGGCCTGACGTACCACTTCTCCCTCTCTTTCTTTCTTTCTTTCCTTCCTTCTTTCTTTCTTTCTTTCTTTCTTTCTTTCTTTCTTTCTTTCTTTCTTTCTTTCTTTCTTTCTTTCTTTCTTTCCTTCTTCCTTTCTTTCTTCTTTCTTTCTTTCTTTCTTTATTTCGCAATGCGCGAAACTCCCTCCTAACTTTTTCCTTCTTCCATGCGGGAATGCACGTGGTTAAATGCGCCATGCTTCAGTTGCTACAGGCAACAACTATCGTCATCCGATCATATCTAGCCAGCAATAGAACGTGCCTACGGGAAATGACAAGTCACCTCGTAAAAGATCACACTGTTATATCGGAAACGGCTGACCACCGACACGTCAACAATAGAGAGAGCATAAATTATTGGAAAAAGGCGCATACAAATACGTATTTAACCGGCAGGCCCTGGAGGGCCGCATTTCTGTACGCTCGCCAGGCTTTTCGGGTAGGACGCCGCCACCGGAATCGGTGAGCCTTAAGAAGCTTCGAATGAAAAGCTCACGCTGTGAAACGTAAGCATGCTCAATATTATTCCGGAGCCTTCCACTGCATAAGTCACGTGCCGCCGAACTCTCGTGCAATTAAGGCGTGGCTGAATCCTGTCAAAGAAACTTTGTTATCCATCGCAACATTGCACAGCAGCTGTTGCGGCGCGCCAATTAAGGAAAATTACTTGCAATCTACATCCACTTTCGTGAGTTCTCCTTCCATGTCTGCTGAAGAAACTTTTCTCGCGCACATTATAAAATAAATATTATGGGGTAACAGCCGATAATGCTTTATACTTCAGAACGTGAAACGTATTGAAAAAGTGCGTTGGTCTGAAAAAAATGTGCGTTTAAATAAAATCCAGCTGTCGCATTTTTCGTGCACGATGGCTTCTACGCAAGCGCAGTAGCAAGATCTCAACAGTACTTCTATTGTTTCTACATGCACGCGATTCAAGAAAAAGTGTGCAGGCCAAGGGCGTAGCCGGAATGTTTTTTGTGAGGAGTTCAACCACCATTAATGTATGTTCGTGTGAGTGTACGTAGGTGCACGTGTATACATACGCAAGTGAAATTAAAGAAAAAATTTGGTGGAGGAGGCCTTTGAACCCCCCAGCGACCCGTGGTTATTCCCTTTCTGGCTAAGTCGCTCTATATATTTTGAGGGGTGTTAAACCATCCCTGTTGCTTTGTGAAAAACCCACAGACAGACGCAGCTGCGAACAGTGCAGCCAAATTTTGCAATCGTGTGCGGCAAGGAGTTGAGAGTTTGCACGCGAGCCTGAAGTTGCCACTTTCCCAAGTGCTTCTTTTCATGCACACGCCCGTACACTCCCATCGGAGAGCCTTGATACAAGATGCTTAAGGCGAAAGCCTTAGATGCCTCATCAAACGCGAAAATTGACCGTCAGTGGCATCGGCGTTCTCAAGAGTGATGCATAAAATTATCCTCACACGATCACCTAACGATATATCAACATGATGCCACAGATCGTGAAAATTTGTGACGTCATTACGACGTCATCGTGAAGTCACATGATGTCATCAAACGCCACCTTCGCTTGTCAAAGATGGGCCGATCACGCAGGCAGTTTAAAACCGGGTGAGCTGTAGAAAGCGTGCAACGCCTTTGATCCTGGAGGCAGGGGAAAACCAGGCTAGGCGCAGAAGGCTTTCGCAAGAGGCCAGGAGAGGATCAATACATGGAATGACAAGAAAAATAATAATATCTGGAGTTTTACGTTCCAAAACCACGATATGATTATGAGAGACGCCGTAGTGGAATGCTCCGGAAATCTCGACCATCTGGTGTTCTTTAACCTGCACTGACAAGGCACAGTAGACTGGTTTCCAGCATTTCGCCTTCATCGAAATGCAACCGCCATGGCCGAAATCGAACCCACGACAAAGGAGAAAATCGCTTTCGCCTTCGAGTTGTCTTAGGTGAATTCATAATGAACCCTGTGAGCTCTTTGTCTTACAACGGATTGCTTTTCGCCGATAGCTGAAAAAAAAAACCAAGAGCGGCGTTTGGATCGGATACGCTTGTTGCCATGGTGTGCGAGCACCACGCACACGCACGCCCACGCAACGAACCTAGAAAGGAAAGCACAGAGCTGGTTGTTTTGTTAAAATACTCGTCGTCTAAGTGACAAGCATTTATTGTATTCGGTTTATTCAGGTAGCGTTTGTTGCTTTGTTGTGTAGTTGTTCCGAGAATGTAATCAACAACCATTGCTTCTGTGGATACGAACGCCCGTGCTTGCGAGCGGGACATCCATAAAGAGGAAGGTATGTATAATGGGGGACGGCGTAAGCTATATCGAATGGTTAATTGGTGCGATGGCATCTCCGGGTGATACCTTCAGTCCAGGGCTCCACTGGTTCTGGTGGCTAGATGAGCTCAGTCCTGAAGGCCAAACTGCGCTCTCGGGCCATCGATTGCCGTGGAAAACCAATTACTCTAAGCAGAAGTGAATTGAGGTTACTTGGTGTAGCGCTACAATCTTACGTTCAGTAGCCCAGCATGACTTTTACGCAGTACCACGGCAGGCGTTTGTGTACTGTGCCGGGTGTATATTGGATACGATATTTAGGAGTTGGTTTCTGTATCTGGCTGACTTGCCAAAAAGCAAACCGCATATTTTTTAATAAAAATTGTGCTCGTGGTAACGTATAATTTTAGCGCTAAGTATGTTCAGGTATGCTTTCTTGCTCTGCTGCGTAATTATGCAGAGCACAGAGTGAGCAAGCAGAATATGTAGTACAGTGGGCGCTTACATCATTCAGTTTACGCCGCGTCTTGCGCACTGCGGAAAGCTGCACGCATTGAATTCAGGTCACGTGAACCAATTGTTTACCATCGGGGTGACTTAGGGCTCACCCATAGTAGAGTACACAGCACACTCACTCGTTTACAATTCGTTCTAAGCATGTTTAGGAGCACGGACTACTCGGGCCGGTGAGTGAAGCAAGGAAGCGTAGAAGCAGTATCGGAGCATGCGTGCGCATGGGTCGTAAAGTTTGTTACCTTGAATAACCTCAACTTTGTCTTCGGTTCGAACAAAGAAAATACATGGTTGATAGGTAAAAATGTTTTTTTAGAGAGTGACCAAAAATT
The DNA here is from genome assembly GCF_013339695.2 of Rhipicephalus sanguineus. Taxonomy (NCBI): domain Eukaryota; kingdom Metazoa; phylum Arthropoda; class Arachnida; order Ixodida; family Ixodidae; genus Rhipicephalus; species Rhipicephalus sanguineus. Next base: position 91,686,018 of record NC_051178.1, read on the forward strand.
GTTTCTTTCCTACACCCATTCAACCCTCTCATTGCCAAATAATCATTTAGCGCAGGGAGTGTATTTTAAGGCGAAAGCCTTAGACCGTCGTCCCGTGTCGGCGTCTCCCGTCGGCGCGCCGTCCATACGAGCGATGCAAAAAATCATCATCACGTGATGACGTCACCATGACGTCGCAGATCACTAAAATTTGTGACGTCATTTGGACCTCAGAGTGACGTCACATGATGACGTCATCACGTGCATCTTAGCCTGGTCAGCGGTGGGCTGATCATGAAGGCAGTGAAAAACAAGGTGAGGTTACTCCTATGGCGAGCCGTCAACGCGAGAGAAGACGACGAAGTTGCGCTTCAGCTGCTCCGCACGTTCGAACCTAGCGCGTGAGAAGAAGACGCCCGCAAGAACGACAGCGGCTGTGGTTGTACAGCGGAGAGCACGCAGCAATAAAATATGTGGGAAAGTGAACGCCTCACGTCATCCCACAAGTGGTGACCCGGACATCGAACGGCAACGCGCCTCCTGCTCGTCCCTTCGCCAACGCACTGAGCGTCACGGCCATCCCGTTTCTTCGGTGACTACAGTAAGGACTTCAGCAACGTACATTCCGACTGACCATGGACACCACACCCAACAGTGACGCAACGCCGAATCCCACGGTACCCGACCCTGTCGTCGCTACTCTCAAGGTACCAGAGTTTTGGCAGGCGGACTCGGAACTCTGGTTTCTGAGCGTCGAGCCACTCTTCCGACGACACCGGGTAACATCGCAATCAGCGAGGTACGACTATGTCATTAGCGCTTTACCACCTGCTGTCATCGCCATCGTAAGAGACATTCTGCGCTCTCCGCCTCCTGACAACTCCTACGACACTCTTAAAGCAGAGCTCATCCGCCGGACAAGCGAGTCGGAACAGCGTAGGCTGCAGCAGCTGCTCACCGCGGAGGAATTCGGTGACCGCAAACCTACGGAGCTTCTGCGTCGCATGCGACATCTCATCGGGGACAACCCTGCTGCATTGGACGCATCCATCCTACGAGAGCTCTTCCTACAGCGACTGCCGCAGCAGGTGCGGATGATTTTGAGTGTGTCCTCCACGGAAACTCTCGACTCACTGGCACAGATGGCCGACAAGATTATGGATGTCGGTGCCCCGTCCATATCTGCAATTGAGAGACGTGATTCTTCCCACTTTGCGCCGGTCCGCGATGACCGCTTAGACCACCTCCTTCAAGCTAACGAGGAGCTCAACCGCAAAGTGGACCAGCTGGCCGCTGAACTGAGCTCGCTGAAAGCAGACCACCGACGCACTACTTCACGACAACGACGCCAAAGCCGCGATAGATCGCCAAGTCTGCCTCGCAGCGTCTGCTGGTACCACCACCGATACGGGGCACGCGCTCGTCAGTGCCATCAGCCATGCCAGTTTGCGGGAAACGCACGTGCCACGCACTGACGGCGGCCAGTGTTGCAGGCCCGACATACAGCCGCCGATTCCACGTCACGGTCCGCGTCACCAAAGTTCGGTACCTCATCGACACGGGTGCCGAAGTGTGTGTTGTTCCTCCTACGCTGGAGGACCATCGACGACGCCAGACAACGCAGCCTGTCACAGCTGTTAATGGTTCCACCATACGGACCTACGGACAGAGGTCTGTTACGCTTGACATCGGCTTGAGACGCACGTTTCGTTGGATTTTCTTAATCGCCGACGTGCGTGTACCAATTATCGGTGCGGATTTTCTTTGGCATTCTAAGCTTGTGGTGGACCTACGACATAGCCGCCTCGTGGATTCTGAGACCCACCTAACAGTTCAAGGCGTGACATCGAGTTTACCACCCTTACGTCTCGTGCAAGCTCATGCCAAAGTCTCCGCCGTGGTCTACGCTTCTAGAAGAATTTTCCGACCTCTTCCGTGCTCCATCTCTTGAAGACCCAGTGCGCCACAATGTCACACATCACATTGTGACAGTAGGAGCACCGGTGTTTGCACGTGCTCGTCGTCTCGCACCTGACCGTTACAAGATTGCACGGCAAGAATTCGAGCACATGCTTGACCTCGGATACGTCCGCCCCTCTTCCGGTGCCTGGTCATCACCTCTACACATGGTCCCCAAACCCTCAGGTGACTGGAGACCGTGCGGTGACTATCGCGCCCTCAACAAAGTGACCTACCGGACCGCTATCCGATACCGCACATCCAGGACTTCACGGCATTGCTGCACGGTTCGACCGTATTCAGCAAAATCGACCTAGTGAAGGCATACCACCAAATACCAGTCGAGCCTTCCGACGTAGCGAAGACTGCCATAATAACCCCTTTTGGCATGTTTGAATACATACGGATGCCCTTCGGTCTACGAAACGCAGCACAGACCTTTCAACGGTTCGTGGACCAGGTTCTTCGTGGTTTGACCTGCTGCTTCGCGTACATCGACATCCTCGTCTTCAGCACTTCAGCAGAAGATCACGAACTTCACCTGCGTCAGGTTTTCACGCGGCTCCGGAAATATGGACTTGTCGTCAACGGATCGAAGAGCGAGTTCGGAGTTTCCTCATTAGACTTCCTTGGCCATCGCGTGGATTCCCGTGGGATCTCTCCACCCACGGCGCGCGTGGAAGCTATATTGCAGTTTCCGCGGCCAACAACTACGAAGAAACTGCGTGAATTCCTCGGGCTTGCCAACTATTACCGTCGGTTTATTCCACACTGCGCGGCCATCTTGCAACCGCTACATGCACTTCTCTCCGGTCAAACGAAGCCGAACGCTTCCACCTCCTGGACAGACGACGCTGAGACAGCTTTCAGTTCCATCAAGGAAGCTCTGGCTAACGCAACGCTCCTCGCGCATCCAAAGAGCGACGCCATCACGTCACTCACCGTGGACGCCTCCGACGTCGCCATCGGAGCAGTCCTGCAGCAGTTGGTCGACGGAGTTTGGCAGCCGGTCGCTTTCTTCTCTAGGAAACTCTCACAGACCGAGTCCCGTTACAGCACGTTCGGTCGCGAACTACTCGCGGCCTATTTGACTGTCAAGCATTTTCGTCACGTCCTCGAAGGTCGGCAATTCCATATCCTCACCGACCACAAGCCGCTCACGTCTACCTCGACCGCTACCAACTCTGCCCACACCCCACGTGAGATCCGCCAGCTTGCCTACCTCTCGGAGTTCACGAGCGATATCCGGCACATCAGTGGCAAAGACAACCCTGTGGCTGACGCATTATGCCGCGTAGAAATCAACGCAACGATGGATGAGCGCCCGCCTGTCGACTTTGCAGCCATGGCTACTGCACAACAGGAGGACAGCGAACTTCAGGTTCTCCGACGCCAAGAGAACTCCCTCAAGTTCGAAGATATCCAACTTCCAGGCTGCGTGATTCCCCTCGTTTGTGACACGTCTACCGGTTGTCCTCGACCGTACGTTCCAGCGCCATTTCGCCGCAGTGTCTTTGACGCCTTGCATTCCTTGTCGCACCCCGGCATACGTGCGACTCAACGCCTCATCACAGCGCGATATCTATGGCCACGTATGAACATCGACATCTGCCGCTGGACACGTGCTTGTCTCAAGTGCCAGCAAACCAAAGTCCAGCGTCACACAGTCAGCCCACTGGGTACCTTCACAGCTCCGGACTCACGGTTCAGTCACGTGCACCTGGACCTCGTAGGCCCTTTGCCCCCATCGGAAAACAGCCGGTATATATTAACGTGCGTAGACCGGTTCACGCGGTGGCCTGAGGCACTACCGCTCACCAACATCACCGCAGAGTCAGTTGCCCACGGACTCATCACCGTGTGGATAAGCCGCTATGGAGTTCCCAAGACCATCACAACGGATCGAGGTCGTCAATTTGACTCCGCGCTCTTCCGGATTTTGTCCCGCATGCGTGGTGTCAACCACATCAAGACGACAGCCTACCACCCTATGTCGAATGGCATGGTTGAGCGGTTTCACCGCCAACTCAAAGCCTCGCTCATGGACTCACGATCATTGATACCCTGGACGGAGCGACTGCCACTCGTCCTCCTCGCCCTTCGCAGCACGATACGCACGGACGCTTCTTGCTCCTCAGCTGAGCTCGTTTTTCGCACGACCTTAAGACTTCCTGGCCAGTTTTTCGACGTGTCTCCGGTACCACCAATGGACGTCGCTGATTATGCCAGTCGCCTCAGGAACGCCATGAAAGACGTGTCTCCTATCCCACCACGTCAACACTCACGCCCAAGTTTCGTCAGTCGTGCACTGCGGGATTGCACACACGTCTTTGTACGGCACGATGCTATCAGACCACCACTACAACCGCCTTACGACGGACCCTTTAGAGTCATCAAGCGTTGCCCCAAGCATTTTGTCCTGCTGATTAATGGACGCGAGGACAGTGTCTCCATTGACCGCATTAAGCCCGCCTTCCTCGACACCGACGCCGTCCTCGCAGACGACAAGCCATCCTCCAACACCAGACGAACGCGCTTCGCAACAGTAGCAACTACCAGCTACTCATAAGGATCGCTCCTTCGCGCACTGGCTACCTCGCTAGAGGGGGGGGGGGCCCTATGGCGAGCCGTCAACGCGAGAGAAGACGTCGAAGTTGCGCTTCAGCTGCTCCGCACGTTCGAACCTAACGCGTGAGAAGAAGACGCCCGCAAGAACGACAGCGGCTGTGGTTGTACAGCGGAGAGCACGCAGCAATAAAATATGTGGGAAAGTGAACGCCTCACGTCATCCCACACTCCTTTTCTGGAGGCAATGAAAAAACACTTTAGGTGCAGAAAGCTTTCGGAGGTTGGCGGCGCAGAAACAATACATCCATAGAGAAGAAAAAGAAGATGGCTTTCGCCTTGCAGTCGTTTTAGGTGTGTGCATCAGGGAGCCTGTGAGCTTTTTTTTTTTATTGCGATAGCAATTATATGGACACTCTCTACGGGTTTTTGCCGCCGCCATCACCATCGCCGTCATGTCCCATATAAGGTCCAAATTGATAACATCCCTCCGCGCATCGCATGTTCTATCGCAGGTAAGAGTGTGCGAGCGGGCGTGACGAACGCGTCTGAAGCAGAGATCAAACAATCCGGCCCATCTCTGCCGCTCGGAGCGCGCATGCGATATGACCCCGCACGGGAGGCCTGCCGTCGAAGCAGAGAGGAGAAGCTCCGGCCATTTTGACCGAGCATGAAAAGAAGCCAAGAGTGTGAGTGTATCGGTGTGTGTGTGGGGGGGGGGTGTCGCTCGGGCAGCAACTTTGAACTTTGATTCTAAGGGCGCGGTCACAATCGGCGGGGCGCGCGCTATCTCGGCAGCCATGAGCATGCGGCTCGTATACCCTTCTACGGGCTGCGCTCTCAATGCGAAGAGACTGTGCAGAAAGTGCGTTTCTCCCGAAAGCGGCCGTATTCTCTGACGCCAGCGTTTTGTAGAGTTACGCGATATCGTATCTAAAAGAGTTAGCTGCCAGCCTCACTTCGTACAACATTACAAGTTGTTGCGATCGCGTTCACTACTTCATCGTTCACGTGAAACTGACTTTTTGAGCTCTCTGCGCGTACTTTGCTAGTGGGAAATTTTTTTCTGGAATAATGCTGTTCCCCGCTAATCTCTAGCTTGAAGTTTAATTCCACTGCAGATCATGTGATTGTCAACTAAATTCGGAGTTTCGATCGGAGTCGAAACGGCCACCTTTACATGGGATCTAAATAAAATGATTTTCGCAGGCACTGCTTTCAAATGCACATTGTAAATTCCCAGTTGACAAGGCTCATATGGAGCTTAGAAGTTCCATAACTCGCTACGTATTTTTATAATGTTAAACCCCACATTTTTTTTCGTTAGCCTGAAAATAATCATGGCAGATAGACTGAAAGATGCGCTGAACCACTTCTGCTTATTTGGTGTCACTTGATGCATTTGGACTAATATTAGCTACTAAAGTTGCACCAATTGAGCTTTATCAGTTTGCTTTCTGGATTGTTGGCTCACCTATTATTACCCCTTGTTCCACGAAGATGTCTCATTCTACGTCTACTGCAAACGTACGCATGCAGATCTGGCCGGCTGCCGGTGTTTGCCTCTGGCCCAGAAAGATAATGCACAATCGGTTGGGTCGGTGCTATTGCTGGAATCGTGATAAGCAAATGGCAAATACGAGCTGTCTGTGTCAACACACTTGCATGAGAGGTAAAATCCACGCATCCTGTCTGATAATGAAGCCTTGCAGACATTTCTGTGGTTTTTACACCGAACTTCGAGGTATTGTATTTAACACAAAACTATTATTTGCCTCAACTCCTTCTGCAATAATGTGATGTGCACTTTAAAAAAAAAGGATCCCTTGACTCTTTTTTTAGACACAATATTAATGAGAACTAACAGACAGTAATCCCAAGGGATGTAGAGGGGACGTTATTTGTAGTAATTAGAAAATAAATGTGAAGAAAGTAGAGTGCACGAAAAGATACCATGCCGCCGGCAGGGACTGAACCTGCGACCTTCGAATAACGCGTGCGATGCTCTACCACTGAGCTACGGTGACGGTCATCCTCTCGTCCACTTTATGGGATATATATGTGCATTTAAACCTAGGAGTGTTAGCGCCGGTCGCAGCCAAGGCGGTGAGTGTGTAACATTCCTTTTTTGCCTGTTGGCGTCACGTAGCAAGTGATCTTTTCACGAGCTGGCAGCTGACCGATAATCCCTCGCATACAACCTGACGGCATCTAGTCTGCCAGATTGATACACTCCCTATGAATGAAGAAAAGTAGATTACTTTTAAGGGCTCGTTTTTCTTTGTTAGATACAATAATAATAAGAACTAACAGACAATAATATGCCATGGAAAGTATAGGGGACGTTATTTGTAGTAATTAGAATATAAATGTAAAGAAAGTAAGGTGGACGAAAAGATAACTTGCCGCCGGCAGGGACCGGAAAGTCAGCTACATTCCTTCATTCATAGCGAGGGTCTCGTTCTGGCACACTTGATGCCTTCAGGTAGTATGCGAGGGATCATTGGTCAGCTACCAGCTCGTAAAAAGATCACGTGCTACGTGACGCCAACAGGCAGAAAAAGAGTGTTCCACGCTCGCAGCCATGGCTGCGATCGGCGCTGACTAACACTCCTAGATTTAAATGCACATACATACCCCATGAAGTGGACCGGAGGATGACCGTCGCCGTAGCTCTGTGGTAGAGCATCGGACGCGTTATTCGAAGGTCGCAGATTCGGTCCTTGCCGGCGGCAAGTTATCTTTTCGTCCAGGCTAGGCTGCTGCTTTATGATGGCCTAAATGTGTGTACGCAGGGACTCTGCTAAAAATAATGGCAGCCCCCAATGTTTTTTTCTTCTAATTATTCTTGAACCTTTGTCAGCTATATTTTAAACTATTTAAATCTAAACTGATCATCTGGTATCATACCTATCATGAACATTGTGTACCGCCACCTTTTTATATGGTGGTGTTTTTCGCAAATTTTTTACCTAAACCGGAAGTCTGAAGGTAGGTTGTAAGTGCTGCGCAAGAAAAAGAGTACTGTTTGGTCTCACGGCACAATTATTAATACGACTTTTTCATAATTTCTGGCCATATGTTGAAGACAACGGCTGCCCCTGACCCGAATGCTACCTTCAACTGAAGGCTGTATTATGGATCTGTGCTATTTAGACAGGCTCATGCGATATGAAGGATAGCATATTTGTTCATATTGACATCCGCGCTTTTGTATGTTCAAGGTACAGCACAATAGATATTCGCTTGTACATGTGGCGCTTATCATGTCGCCGCTGTATATCAGTCCCCTGCGTTCCAGCCTTGGGTAACAATACTCTATCCACGTTGTCTTGACAAGCGGAGTAAAACCGCTGGCATTGTTGAACACAACACGACATTTGCGCTCATTCATTGCTTAAGCTTAGCATTCCTAGAGAAGCAGCTGTGTGTGCGGGATAGCATGATTGAAAAGCATTCAAAATTTATATTGTTATTTAGCCCTTTCGGCGGTCAAGGAAACAAAGTGGGTGGGGTTTACACCACAAGGATTAAATTGCTACGTAAAATAACCATGCAATATATGAAATGTACGTTTAGTTTTACCCAATCAGCATTGATTGATACGCACCAAAGCTTGCTCTGGTCACCACAATGCTGCCGCCGTAATCAGCATTTGAAAACACATTGGTCTCAATCACTGAAGGCCATAGACCACTCATTCGTCGCTGATGGCTAGGAACGACTACATACCGGCGTCTTATAAATGAAGAAGTTGCGAGCGTTATTTTTTAATTGAATTTGAACTTTATTCAGACAGTCATTGTCTGGGATGAAGGGGCTAAAGGCAGATGCAACTGCCTGACAAAGGCCCCCCTGCCCGTACATTGCTCAGGGGTGGAAAGCCACAATACATACACATATGCAGGAAACAAGAAAAGAAGGTCAAAACACAGGCATACAGGTGATCAAAACACAATAACCAAAATAGTTACCTTCGGTACACACTAATAAGAATGCGTGACATGGAAATGTTCATACGAGCCCTGATGACTATCAATGTTACGAAACAGTATAAAACAAAATAAGAGGGAAAGAAATCGAGAGACGGCAAATGCACAATATATAGGGAAGATTGGGAGCTGAACAAAAGGTAATCTTTAACTTTTTTTTCCGGAGGCTGTATGTCGAACAGTTGTCCTGGTTCGTATTGGCGATTTCTCGATTATTATTCAGAAAATGTGGCGTCAAATAGGCGTGTCTGTGTACCATACTTAGTTTGTAACATAGGTGTGCTGAGTCGATTTTGCCTTAGGTGATATTGTGAATGGACAGATAACGATGATGAGGACAGGATTTGGGGGTCATGCAAAATTTGTCTACGTGTATGCAGAGCAAGTCTTAGTTGGAATAACTGATCTATTCTGAGTATACTAAGCATGGAATAGGATGGTGCTGTGTAGTCATTTCGCTTAAGATTTTCGATGCAACGCACAGATCTTTTTTTGTAAATCAATAATATTTCAAAATTTGTTTGAGAAGTGGTACCCCAGATTAGGAGATAGTATTATAAGTTAGAGTGAACGAGGGCATAATATAACTGCGGTTTCAAGCATTTAGGCACGTAGGAGCTAACATTATACAGTACTGAGATCGACCTGCACATATTCGCATGGATCTTGCTTACGTGAGGTGCCCAGCTCATATTCTCTTCAAAAACAACACCTAGAAATTTATAACTAGGAATCCGTTCGACAGGGCAGTTTTTAAAGAGGGTGTAAGTATACCTGGTGGCGGGCTCCACCTTAAAATTATGCCCTCAGGATAAAAGTACATTGTCTGACGGGAGAACACGGGTGTCCGTGATGGGCTCTCGCTGCTTTCACGGGCATACGTGTGAAAGCAGCAAAATGGAGAAAACTATTGCTATGATATATGGTTATATATACTATGCATTCTACAAACCGTAACTATTCTGTACTGTTTTAGCTGACTTGCTGTGGAGAGGTTGAGAAAAAGAGAGCGGTTAACTTAAAATAAAGAATGAATAACCAAATAGAAAAAGCATATAGCAAACTGAAACAATAACTAATTCAAGAGGGTGTAGCATATTAACGGACGTGTGTGCAACAAAAAATTACGTAGTACCCCGAGCAACAACAACTTACAAAGTTAAATAATAAAAAAATAGTAAATAAAAAGCATATATCTCATAATCTTTCTTGGTAACATAGCAACGCTTGTTCATTTTTTTAAGATTTTAGGGAATCAGCTGCCATGCTTCGGTTATCTGGGAGGTGACTCACATGCCTTCTTAAGTTTCAGCCGACTGTATATTTATGCACAAAGAGATCTGCAGATACTTTGCACAGAAAAGCAAGGGTTACAATAATTACCCGCGCTGCATTCATGCAGAGGCTCGATAACACAACCAATAACTCTAATCAGCACCCTGAGCTCAACAAGTAGTATATGAAAACCTAAATTTAAGCAGGAAAGCAGTACTGAATATTTATTTGATGGGTCGCATTCTGCACACTTTTCGTCAAAAGAGAATTCAAAGTACGTGAATGAAACAAGATGGAAAGCCAATTTGCAATATGTAAATGTGGTTTATAGTGCTACATTTTAACATCGTTCTACATACGATGTATGGGATCGAATTGCTAAAAGATGTGTGTATACGGAAATAAAAGAATTTTGTTTAAACTCCGTGCCTCCTTTTTAATTGTGACGACATAGCAGAACTCAAAATGGTTTCATAATTCTGGCCTGGGACAAACATTTCGGAATATTTAAATAAGTATACACAGGGGCTATTCGCCATCGCTTGTTCTTCCTTTAATGCAGTATTTTTAGCTGTTTTGCAGTATTCAGCGACAAAAAGAATTTAAATCATTCTTCTAAGCATTGGGCACCCTAAACTGACGCAACGCAAAGCCTTCCATTAGAGTGTCATTTGTCTTATTGGCTTGCATAGTCTCCGGACAGGAAGAATGATTGATGCACTGCCCAAAGGCTTTGAAGAACGTTGAGCATGGGATACAACAATCTTCACATACTCGAGGTACGCAAGCGCTCCGCCGTCGTTCTTGGATAGTTTTATCTTTCTATGCTTTAATTGCTTGCCTTGCTATAGATCGCAGTGTTGCTCCCCTAACCTAAAGACAATAATATTGCGCGGTACCTCAGTTCCTGGTGTGCTTAGTTTGGACTGGACATTGCTGCTGTAACATGGTTCCAAATTTTATTAGACCTCTGTTGCTGCGGATGGCCAGGTGCCCTGGCGATGACAAAATAACGTCGACGACAGCGATCGGGTTCCACGTTATGGAATCAAGGAACTGCCGGCCAGATAATCAATTTAATCTGGAGCAGCAGAATGAGACGTGGGGTCGCAAGTGTTGGGCTCATTATAAAAGCGACGGAGGTTGGTCCTAGGCTTCGATGTGAAAGCATGTACGAAAGAAATATTATAAGAGAGTTTGACAATTGGGGCCCTAAGGAGCTTGGAGACCCAAGAAGCTTGCGAGCCCCCAGGGCTCATGCGCAGAACCAAGCCACTATTAGGCTCTTGCGCTCGCGTTGACCCGAGACGAAAAATTTAAAACTAGCGTGGGGCCCCAAAGCATCTTGGGTCATCAACGAGAAGACACAGACGCGGCGCGGGCCACGGCAGAGTATGGCCCGCGTCTCGCATGATTCTCAATTTCGTCACGCGTGGCGCTCCGTGCGCTTGACCCAACGCAGCCTGCATTGGCCCAATTATCAAATTCTGCTGATCACCCGAACGCAAGAGCAGGCTGCCCAACGCTGCTTGCGGGCCCAGCGTCTTGGATCCCCCATTCTCAAACTCTATTAGCGCATGCTCCTGGAAAGAATGAAAAGAACCCTTTCAAGACGAAAACCCTATCATTGCTTCACGAGCATTTCTTCTGTTTCGGACACTACTAAGCGCGTGTTCGAGCAGTGTCGCCTCCTGGCGGACACTGATGGAATCACACCTACCATGACATGTCCGGATCAGAAGGAATGCGGGACGTGCGCGAGAATATCATAGCTCGTTACGTCTTCCCTTTCATAGGGCCAGGAGTGTGAATAGCCCCGATCGTCTTTTCATGTACGGCGTCTAGGTAGGTCTGGGAAAATGCCACAGGCCTGCCCATAAGAGAACATGTGACCCGGCTCAGGAGACCAGCCGCAGTCCCGCGCATTGGCTTAGCTAGAAGCGGGGAGGGGGTGGGGGTTCAAGGCCACGTCCCCCTACTTTCGGAATTTTTTCAAGTTTAGATGTGTATATATACACCCGCGCATACAAACGTACGCACGACAGAACATGCATAGTGCTTGAAAAACCCCCTTCTCTCCCAAAAAAATATCTCTGGCTACGTCTCTGGTCCGCGGCCCAAACCAGCCAGTAGTACAGCGCCGCCGCAGAACACTCTCGTCTCTTTCCATTGTCGCTTATGTTGGAATCTGGCGCGAAGTTCTTGCAAAGCTCCTTGGAGCGCACCGTTCACCTGAAGCAATGTGCTAAAATATTGTTTGTTTGACGTAGCCCTATCTCCCCCTCAGAGCCCCTTCTGATTATCAACCTGCTGCGAACTCCAAGCCTTAAGAGGGCGATGAATCGGGCTAGTTGGTGGATGTTCATGGTTTTTTCCGGCGCTGAGTGCTAAGAAACGAGGGCGAGACCAGCGCACGTCGAGAGCACATGGTGCGCAAAATCATCTGTTTTTTGAGCACCATTTACGCACCATATGTTGTCGAGGTACCCTTGTCTCGTCCTCAGTTCCTAGCACTAAACGCAAGAGGAAACCGTGAACTCCAAGCATTTGCTACTGATTTCGCTCCGCATTCGGACAATGACCTTGGCGCGTGCAGTGCCTTGTGGCATGCATCCTGTCTGGCGGTCATTCTTTTACTATTATATCATGAGCATGAGCCCATAGGCATATGAGCACGTCATTTATATAAGCACCTACTTCGTCGCGGCTATATGAAGATTCCTGTGGAAAATTGCCGTATGCGCTGCATCTTTGCATTTTAAAACAAATACAAACGCATGAAACTCACCCATTTGGAACACAATGAATGTGCCAATGTACTCACTTGTTAGCGGGAGCTCCGTCTGTCAAGAGGGTAAATAAAGGAGGAAGAAAAGTTGCAGAAATATTGCTCGTCACCACGTGTATCACAGGCTGTTCAAGCAGTCAATAATACGAGCAGAAGCATCGAAGTAGATGTTACTCACCAGTTGCAATAACCAACATGAACAGAAGGGCTGTACATATAGCGTACTTCATATCTTGTTCTGAGGAGTCGTTTTTCAAAGCACTTGAGAACCTGCATACAATAGAAGTAAATTATCCATACCGTAGATCTCGAATAAAGGACATTTTTTCAAGAATCTACGCCTACACTTATCAAACAACATCGGGAGATGTGTTTATAACTCTGATTTCCGCTAACTATATGAGATGGATGCTCGGGCTCAAAGATTCTTCAGCATATATTGTGCTGCCGCTTTTTGGCAAGCTGTTAACCACCATGTGTTTGATTTGTGCCGTGAAAAGTATGAAATATGGCCCTCCTACCGCTTTACGATGACAGGCAGTGATGCAGTACAGGCTCCAGGTTCTGCAATGAACCGCTCTCAAGTACGGCCAGCAGATTGAGCGCGCAACGTCGGCAAAGCACCGTACGGCAATAGCACGATCCACCGATACGTCGTGTTTACAAAACAGATGATGTCCTTGCAGCAAGTTTCGAGTATTTGCCGTGTTTCGAATCGCTATTCGGTAAGTACTGTTATCTACGAGATCAGCGATCTCATATGGCGACTGTATGTCGATAAGCATACAATGGTCCCGCGACTGGAGGTCATTGCCATTAATCATAGGTGAGCTCAGGTATCCAGTAAACAGATACGATGGGAAAGCACGTGGACAGAACAATGGAACTTTTGTATTGAAGTTGGTTTTCTATGTTTGCTGAAGTTCACCTTCAGTAATGACGAAGCTTATCAGACATATCTAATGAAAATACGTCAGCACGATTGCGCTTTGCTTCTTCGTTTTATTGCGGAATTACCGTCAGAGATATGTCAGAACTCAGTCGAAGTGGATATTACATGACGAAAGCTGCCCAAAGCGTTGGCAAGGTGATCTTATCATTGGGTTGGCCCCACTGAAGAGGCGCAGCATTTATGATCTGCGGCTTACCTATTGCAGTGACGAAGCTATTTTTACAAAGACATGGCTTCTTCCCAACAACCACTTGCCGCTATTTTCAGCGCCATGGTATCGACTTGTGTACGTCGATAATAGAGCGCGTACTCCTTTTCATGGATAAAAGTAGGGTCCCATGCGGCTCGAACGCGGCTGTAGCTCAGTTGATGCGAGCATAGGGCGTGTAATCCGAAGGTCGCAGGTTCGGTCACTGCCAGCGACATGTTGTCTTTTCGTCCGGTTTGCTGCCTTCACACCTCTATCGCAATTGTCACAATACACCTAAAACAGAACAATTAACGTTCTCTATACCTTCCTCGGCTTCGTGATGTAGCGGATTCTTTGACGTGCTTTAGAGAGGGAGACGACGACGAAGTGTTTCTTTCACAGAACGCTTGTACCCTTGTCCCAGTTTTTTCCATTGTTTCCCTGCAAATCCTGGGAGCTGCCGCTCCGTCCTCGCGGCAATGCTTCAAGACACACCTAAGGATCTGCCTGGTGCGCAACCGTCCCGTCGAGCCACGTCCAGGAAACGTGGAAACGCGTCAAGCGACACGGACAGCGAGGCAACCGATTTGTACTCGGAGGGCTTCGAGTCATCGGACGATGACTTCAAGGTCGTCATGAGTCGAACGGCAAAAAGAAGACTCCTGCGGACGACATCGTCGGCAAGTGTTTCTACCGTGAAGACTGCAGCACAACGTTGGCCGCACACCATGCTATTCATGCCCGAAGACCCTACGTCCAACTTACGACTCCTCAATAGGCAAGTTCTCTCTGTGCTTCTCGAGGAAACCACGCCGAATCAGGTCAAAGACGTGAGTATAAATGCACGGAAGAATGTCCTTGCCGTAGACGTTCTGCACCGTAGTGCGCTGCAAAGCCTGCGGAACATAACGGTAATCGACAAAGTGAAAGTTCGATCACTGATCTCTACAGGTTGTAACGGCACTGTTGGCGTCATTTATGACGTCGATCTTTCCATCCCACCTGATGACCTGCCAATATTAAAGCCAACTACAGAAAGCACTCTCATCATGCACATCACAAGACTTGGCAACTCACGTTGCTTGAGGCTTATGTTTGAGGGAGACAGCCTTCCTTCACACGTCAGAGTCGGCCACGTTCGCCACTCAGTCCGTCCATACGTGCCGAAGCCACTGCAATGCTACAAATGTTTCAAGATAGGACACGTCAGAGGTGTCTGTGGTAACAATGTTGTGTGCCCGCGGTGCGCTGAATCTCATTCAAAAGACACCTGCGGTGCAACTGTGTTAAGGTGTCCCAACTGCCATGGCGCTCATGAAGCCTCATCCAAAGATTGCCCGCGCTTGAGGAACGAGCACGCGGTACTCAAGCGTATGGTGCGGGACAATTCAACGCACAGAGAGGAGGCCGCTACACTTCGGCGACGACGGCGTCGACACCGAAGAACATCACGAAAAGACTGCTCTGCCGGTAGCGAGATGTCATCCTCCATCAAGGCGGCTGCCTTACGAACACCGAACTCCTCGAAGACGGACACTGCGAAATCGAAGGCAGAGACAGCAGTCGCACCTTCCGAAGAGTGGCCCTCGCTTCCACAAGCTCAACCTGCTACGGCGTCACATCGAATCCCACTGCCCTCAACGACCCAACGAACCACTGATGCGACGACTGAAGATCGACAGGTCGTAAACTTGCTGCAGTCGCTGATTAGCGCCATGGCGTTCTACTGAGCAACATGAAGACCCCGTCTGCGCAGAGCGCACTGCAGGTGCTGAACACCCTGAGTCCGGTGCTTGCCGCTTTAGGGTAAAACCACGACCCTCGAGGTGCCATCGTTTCGAGAGGAAGTCAAGAATGCATCTGTCTTTCAGTGGAACGCCAGAGGTCTTAAGTCGCGCATGTCCGACTTTAGACAGTTTGTATTTACGAACCGATTCCCCATCATTGTGATATGCGAGCCCAATCTGTCTGCTTCCGTCAGATTGTCAGGCTACGAGTGCTTTATGTCATCCACCCATGGAGAGTGCAGCAAGGTTGTTGTGTTCATGCGCCGTGACCTGAATTATATTCATCACCCTGTCCCGCCTGACGAAGAGAATAAATATGTTTGCCTTACTGTGAAGAAGAATAAGGTCACTTTCACAATTCTCGGAGCTTACGTATCCCCATCAAGCCGCCTAGATTGCGAGCGCTTACGCGGTATTCGCAATGCCCACGAACTATAGGTGGCGCGCCGTGCTTTTCAAGATGGCGCCAGGAGGAGGGTCAACCCGTTTGTTAGCATAGGGACAGATAGGACGTGCGGACATACGGACCATGCCACTTTCACCGGATGAAGTCGAGCTGCGCTGAAATGGATATGAGACTAAAATACTTTCCCAAACCATGGAAAGTGCTAAGTACTCGCCACCTAATTATTTGCTGCGAAGTGAAAGGTTATATTTCAGCTCCGTTACCATGCATAACGATGCTTTGCGAAATCCTGTGCGTGCTACATAAACTGTATGAACTATAATTGACGTATGAGCTGAACGGCACTCCGAGGTTATCCGAGGTAGTACGTACCGAGCCTGCCTGACGGATTTGCCGCAGTAGTAGACCGCCAGCGAGTAGCGCCATCGCTGCTGCGCGTGGTGATGGCTTGCAAACATAAAAGTGTTCTGCGATAATACCCCTTCGTCATTACTTGCGCAGTCGGAAACGCGGAGTTACGTCTTCAACAGAACACAAGCATGTAACATGCCATTCAGTAGCGCTTGTGTCACAGCCATGCTGAGACTCTAGCCGTGTGTACTTCACTCGCATGTTGCAGGTTCGATCAGCACGATCGAAACATGAATATCGAAAAGAATGCACACGTATGCTTTTCGCAACGTCGAAGAAGTTCGCCGAGAGGCGTGGATTGTGGCCGTGACTGCACGCTCCATCGCTCTAACCATTTCGCTTCGCTGGTCGAGCTCGAGAGTGTTGGCGGCATGCGGCGCTCCATAATATTTACAATAATTGCGATACATGCAATGCACAAGAGGAACTATGCTTTTATTTTGATCTCGATCAAGGATATTATACATTAAATACAATCAAAGTGACTTACGAGTTACGAGCGTGAAAGAACAATGTACAGATTTAGTTGAGCGTCCGCAACAACGTACGGACGCAGCCTGCCATAGGAAATGGCTGGCAGGCTGCGTCCGTACGTTGTTGCGGACGCCCAACTAAATCTGTCTATTAACGCACGAGGGGACGTGAAGTGCAACTCGCTCGTCGTGAGTTCAGCTGGTGGTTCATCGTCGCTATCACTCTCGGTGCTTTCACAGTCTTCTACGTCCAGTGAAAAATCCTCGTCGTCAAGATGGTTTCTTTCAACATCACTGCTGAAAGCAATCTGAAGAATTTCCTCCGCCGAACGACTTCGACCACTCCGCGTCACCACGTTTACAATTAGAAAGACGTCTGGGCGCGGAGAACGTTTTGCTCTCAGAGCGGTCAACAAGCAAATCGCTTGCAGTGTGCTGCCACCTATCAACAAACGTACAAAAACAAGCGGCGCAGCGGTGGCTATGAAACCCAACACACTGGCGAAGGACGGCGTGGATGGAAATAATGTATCGCCAACTTGAGATCGCTCAGTTATACATTAGCACATCGCGAGCCCGCGCGACCTCCATCCCACGTACAGTGTTATGGGACTCATGCATTACAAGAAACACTGACCAATTATATAAGCAAGTAAAACAGGATGAGCTTCAACTGAATATGTCAGACGATAACATTTAACTTACCTACGTGGCTACAGAAAGCCTCGCGAAGCTGATAGTATGTGTACACTGTGGGCTAGCATTGAAAGCGCGACTTGCCACGTATTTTCACGAAAACTTCGCGTCTCGCAAGAACGAATCAGATTTCTCGTGTCACGGAGGGCCCGGTTTGTTCACTGATGCAGGGAACATGCAAAGTCGTAGACTCGTAGTGTTCCTTTCTTGCCAACGCGTTAACACTGAGGCTAGCACAGCCGAACATGGGAGCGACTGCATAGTGCCGCCATTTTGTCGTCTACTAACCCTCCTCGAGAGGACGCTCCTCGATTCCGCTCGGTGGCGCGACAGTCTATGGGCATTGCGAATTTTGACATCGACTCCACACCCGTGGGTGATCACTGGTGATTTTAATGCCCACCATTTTCTATGGGGAAGCTCAAAGGTCAACTCTAGAGGAAGAAAGTTGGTGTCATTTGCCTCGGAACACGAACTCAGTGTTTTTAATGATGGAAGCCCTACATATCTACGTGGATCAGCCTACAGCAGCTGCCTGGACCTCACTCTTGTTTCACGCTCGTTCACGAGAAAAGTGCACTGGTTTTCAGATTTGGAAACGCGGGGTAGTGACCACATTCCAACTTATCTGAGGATAGAAGGTTTGACCAGCTCAAAGTCCTCCAGAGCCCTCCAATGCACCGATTGGCCGAAATTCAAGACGATAATGGAAGACTGTTGTAGTGACGGCTCATCCTATAACCTAGAGGCGGCGATAAAGGATGCTCTGCAGAACACCACGCATTCGCTTTTGACAAGTTACACGAGTTACACACGCACCGATTTCGACATCGAACTTGAGAAGCTTCGTGCAATGCGCTGTCGCGCGGAACGAAGATATAGACGCACAAAGTGCAATGATGATTTGAGACTGGCTTGACGCACTCAGAAGAAAATACAGCGTCACATGGATAAACTGGCTTCGCGACGATGGGCATCCTTCTGCGAGTCGTTGGATCCGCGAAAGCCTTTATCGCTTATATGGAGAACTGTCCGTGGTCTTCGCACAACCTTTGGTCAGCGACACCCGTTTAAATCTCTGGCACTTCACTTGCATTGTAACGAGATTGACGTCGCAGAATCCTTCTGCAGAAGGATTGCCGGCGACTCAAATTTCACAGATACAAGGACGGTGGAGCTCGATCACCCATTTCTCTCACGTGATCACCGCATGGAGTGCCCGTTTTCTATGGATGAGCTAGAAGCTGCACTGGCATTGTGCAGACGTTCTTCGGCGCCAGGACCTGACGGCATTACATATCGTGCTCTTTGTAACCTTGGAGACGAAGCTCGGAAGGCACTCCTGCACCTATACAACGACTCCTGGCAGACTGGTACAGTTCCCCAAGCATGGAAGTCAAGTCGCCTCATTCCGCTTCTCAAAGCTGGCAAGTCGCCGTTGGACATTTCCTCATACCGTCCTATCGCGCTTGCCAGTTGCGTGGGAAAAACAATGGAAAGAATGATTCTAATACGACTGGAATGGTACTTGAGCACTATGAAATCTATCCAGATGCCATGGCCGGATTCAGGCGCGGCCGATCGGCAACAGACAACGTTGTTGATCTGGTGACATATGTCGAACACCATAAGGTCTGTAAGAGACTGTGTGCTGCTCTGTTTCTAGACGTCAAGGGGGCTTATGATAATGTCTCCCATGAAGCCATCCTGAGTGCATTAGAAACAGTAGGTCTTGGTGGCAAGGTATATTTGTGGGTGTGCAGCTACTTGCAGAGAAGATCGTTCTACGTGACCACGGAGAATGGCCCGACAACTGAGTATTACAATAATACGGAATACCGGGCTAGTTGGTTTTGCTGCATATTGGAATTTAAGCGCACACACACGAGGACACACAAGAAAGCGCTGGTCCGTGTGTTCTTTCTTGTGTGTCCTCGTGTGTGTGCGCTTAAATTCCAATATGCAGCAAAACCAACTAACCCGGTATTCCGTATTATTAGAGGAGTTCTAAGCCCTACGCTTTTCAATCTAACCCTCATTGGACTGGTCGAAAGCCTACCAAGCACCGTAAAGCTTTCTATCTACGCTGACGACATCTGCATTTGGACTTCAGGTGTGACACGGCTTCAGCTTCGCGCCCGCCTGCAAAAGGCAGCCACAATGACGTCCTGCTGCCTTCGTAAACAAGGCCTGGAAGTGTCTTGCGTGAAATGTGCAGTGGTAGCATTCACGAGGAAGCGAATGTCTGCCTATGGTATATCAATTAATGGAGACCTTATATCATTCAGCAGAAGCCACAGGTTCTTGGGAGTCATAATTGACAGAAACCTGTCTTGGACTCCACACGTCAACTACTTGAAGAAGCGGCTGACTGCTATATGTCACATGTTCAGATTCCTTGCAGGAAAAAAATGGGGAGTGCCGATACCCCTATTGAAAATCGTGGGTTGGTGGATGCTGGAATTCTTGGTGGACAAGGTGGAAACAATAGTGGATGTGGCGGAAACTGTGGTGGTCATCATGGCTGATGATGGCGAGAGTGGAAAAAATGGTGGCAGATGGTGGTGGTGGTGGCGAGCTTCTTTTGGTGTTAAGTGGAAAATGCTGGCTGATGGTGGCGAGAGTGGAAAAATGGTGGCAGATGGTGGTGGTGGTGGCGAGCTTCTTTTGGTGTAAAGTGGAAAATGCTGGCTGATGGTGGCGAGAGTGGAAAAATGGTGGCAGATGGTGGTGGTGGTGGCGAGCTTTTTTTGGGGTTAAGTGGAAAATGCTGGCTGATGGTGGCGAGCAAAACGTGTTTCGGTGGATGGCTTGATGAACAAGCTGGATGACGGTGGCATGATGGAAGTGCACGTGACATTATGTGAAATCACTCTCACTTCTAATGTTTTGCTGTTCAATGTGTAGAAAAATATGTTTACAGTTCAAAGAAGCCAACGCCGATCATTAAGCTTTTCAGCACGCTTTTTTTTATTCATGCGGCGTAACCGCCTCAAGATTTGTGGAGCACAGCAGCCGTGAATGTGTACATTTTACGCACGTACTTATCAGCTTTACATCCGCGATGTGTTGCTCTATTGTGATGTTTACAAGTCTAGAAGTGTCAGTGTGAACAGCGACAGTATCTGTGTTACATCGGCGCGCAGTTGCCGAGAAGTGAGCCCTTCCAGCGGGTAGACCAGGAAACAGCCGCCGCTTGATACCGTCACGCTAGAAACGCAACTCTGGTGGCAATTCTTGCACACTCACTTACCTCAGCGGCACTTTAAGGTAACAGTGGAAATGCGTGCGAAGCTAAAATGCACAAACTTTTACCTTCGGCCTGCGTCGAGATAAACCCGACCAAGTATCACTTCCACCATCATATTCTACCACCATGATTGCCACCAAAGGTTAGGCATAGCTTACCGACCGAGTCCGTCTACGTGTTATCGGCACTTCTGGGTTTCAGGATACACGATTCCGATGAGTACGAATGACTTTACAGCACAGCTGTGGCATCGGCTAACCTAAATGAAGCGTTTTTTCTTGTGTACGGTGTCCGCACGAGAAGCGATCAGCATAGATGCGACGCGCTTCCAGCAAACGCCTCCGCTCACCAACCGCCGCCGGTCGCACTCGCCGGCGCTTCTCTGACACGTATGCGAGAACATAGACTTGCCAATTCGAACGCCTTACTGAACCAATATGATGGCATATTTTTCCCGCGCACTGCACTTGCGTTTGGCCGAGCTGTTCTGCAGTTGTAGCTAATGATACAGCGTCAGATCAGTGCGCTGGCACGGCTGCGCTGTAGGTTGCGCGAAAACAGCATCACAATACTCAATCAACTGTACGCGCGTATTTATCGAATGAGATCTGAGTCGACATAAAGCCTCTGCACATGTCGCCCTTTGGAAAAAGCGAGAAACGGCAATTAAACTTAGCTGTAACATTCGGTTCACTATACCCACTCCTCGGTCCACTTGACACTTTTTTTGGAGTTACGTTGTGAATTCTACAAGAAAGTTAGCGCTGTTGCCATTATCGACGTGCCATTCGTTACCGGCAGCAGTTTGTTCGCGTTTAATAACTATGCAAATTTTAGTACGATGTGAAGATCGCGTCTGTATCCAGTATGAGACATACAAAGCTGAAGCCAAACGGTGTATTAGCGTGTTGACTAGCCATTCTGCAGTACTCAAAGCAACTGTCAGCGTGGCGTTAAAAGGTGCACCACAAGATTAATTGTGAATCGCACGCTTTCAGGTATCATAGAGGTAAATTCGTCAGTACGTCAGGGGTGTCCGCTCTCGCCTTTGCTTTTTGCAATATATTTGGAACCACTTTGTTTAAGTGTGCTGTATAATTCTGACATTAAAGGATATACATATGAAGCTGAGGAGATTAAAATTCTAGCTTACGCAGATGACATTGCCTTCTTTTGCGTGGATAAACCGAGTGTCCAGGAAGCAGTAAACACTACTATGCGTTTTTGTGAAATTTCCGGAGCTAGTATAAATTTCGATAAAAGCAGAGGATTCTGGCTGGGCATGTGGGCTCTAACACCCTCGGTATTTGCAAATATTCATTGGGATGACACTCAGATCCGTTATCTAGGTGTGCCTCTTGATAACTACCGTAATAGTGGTCCTCATTGGACGTCCGCGTTAACCACTATCCGTCGCAAGGTGTCCACTTGGCAAGGACGCGACCTTTCCGTTTTCGCAAAAGCTAAAGCATGCAACATATTTCTTGCTTCGAAGCTTATCTACATTTTACAGGTATTGCACTGCTCTCGAGTACATATTCAGGCATTTCACAGAATATTTGCCTGCTTTATCTGGAGTTCATCATGGGAAGCCATGAGAAGGGACAACCTTTTTCTTCCGCTTGAGAAGGGTGGGCTTAGTCTTGTGCATTTGTTTGTGCGACAACTGGTGCTGCGACTTTTTTTTACCTTAAGGATGTCTGTCACCCGTTTCTTCTGGCTGTTATACGGAACCGTCTTTCTCACCATCTCCCTTTTCTCTTTGTCACAACAAGAATGGCGGAAGAATCGCAATTATGGGGTTTCTTGAAAGAGATTGTCGACACTGTCCAGTTTTTGAAAGCCAGATTCACGTTAGAGTACTTGTACAACGTGGACAGAAAGACGCTAACCGCCGCACTTGTAAACACCCTTTTCCCTGAACCTGTTTACCGACAGCAATATTTATCTCATTCTGGTCATGATGTATTCTGTCGTGTACGTAAAATGTGTATATCGCCAGCTGTGAAAACGTTTTTCTTTAAGCTGCACACATCTACTTCACCTGTAAAGACATGGCTTCATGAAAAAGGGATATACGTGCCCTGGTCTGTAAATTGCAGGCTATGCAACGAGCCTGAAACAATCGAGCATTGTTTTATTCATTGCCGTGATGCATTTCATTTCTGGGACATTCTTAAGAGAACCCTCAGAAAAGAATTTCCAATTACATCGCATGGTGTGAGGTTCCTGCCGTTCAAAAAGAGCATCAACAATAATGCACCATATGATTTAATCATGCTGCTAGGTCTATATTCGCTATGGAGAAGCCGCATGATTGACAGACATGCTGAGCCACCTCGCTCGACACGGTCTGTCTTTCGGGAAGAAGCAGCTAACGTGCGTAGTGTTGCTGAGACTTTTGACCCGGTTCCGGCGTGGCTTGGCCTTCTGCACGTTTCTGTCTGTTTACCGGACTTTTGAAGATTCCTTGGACTATGTGAAATTATGTGTGTTTTGTGCATATGTGCATGTGAGTGTAATTCTAAAGCGATGAATTATGTTGTAATAGATAGCGACATTTGATGGCATTATTACCATGCATTAAAGAGAGAAAAAAAGTCAGCGTGGCGTAGTGCGTAAAGTACTCGGCCCGAGATTCGAAGGTCGCACGTTCGACTCCCGGTGGCGGCAGTTTTTTTTTTTTGCATACGGCTTTTTTTTTCTTTTTGTGTACTAATGCTTTTTACATCGCCTTCTATACAATTATTTCTGTGTAACAGCTAATCACGATGGACCCGACGCTGTAGAGCCGTTTTACGCTCCGCTATTCCCAGCATCCATCATACGCCAGCATCCAGCATACACCATGTGCCACCATCTTCCAGCACCATAATCCATCATAATGGTGGATGGTGGAATCCACCATCCCACATGGTGGATAAATTTTCAATAGGGACCATCTATGCTACAACTGTACAGGGTTCTGTTTATTGGATTCCTACGGTACAGTTTGCCTGCAATATCGAACACAGGCTAACGTGCGCGCGATTCAGAGCATTCAAGCCCAAACTCTTAAGATATGCCTTGGGTTACCCCGCAGCCCGTCAACGGCTGAAACCATTGCCATCGCGCAAGACTACTCAATCACGACACACATTATCACCGAGACAATGCGTACATACCTCAGGCATTATGCCAGGACCCCTTCCCACCATCTGGCGAGCCTCGCTGCTGAAAGGCCCCGCACGACATATAGTGCCACTGTCGGCAAACATCGCTCGTCATTTACTGCGGGGTACGCACCTGCGTCAAAGCCACTGTTCCCTCCGTGGTGCTTGAGCCGCCCACGAGTTCACCTAACGGTTCCGGGAGTGCGGAAGAAGTCAGACCTACCGACACATGCACTGAAACAATTGAGCCTACTCCTACTCTACGAAAACTACAGTAACCACGTCCACATCTATACGGATGGCTCGACTACGTCGTCCAGTTCTGGTGGTGCGGTGGTTATACCATCACAAGGGATAACTCTGCGCCTTAAAACTTCACATGCGACGACGTCTACGGCGGCAGAACTCGCGGCTCTGCGCAGCGCACTAGAATTTATTGATACTGAAAGGCCAAGTAAATGGGCTGTGTTTTCGGATTCAAAACCGGCGTTACAGTGCCTGCGGTCAGTTCTCCGACGAGGATGCCACGAACAGTTGACGTATGAAACCGTGAAACTTCACCACCACGTAATTAAAAAAGGCCACGATATTGACTTCCAGTGGTCACCTGACCACTGTGGAATCAGTGGAAATGGTTCCGCCGATCACGCTGCTCGCGCATCACACCAGGAAGCAAACATTGTCCCAATTCCGCTTTCAAGGACAGACGCTGCAAGGCAGATTCGACAACTGGCCCGCAGTCTCACACTTACGGAGTGGAACGCACCAAGCATCAGACATACCAGACTACATCAACTGAACCCTTCTCTGCAACTCCAATCTCCATCCGGCCTTCATCGACGCGAAGCTTCGCTTCTCTATCGCCTTTGGTTGGGAGTTGCTTTTACGAAGGCATATACATCGTTAATCGGAATGACGGACAGCGCGGCATGTGATGTCTGCGGCACCGAAGAAGACATCGAACACCTGCTGTGCCACTGCCCTCGTTTTTCCTCGGAGAGACAAGTACTGTCCAACGCACTGCGGCTACTGGATGATCGGCCAATTTCCGTGCAGGTGCTACTACGGCACCGTCCACATCTCTCGGCGGCCCACAAAGCAGTGAAAGCACTCTTGTGTTTTTTGAGAACGACGGGCTTATGCGAACGCCTCTAACTTGTGGTGCAATCCCGCACGCTGTAGTGAATGCACTGCATCTCTTCTCTCTCTCTTTTTTTCCCTTTCCTCCTCTTTATTTCTCGTCTTTCTATTCCCCTTCCCCAACCCCCCAGTGTAGGGTAGCCAACCGGAAGTGTTTCTGGTTAACCTCCCTGCCTTCTCCTTTTTCTGTTTCCTTCGTGATCTGCTAGTTTTCATAGGGTTACTGTCACACAGAGAAACCAGCCCTCGAAAAATTCTCTTCCTTCTGCACTTATTAAGGCATCCCGCGGACGGTAGGTGACGCTGTTCACTAAAAAAAGAATAATAAGCAGTGATGACGGTGATACAATAGTGTTTGCTGATGCAAGTTTGAAACAGTCATGAGTCGCACTAACGGAATATTGTACTTTTAAGTTCAGCGTGACGCTGGAGGTTTCTCTTGCTGCCTGATACGAACATTGCCGAAGGGTCCACTCACATTTATTGAATTTTGCTGAAACACGATAATAGAGACTACGCTCCTTTGTCAGTTCCATAGATCGGCAATCTCGCTGACGAGTCGACTCACTCCGACTCACTCCGACTCATATCGAGACATGACTCTGAGTCTGAGTGAGTCCGGGTGAGCAAAGTTCTGTGAGTCTGAGTCCGAGTGAGTTCGGTTGAGAAACATTGTAGTGGCTCTGAGTCCCGGTGAGTCCAGTTGAGGAAAAAATTTTTTTGATCTTTTTGACTGACCGTTTTGGAAAATTTTGGCGAATCTGAGTCCGAGTGAGCCCTAAGTGCAAAATATATTGCACGAGTGAGTCTGAGTGAGCTCCACATTTTTTGCCGGTCTTATCTATTCAACTTCAGCATTACTATCAGCTTTATGTTGGCTCACGTTTATACTCACGTATACTCACACATACTTCAACGCGCTGTCGTTCATACGTCAGCTCAATATTTATTGATCAGAGGCGTGAGTTGCGGAGAGAGAGCGGGAAGAGGTGCTTTGACCTCCTCCCGCAAACATTTTCACTGGAAGTTATTGATAAAAATATCTCTTGTGAGTCATCTTTCAATAAAAAGGTCCTTATTGAATTGGAAACTCTGATAACTCGTATCTAAAGGTATAAGATCAAAACGTGTTAATATGTTGAGCACCCATTATGCGAGATATTGGTGTTAATGAGCACTGACACTATAGCAGAGAAAGCTAATTATAGGCTAACGGACTCATGAGTCGACTCATTCAGACTCACTCAGACCCATCCGTGAGTCTGAGTCTGAGTGAGTCCGAGTGAATTATATTTTGGTGAATCTGAGTCCGAGTGAGTCTGGATGAGGAAACGTTTGGTGAATCTGAGTCCGAGTGAGCCCTAAGGGCAAGATATGTTTCCTGAGTGAGTCTGAGTGTGCTCCACATTTTTTGCCGACCTATGGTCAATTCTGATAAAATTAACTACAGTGTTTGTTTCCGACTTTCTCACCTGCAACCGCTTGGTAAAATATTCTTTAAGCCAGTGGCTCTCAGCCATGGATGTTTCGGTGAGCATTTGTGGACCGGTGGAAGTGATTAGGGACCACTTGCAGTGAGATAAAAGGGGAGGGCGTCATAAATTACAGCAACATGCAGCGTGAAATAGGTGCCTTTTATTTCGCGCTGGCAATGAATGCTCAAACTAAAGTGCCACGATAATTCGATCTCAACAGCTCGTCAGTAAGCTGTGCGGCCTGCAGCCACGCTCTTCCTGTTCCTAGCTATGTTTGCTCTTCAAGTACGCAAGCCCAGAAAAGGTATGCTCATGCGTATATGTCATAGCAAACTGCAACTAAAGCTTTACAGCCATTCCGTGAAGAATGAAAGACATGTCAGCTCCACCGCAATGGAAAAGTGTTATGCGGTGAACCAGTGTATCGGAGCGGAACGAAAACAAAACTAAAAACAAAAAAAAAAGAAACGATATTTTTGACCGGAACGAAAACGTAACCGAAACGTTATCTATTTTTTTTTCCTTCCGGAGGGAAACCGAAATATTTTTCATCGTTTTTCTGTTTACGGGAAAATTTGGCGATCGGGAACAACCGAGGTCATGCAACGCGAGCTATGATGCATATATCAGGGTATCAGGGTATCAAGGTACAGTATTAGCGCTTATCTCAGACAGGAATTTCAGAGTAAATGTGTGTTAAAAATTGGCGAAAAACGAGAACAGTGGCAACGAGAGCTGTTTATATTAACGCAAGTGGACTTTCGTGTGCCTGTCACGCAGGTACAGTGAAGTTCACTGTAACACAGGCCAGCGTGGAGAGGGCATTCACAGCGATTGTGCTCACTCCCTTGACACAAAACATTGAGCCTGCTCGGAAAATTCGCAATCAACTTTTGAAAAAATACAGTGCTATAACTTAGAAGGGTACTGGTTTGCGCTGGTTGGCAGGAATTTATGGTATACTTACGTGCATACGCGTGCGCAGGGCGTTCCCCTCCAAAGGGGGGACGGGGGTCCCAAGTCGGTTGAAGGTTCGTCGCAACGCCGCCACCTCCCTATTAGGTCAATGTATGGGGGCCAGACTTTACCCCCCCCCCTCCCCTCTTAAGTGACTAGGGGGTGCGGCCGCCCCCCTGCGCACGCCTATGCTTACGTGTGCTCCTCTTAACAACATAGAAAGAACATGTTTTACCCTTGTCCCATGTTCTTAAAAGGAGCGCACGCAACTATACCACAAATCTCATGTTTTTATCGTTACTTTCGCTTCTAATGTTTGTATACAAATCAAAACCGCTACGAACCGTTACGGAATCGAAGTTTAGAGAGGCCAAAGTGGGTCTCCGGAACAGAAACGGAACGGAACTTCTTCCAGCTGAACGAAATTAAAACCGAAACGAAAAACGCTTCATTCCTACACCATGGGTGAAGCACATCAAAAATCCGAAGGGGCCGCTATCACGGGACGTATGCATAGTTAAAAACAGAGGGAAGTAAACACGGACAAGAATGCACACAGGACTAGCGCTGAACGAACTTCATGCATTCTTATCCGTGTCTATTACGCAGTGTTTTTAACTATAGATACGTATTTAACTGGCTCGCATTCACTAGCTTTTAAGTTGCGGGGCATGGTGTGGCTCCAAAAAAAAAAGCTTTTTTTTTGTGGCTTCGTTCGAGGAGGGGTTTCGCGGAGCCCCTGAGGTCCGCGGACCCCCAATTGAAAAGCACTGCAAGCACTCATCCAGGAATATAGGTGCACTTTCAAGCTCTCCTTGAGAAGTACTTTAACATTTACGTCGTAGTGTAAATATTACACAAAGACTCCAAAGGATGTACGCGTCGAGCAAGAACATGTAATTCGTCTATACAGCCTGCATCAAATGCTTGCCAGCTGTGGATCCGGTGTGCAGTAAATCTTAGTTGAAATGTGGTTATTCCGGGCAGACCACAACTTCCGTATTTCATGCCGATTGACATGCTCATTCAAAGGCAGCAATTCGCCGCAGTAAGTCCCCTGACACTAACTGAGCCTCCCCTCTCATTGTGCATTGTTAGTGGAAAAGCCATAGGCAATGACCGGCTCACTCGTTAATGAGAACCTCGTCGCATATTTTCCTCAATTGGACGTTCTCCTAGCCTCTTTGGAATGGAGGTATTTCATTACATTTGCTTATCTAGACCGTTGACACTTCTGTCAACAGCGAGACAATACGAATATTACCGGGCGTAAGCTTATCTGGATCGTTGAAATTTCTGTCGCAGTTACATAGGAAACACGGAAACTCGATATCAGACATGAATTGCAAATTTCTCAGCAGTGCTCACATTCCTTTATTAAAAGTTTGTTGATTTATACATTTCATCGACTATATCTGACAGGGAAAACATGATTGATAGAATGATAACGGCAACGCGATCGACCTTTTGTATGCAGGACGTCTCTGCTATAAATCATCCGCTATAACGTAGCACATGCATTCGCCTACCAGAATGCACGTCATGCCATATGTTCACAGCGTGAGGACAGCACACGGAAACCTTTTTCGTGTCATTGTGGCCGAAGTACCCAACTTTCGGAGACGGCACTGTGACCTGCGTTTCCCTAAAGTCATGCTTCAACTTGAGATTTCACTCAAAAGGTGCTTCCTGAACACTTGTCCAATACGTAACTAAAGTCTCCTTTGGAACATTTGTAGCTTGTCTCTGATATGAATAGTTGTTGTGCGCATTCAGGAATTTGTTTTCTCTTTACTCATTTCCTTCCTTTTTCTCTTTCTCTTGTTTTCAAGATACTGAGCGTAACGTCCCTCTAAAGTGGCAATTGATAGCTCACCTTATTATATCCGATACTTCTACTCTGCTTGTATGTGCGTGACTATGGGTTGGCAGTAATAGTGACGTAACTATGTATATCGCGCCACCAAAACAAAGAAAAACGTGTGTACACCCGTGAGAAAAAAATACGGCCCACGCAAGTGCGAGCCGAAATCGCTGTCTACGCTTTGTAGTCCCGAGCCGTCTGCTGCAGTGAAGATTGATTTGGCGAAATAGCTGTCGAGAGCATTGCTCTGACGGAATTTGTCAGAGAAATGCACTCAACAGCAGACGGCTGGCCACTAGACGGCGCAGACGGCAACGGCATACGGACGCCAATGATCCGTACATTTTGCCCACAGGTGTACATAAGTAAACTACAAAAAGTTATGCATTTCCAAAGTAAATAGCATACTTAGAAAAGGCTTATGCGAAGTAACTCTAACTAAATGAAATGGTCAAGGCGGTGCTCCTTACATTGAGAGTCGCTAATCATACTTAAAAGGAATAGCAAGGTAAAAATGGAACAGAAAGACAAAATACCACAGTCAGGCATGCATGGTTCGCAGTACTCTTCTACGCTTGTCGTGGCACCCAAGGGGTCGGTACCCACGCCTAACAAGAAACCTTATTAAGGCGAAAGCGTTAGATACCCCATAAAACGCTAAAATTGACCGTCGGCGTCCCTAGGCAAGAACACAGGTGACGCGAAAAATCATCATAACGTGATGACGTCAGAAGTCACCAAAATTTGTGATTTCATCGCGGCGTCACAATACGTCATCACCTGACATGGTCGCTTGGTCGAAGATAGCCGATCACGGAGGCAGTTCAATACCAGATGATCCGCCGAAAGCTTGCAGTCCCTACGATCCTGGTGGTAATGCAGAACCACGTTAGGTACATAAAGGTCTCTGAGGGAGGCGGGGGATGATCAACGCATCGACTCAGAAGAAAAACAAAAAGACATGGAGGACATTTGAGCTTCGCTTTCAAGAGTGGAACGCGATAGAGTAATCAGACCGTGTTCGTATCGCCTTCCCAATCGCTAGGCTGGTTTCGCTTCTAGGTGGACACCTAAACCGTGCCGCAAGGAAAGCGAAAGTGGAGACGCCCGCCGGCTTCTATATCCGTGCATGCGGCGCGACGAAACACGGCGGGGCGATGCCATTTAAAACGCACCCGTGGGCCCTTTCCGCCATCTCGCGAGTAATAGACAAGCCCCTGTTACGCTGAAGCACCTTATAGATGTGCATACCACCAACGGCAAATGGTGTATACAGGATTCCCAAGTATCATTCAGCAAGATTTAATAAGGGGGAACGGCGTTATGCGAAGCAGGCCTGGTACATATTGTTCCAAGTACGCTGGAGTAACCACTACTAAATTTTGTTAATGAGGTGTATTTAATTAGTCGTACTTATATTTTTAACTGGACAAGTACTCACCGAATCATCAAAATATCAATGACGCATACGTGGGCATGTTCAAATCATATTGAACTGCGCTATTTTCAACAAAGTATTAATTGCGCGCTCATTTTTCCATTTGACAAAGAAAGCCCCCGAAATCTGGAAAGTAACTCGTGACTAGAGTGCAGCGTTCATCAGGAAGTAGCGCCCTCAAAGAGGCTCACTGTATATAACAAGTCTAGAAAAAAGGAAAGAAGATGATTCTTAAGGGCTCGTTTACTTTGTTAGACACAATATTAATGAGAACTGACAGACAATAACGCCAAGGAAAGTATAGGAGGTGTTATGTGTAGTATTTAGAATATAAATGTGAAGAAAGTAAAGTGTACGAAAAGATAACTTGCCGCCGGCAGGGACCGAACCTGCGACCTTCGAATAACGCGTCCGATGCTCTACCACTGAGCTACGGCGGCGGTCATCCTCCCGTCCACTTTATGGGGTATATATGTGCATTTAAACCTTGGAGTGTTAGTCAGCGCCAATCGCAGCCATGGCGGCGAGTGTGGAACACTCTTTTTCTGCCTTTCTGGCGTCACGTAGCACGTGATCTTTTTACGAGCTGGCAGCTGACCAATAATCCCTCGCATACTACCTGAAGGCATCAAGTCTGCCAGAACGAGACCCTTGCTATGAATTATGGAAAGAAGATGATTCTTAAGGGCTCGTTTGCTTTGTTAGACACAATATTAATGAGAACTGACAGACAATAACGCCAAGGAAAGTATAGGGAGTGTTATGTGTAGTATTTAGAATATAAATGTGAAGGAAGTAAAGTGGACGAAAAGATAACTTGCCGCCGGCAGGGACCGAACCTGCGACCTTCGAATAACGCGTCCGATGCTCTACCACTGAGCTACGGCGGCGGTCATCCTCCCGTCCACTTTATGGGGTATATATGTGCATTTAAACCTTGGAGTGTTAGTCAGCGCCAATCGCAGCCATGGCGGCGAGTGTGGAACACTCTTTTTCTGCCTTTCTGGCGTCACGTAGCACGTGATCTTGTTACGAGCTGGCAGCTGACCAATAATCCCTCGCATACTACCTGAAGGCATCAAGTCTGCCAGAACGAGACCCTTGCTATGAATTAAGGAAAGAAGATGATTCTTAAGGGCTCGTTTACTTTGTTAGACACAATATTAATGAGAACTGACAGACAATAACGCCTAGAAAAAAGTATGTACCGCCCTTATCTGCCACTCCCCGGCCGAAGAAACGCGCAGCTTTGGCCTTACGGGGTCAGCCGTACTCAGAACAGTGCTCCGCTCGCGTTAACGATAAGAACAGTCTGTCGTAAGATATGTATAATGATAGTGGCGGACAATCGAGCGGAAGGAAGCCCTGCCAAACTGCGACGCGTGTTGTTGGCGATCGTCCTGTACTCTTAGCAAGTTCTTAACTCTGTATCCGTCAATCTACAACAGGCGAAGTGGTTGCTTGCAGCAGCTTATTTGTGGGCGTTGCTTTCTTCTGCGGGTGCGAGTGTATTCACGTGTTATTTTTCACATTTCGCGGGATATTTGTTTGTTAACCGGAAAAAATGAACACGTAATCATTAAGTTGTTGAAAATAGCGCAGTTAGATGTCAATTCAGTTAGATATCAGTTGCTTCTTTGACATGTTGATGATTAGGTCGAGCAAGAAGTATAATTGTGACTAATTAATAAATTTCATTAAAGAAAAAAATAATAGTGGCTACTCCAGTGTACTGGGAACACTTATACAAGGTTAGCTTCGCCTAACACCGTTCCTCCTTCTTTAAATCGTGCTGCCTGTTAGTTGGGACACCCTGTATAAACATCTCGCCGTTAGTATCGTAGAGGATGTATGCGTGGTGGCCGAGAGGCTAAACGCATCGCGCCGGGGAGCGAGAGGTCGCAGGATCGAGTCTCCGGTCCCACCAGGAACCGAACACTTTCTGTTACTACTTTAATAGCATCTACCTCGAATTTTTGCTCACGGACAACGCAGTTTTTTCGCTCATAAACAACGACAGCGACACCGGCATTTCTGCAAAACAAGCGTTTTAGGCTATCGCTTTAAAACGGCGTTTGCCTTCGAATCGCCTTAGGCGCATGCGTAAGGGTCCCTTGTGGCTTTTTCTCGGTTGCATCGCTTGATTACGCAAACCTAAGAAAGTCGTAGAAAAGTTCATTTCGGTGCATTTTTGATGACACACCCTTCCTCAGTTTAAACGGTTATACCTAGGGCGACGTATTTGCTTGGGTTGCATTACTTCGTCACAAGGCATCGATGTCCGACACGCTGCTATAAGCTTTCAATGCACACAACACATGTGAGTGCCTTTGTTCAAAGAACCTTCTCTTCACTGTATCGACATACGTACGTTAGCATACATTAGCATACATTAGCATACGTAGAATTCCACCAAGTGGTGCTTCAGTGAACAATACACACACATGCCCGCACGCACACACACACGCACACAGGCACGCGGGCACACACACGCACGCACGCACGCACACACACGCACACACACACACACACACACACACACACACACACACACACACACACACACACACACACAATGGAGGCATTGTGTAGATATCTAATGTAAATATAACCTGTAAGTAGTCCCGTATGTGTGGCTTCTTTCACATAACATTATTGGTGACTGTGCAGGGTTTCCACGGCCCCCAGGATGAAGCTTCGCAGCGGCGCTTCGCTCCGTTTTCTATCATGGCAACTCCTAGCGAAGGGTCATCAGTGCCCCCTCTGCGGCTAAAACTTCCTTTGTAACCGTGTCTCAAGCACATAATCCGGATGTCGTCTTAGACTTGGGCAATAGTGATATCGACCATTCAATTTTCATCTTCCCCTGAATGTTTGTCGCGTTTTCATCATCATCATCATCAGCCTGTCTACGCCCACTGCAGGGCAAAGGCCTCTCCCATGTTCCGCCAATCAACCCGGTCCTGTGCTTTCTGCTGCCACGTTACACCTACAAACTTCTTAATCTCATCCACCCACCTAAATTTCTGTCTCCCCCTCACGCGTTTGCCATCTCTTGGAATCCAGTCAGTTACCCTTAATGACCACCGGTTATCCTGCCGACGTGCTACATGCCCGGCCCATATCCATTTCTTCTTCTTGATTTCAACTATGATGTCCTTAACCCCCGTTTGTTCCCTGACCCACTCTGCTCTCTTCCTGTCTCTTAAGGTTAGACCTATCATTTTCCTTTCCATCGCTCGCTGCGTCGTCCTCAATTTAAGTTGAACCCTCTTTGTAAGTCTCCAGGTTTCTGCTCCGTAGGTAAGTCCCGGTAAGATGCAGCTGTTATATACCTTTCTCTTGAGGGATAGTGGTAGATTACCATTCATGATTTGAGAATGCTTGAGGAATGAGCCCCATCCCATCCTTATTCTTCTAGTTATTTCACTCTCATGGTTCGGCTCGCGTTTTAATGAGAAATAATTACATGTCCTATGAAGCGGGAAAAGCGGCGTCCCTTTGGCGTCCGGGTGGGAGGGGGGGGGGGGGAGGGAGAGAAGGTAGTCCCTTGAATTTAGAAAATAAAATGCAAAAACCGTGCAAGCGTGGGCTGGCCTTTTTTCAACATCGAAGCTGTTTAAGCTGTCGGTAACGTGTGCTCCGTCGTAAAAAACTATCATCATCATGAACCGGCACGCGCTAACTTCATTCTCTTTACAGTGAAGCTTTTTAAGCAATCGGTAACTTGTGCTCCATCGTGCAAAACTCCTGGGGTTAGTACACAGGCACTGGGCAAGCCCCAGTGCCGTAAAAATCAGGTGCGAGTGTCAAACTAGAAGGAGAGATAGAAAGAAAGAGATAGAAAATAGAGAGAAAAAAAGAAAGAAAGAAGGAGGCAAAATAGACGGAAATACATAGATATACAAATACATAGAAAGATAAAAAGGCAGAAAAACATAGAGAGAGAAAGAAAGAGAAAGAAACAAAGAGAGAGAGAAAGAGATAGAAACAAAGAGGAAGCGATCAATAGAGAGAGATGAAGAAAGGGAAGAAAGAGAAATAAAGATAGAAAGAGCTAGACAAGGATAGATAGAGTGAGAACGAGATACAGGAAACGAGATACAGGAAACAGAGAGAAAGACAAAGACACAGAAGAAGAAACAAAGAAAAAGATCGGCAGATCACGCACCAACAAACAAACAAATCACACCATGTGGGAATTGGTGTTATGGGAAGCAGTCAGAAAGTTGTTGTTTATGCTGCATGTTTCGCTTTGAGCCAAGCGTTAGGAGGTGGATCGACTTGTTTTTGTAAGCGCAGTAGTTGCGCGCACATCGTGGGCTTACCAGGCACGTCGACTACACTGGCATTTAAAGGGTAACTTATGGTCTGACCTAACGTCAGCACCCACTTTAGGGCACAGACGCGAGTATTAACGAAACGAAATGCACTTTACGGTGCGACGATATCAATATCATACCTAACTTTCGTCAGCGCATTTTCTGCGGTCGAGCAACGCTTGCATATTGCTTGCTGGATCATAGGAATATAAATGTAATGTTTATCAGATTTCTATAAAAGTGGAGCCAACACTGGAAACCCAATTGGCGTTAACACATCATGACCCCTGTATCATAGGAGTACATATGTAATGCTTATTGCATTGTTATAAAATAAGACAGCCAGCACTGCAACCACAAGTGATGGTGCACCGATATTACGCCTGCATTGGGTCTTCTTCTAAAGCACTCTCAATACGTGGTGTGGCTCTGTGGTAGAATACTTGACTGCAACGCAGAATGCTCGGGTTCGATTCCTGTCGGGGTCCTGATCATTCGTCGGGTCAGCGCTGCCGATGTCAGTTTTTCTTCTGTCGCATGTAAATTACCGATGTCTGTACTCGCCGTTCGTGGGAAGATATAAACTGTCAGTCTCCTGTGGCGCATAGCCGCTTATCGTATGCGGATATGTGCCACATGTGTCTAGAGGAAAGGGTTTGATGACGTACGCGGCAGGATTTTCACGTTATTCATGTCATGACTCGACAGTCATACTCGTCAAACCCTCTTACCCTCCCATGCCAATTTTGGTCTACACAAAGTTAAGAAGGCGATAATGAGAGCACCCAGACGTAGGCGGCTAGATAGATAGATAGATAGATAGATAGATAGATAGATAGATACGTAAACAGAAACGCTCAAAGTGCCAAGGGTTTGCTAAGAAATACTTCACGTTTAAAAGAAGAATAAACGAGGAAGGCTGTCCAGCTCCGCCCTTCCCTCAGGCTTGGCACCGTGCGCTAGAGCGAAGCTACCATAATTTTTCTAGAGAGTTGCATCACCTCTGCCTTGAAGAGTTCGTCCGTTGGAAGAATCAAGCGATCCGGTGCCTTGTTCATTGTCTTTACTTGTATATTTATTTATCAATTTACACGAGTAAAAATGAAAAGAATGAAGTGTACAAACGCATGGATATATGTCTTCTTTATCTTTTTTATTTATGTATGCATTGCGCACTAGATCCAAGACTCCAAGAATATGGACGTCGCCCTTTAAGCTGGATATCGAGGACGCCTCAGCGTTGAGGTTATGAAAAACTCGTGGGACTTCTGGAGGAGGCAAAGATGCGACAACTGCCGGTGAAGGGATGGATTTTATGTTCAGATTACCTTTCGGATAAGAACAAACGGCGGCGCGTCGCAATTAGTGCGCGACGGCGGCGCGGCGCGGCGCGGCGGCTCACAGGTCTATTTGCAGGTAAGCATGAGAAACACGAACACTAACTGCAAAGCCACACGTACTGACAGTCTTTCAAAGCGCATTGAATTCTTCTGCGGACGTGTAAAGAAGCAGAGAACCTTTCGCAGTGTAACTGTGAACTTGCGCGGCGTCCTTAGCTGATTTCACAGAAGAATATAAGGCAACAAGGTTCTCCTATCACACATTTATTCCGCTTCCTGCAGGCAGTATAATCGGTGGAGTAATCACTGTAAAGCCCTTTCGGTGCTTTAGGCTGTGCTGAAGTGCTTATCGTTGTCTGTCTTCTCGTCGTGTCGCACAGTCATAGATGCGTCATCACCAGTCGAATGCCTGGTGGTCTCGTCAACGTTACGTTCGTGCGCTCGTTCGTCTGGTCGTTTTGACTTTGTGTGAGATCGACCAGATGCATCGCCATGGCCCTTGCTTGACGGGGCCCTCACCGATATCCCGCTGCAAAGCCGTTCGTTTGTTGCGTCTTGTCCGAAGGAGCCCGCTATGAAATTCCATCCGATCGGCAAGGGTGAAGCCTTCTTAGTGACGTACATGGGTGTGTTTGCAACAATGATGGGAATTAGGAAAACAATTCCAAAATATAAGAGCGAAGCCGGAGTTAAATGCAAAAGGCAATGTCGTGTTATTCTCCCTCTGGCGCTACTGCGCATTGTCTCAATACAAAGGCGTTTTTAAATATCGTCCACCTTAAAATGCGGCCGCCATCGCTGAAAATCGAAATCGTTGACTTATCCTTAGCAGCGCAACGCCCACCACGCGATATGTCGTCATAACAGGTGGTACCGTGTGTCGACGCATTAAAATTATGTTTTTATATCTCATTATTGTGAGACACAATTTCATCAGGCTAGCTGGTTTACATCATCTATGGCTGGCAGGCCACCCGCAAGCCGTGATGTTTTGCTCAATTCAGTTTCTTATTCTTCTGATCTCGCGATTTTGAGAGCGATGCTGTTGTAGCTCGCCGTAGTTTGCCTGGTGTTACAAAACTCTACAAGTGGGTATGCGCCACAGGAATGGACCAAGCCCCACGACCGAGTACAGCATGTGCAAGCGTTAAATGAACACTGTGCACGGCGAAGTGCGGAGCGTGAAACGCGGGAAAGAGAGAGAGAGAAAGAAAGAGATAGAAAGTTAGAATAAGAGAGAGACAGAAAGAAAGCGATACAAAGAAAGTAAAAGAGAAAAATACACTGAAATAAAGGGAATAAAGACATAGGTAGATGCAAATACATAGAAAAAACAGACACAGCAAATACAAAGAAAGAGAGAAATAGAGGGAAACAAAGAAAGAGAGAGGACGAAGTAGAGAGAGAGAAAGAAAGAAAGAAATAGTAAACAATAGATACAAAAATGAGCTTAACAACAAGAGAAAGATAAAAAAAGAGAAGAAATATAGAAAAAAAATGAAGAGAAGCAACGAAAGCCACCCAGCTGCGCTCTTCCTTCAGGCTTGGCACTTGCAGTGCAAAGCTGCCATAATATTTTTTTTGTACCGCCTGGTACTATAATTTGCCACAAGCAGGAAACATTTTGTATCACTAAGAGCAAGTACGACCTCCATACGCGCAGCTTCATTGCCACGCTCTAATTGTTTCATCGGCCTTGAACCCATTCACACGGGTGTTGCACATCGCCCAGCTGGCATGATCATACAGGGAAGCCGATTACATTAGGACCGATGACAAAGGCGATGCTTGATGGTCACTGAGCAAGGTAATTGCTGGCGATTTTCATCGGCTATTCGCACGTATCCAAGCTGCGTTGTCTCCCATCAGTCCTTCGTTGGCCACACTGCGCGGCATCGTTTCCCCTATACACGCAAAACGTACGCCAACCCTATATATCCTGCCTCTTTGCGCACCCCGGGGGGACCCAACAATGGCCTAAGTGGTAACTCGAGCCTCGGCAAAAAGCACGTCACCGAGCACAATCGAAAGTCATCCATTCGCGGGAGTCCGGCAGCGCGTTCTACGCCACTGCCCGTACGGGGCGACGAGCGAGCGGAGGCGGCCTTCGCGACGACGGGCCATTGTGCCCAGGGCTTCCTAGGGTGGCTTCCGCCTCAATCGTAGTCAACGATGCGCGAAACTGGGGAATGATTCCCGGCTTCGGAGGAATCTCGAGTTTCTTCGCGTCGCCTGTTGGTTGCTGCTCCAGTCGCTCAGAGGCCGGTATGTAGAGAGGGAGCGAGTGAATGCAGATGGAGAGGTCAGCGGGACGCATGAGAGAGGAGCAAGGCATGATGGTGCGCTCACTGCCGCTAAGGAAAGAAGGGAGGGAGAATGGGGGAAATCGGGATGTGAAATCGGGAACTGAGAGGCGAGTCCCTCCATATTATGCACTACGCCGGCGTACTTTTCGCGTGCCTTTCTTTTCCCCCGCAGAGTGTCGTTACGGGACAGCCGAGCGAGCGCCCAAAAGGGAAAGAGACGCAACGCGGCACGCATGGTCCGGCTGTATTATGCGCGCTAACGGAGCGGCCGACACGTTGTGCTCGCTTGCTTGCGGTGGAGAGCTCGCTTCGTAATGGCCCATATAAATCATGTAAATGGGCGCGACGAGGTATAGGTTCCTCCCATTGTTGGCCGGTCTGGGCCGATGGTGTCCCTCGCGCATTTAGCAAACGCAACGCCCTTTGTTCGTAGGAGATCGTAGCCGCGTAGTGACACGATTTGTCGAACGCTTTCACATACACTTCAGTGAACCTTTTTTATGCGTCTTCTTTTATGGCAAATATCTTTTCTTTTTTTTTCTTCTTTCACTGATTATTGTGGCCGCCGACTGGAACGATACTTGTCGCGTATCGCAACTTTGCCTTGACCTTAAACACCTCAAAACATGCATTTTGGAGCTAATATAAATATCGCAACAAATTCATTCATTTGTACGAGTTCTCATCAACCGCCATGGCCTAAGTTACGGTGCCCTAAATAACAGAGAGACATGAGGAAAAGACTGGGAGGTTAACCAGCCCTAGACCAGTCGGCTGCTCGACACTTCGTGTACTCCATTTCGTTTGAAAGATGTGAAGGGCAAGAGAATTTCACACTTTTTAGAGAAACACGCACACACTTAGAAATACAGCTAACGACACACCACGACGAAGCACACGCAGACAGCTCTGTGAATCGGCAGTTGGCATGTTTCCTTCGCTTGGGGTTGCTCATACGCTAAAAAACTATAAAATTTGTTTGATAATTTTTAAGCTGCGCCATAAATATACCTGAAACCGTATGCGGTGCACCGTTACAAATGATAACAACGGAAATGAAACGTTACAGAACTGGCATAATGTTTTCCAGCGGCATCGTGGCAGATAGGTTTGAGTAACGTGTTACTTTTCACCAACTTTGGCTATTTAGGCCCAGTCCAAGTGGGCTAACTGCGTGTTCTTGCATTCGGTGTTCTCTTGAAGGCGGCCACGGCAACTAGGAAGCAAAGTGCGGCCACTTGCTTAGCTGCGAACTTGCAGTGCAGCCACGTGCCTATATTCACTCAATAATGGATTAGTGCGGAGCAACGACGCTGCTTCTTAAGTGTGCCACAATTATTGGAACATCGCGTTAGGTTAGAGAAGGATTCAACCCGTTAGAAACGGGCTAAGGGCGAACTGTTTCCTGGTCGTCTTCCACCGAGATCGGAATAAACACGACTTGTCGTTGTTCTTGTATCTGTAACAAAGGGTTAGCGTCATTACGGACGACGAGGAGGCATTCGCGTTCAGGCTACGTCAACTTGCCATTCAATTATGAACGAGCTTCAAAGAGTCACTGTCACCTTGGAAGTAGAAATTTCCACAGGCGAAACTACTGTTGCGCTTTCCGCGACACTTGAAGACAAGGCACGCACAAAGAACTTGCGTAAATAGCGAGTTTTAGTATAGCGGATAACAGCAAACGCAAGGATTTAGCGTTAGCGTTAGCGTTGCGTGCTCCTAACTGCGCATGAGCAGAACGTAAACGTAGCCCGAGCTCTTACGTACGAACGCTATTTCTGGAATATAGCGTTCAACGCTAACGCACGCAAGAGATCCCGTACGTAGGGCAAGATGGCGGTGCCTGTTGAAGCGAGAGCCGTCCACTTCGAATCTTTGTAGCCGTCGTCCTGCATTACTAAACTTATTCATTCCCTAATAATGTTCGTATTTGATTTAGATTTGAGTAATGAGGCTTCGCCAACCGTGCACCGCCGATAAAATAGCTCCGTTTTTCAGATACAAAGTGGATTTGCGCTGCAGAAGGCTTAGCAAGATTTGTTTGCAAGGTTCGCTCATGTTTTCTGTAGCAGCGCAGAGATGGCGACGCTGTCTTTAGTCACCTCTTTCCAAGATACAGCCACAAGTCAAGCACATACATGTCCGGCGTCGCTTCCCTTCATGCCTTTCGCGGCAGTGCATGAATGTCACGCGTGATGCGCCCCAGCTTAAAAAGGCGAGGTAATAGGGGTCTTGAAGAATTCTCGAACGCGGCTTGTCGACAGAAACTATAGTGCCTAGAATACCAATGTGTCAGAACTCAGCACTTCTGCAAACGCGACATGGAGACGCAACAGTGGTGACTTTGGATCAGCTCGACTTGGTGGGGCTTTTGTGGATTCTACAGTCCATTTAGTGTTTTTATGTCTAGATGGCGCCGTATGTGCTTGCGTTAGCGTTAGCGGGAATGCCTTCCGCTGTACTAAAAGACCACCAGTTGACACGCAGCGCGTTCCGTTTTAGCGTTAGCGTTTAGGCACACGCTAACGCTAACGTAAGCGTTTCCCGCTATACTAAAACTCGCTAATATCCCCAAGAGAACAACACTACTGCCATGCTGCTTTCGTATGGACAACAGACGATATTTGAACCTACGGATGATCTACAGGAACCTTGTTTACAATTTCTCTGTACCTGTGTACCTATAGTGTGCGAACAATGACGTCTTGTTCACTGAATTGAAGGTGTTTGTTTCAGGGCTAAAAAGTGACTGACACGAGAAGAACTACAGAGACCATATTATTGTGTTCATTGATATTTTATTTGTACAAGAATCTATGAAGAGAAGGAAAAAAAAACACAAGCGTACCTACTGAGGTGCCAATTGTAGTTCACTCCATGTTCACTCCAAGAAGCCTTTAATTCCGGCCTTGGAGCAATTTTCCACGTGTCGAACGACGACGTCAGTTTGGATTCATTTCGGGTCATGTTTGGGGATAATGGAATGCAACACACAGTAGTCGCGAAACGCGAGAGGAGCGCCGTTGCTCTCTAACGCTGTAAAGCTTCATTCTCAAGGTACTTTTATTTACTCAAGGAACGCAACTCGCAAGTGCGCATGTCTTGATTCTTCAGATCCCGCACTGTCGAAATAGCTTTACATAATTCCTTCTTGTCGAAAAGAAGAGATCTCTTTATTTCGCCGCGCTTGTGGCAACGCCCGTAAAGGGTTCCTGAAATAGAATGCGTGGGCTCGTAAAGCATGGTCTGAGCTCATTCTGTCGAGTCATTGCACAGCCCGCGTGAAAGGTTTCGCACGTGCCGTGAGTGAGAACTCAAAAGTGGAGGCTATTTGCGTTGATCAAGAAGCGCAAGTGATCATTCGGGGGCTGAGTGTATAGTCTAATCGAAGACGATGTGGGTAGAGGCATGAATCGTATGGAGCAACCAGCATAAATACGATGAAAAAGCAAACTTCAAATGTTCGTGAATTGCGACACTTCAACAACTCCTACAAGAGCTTACAAGAGCTGTTCTCTTTATGTTTGCTACGATAGATTTCTCCGCTTTCATCTCTGGTCAAAGCGCTCCGCAAATCTGATCAGCGATGAACTTCATTCTGTGTGCGAAGTCCATTTTCTGCTGAAAGTCCGTCGCCTGAAACGTATTTCTTACTCATCCAAGCGCTTCCCATGCTTTTTGATTTGCACGGAACTCCGTATACTGAAAGCACCGGGGTAAAGGGCACTTGTTCCTGCAGAACGTGAATGCACAAAGCGTCCTCAGTATCGAAATATATGAAGAACAATGTAGCTGCAATAGATCTATTTTTCGCTTATGGTGTGCTGTGGGGGTGGTAATGGTGGTGGGCGCTATGTGCGTGCGTGCGTGCGTGCGTGTGTGCATGTCTGTGTATGCGTGTTCGCCGGTGTGCGTTTGTGTACAAAAGCGCGTGTTGGGTTTGTGCGTGGGCATGAGTTTCCTTGTGTAGGTATTCGTGTGCTTGTGTCTGTGTGCATGCCTGCGCGAGTGTGGTGGCGATTGTTTCTGTGCGCATGTTCCAGCATAATTAAATATAAAAATAATAATGATGTGTGGGGTTTCACCTCCCAAAAACCTCGATGTAATTATGAGAGACGCCGTAGTGGATGGCTCGAAAGATTTTAACCACCCGAGGTTCATAAACGCTCACCTAAGTCTAAGCACACGGGCCTCTAACTGAATCACAACAACTACTTCCCAAGGAGGATCCTATTTGCAGTTCATAAAACAGCAAACAGTAGCGGTTCTAAGCAAGTTTTGTTTATGAGGAATTTCAACGTAACCCTACCTTTAAGCAAAAGATTATGCTAGACATAACCGGGCATGAAACTGGCGCCACCATTACATGCTTCTTGGACTGTCGGTATTCAAATTGGCGCATTCAGAAGTAGATTATAATAATGCGATAGCCGTGAGGAGCTCGTTTCGTAGAAATACAGGTGTCAGTGTCGGCGTCGGTGTCGTTGGCTGTGATTGAAAAATCAGCATTGTCCATGAGCGCAAATTCGAGATAGATGCAATAAGTAATAAAAAAACTATCCGGCCCGAGTGAGAATCGAACCCAGGCCCCTTGCGTAGGAAGCATGTGTTCCACCAAGGAGCCACGCCAGTGCTTCAAACTGCTTCGTAAAAAAACGTTATAAGAATTCCATGTATTGGGCGGAATCTCCTTAAGGCATGTTATATTGCGTGGCAGAATCTTAAAATCCCAACAGGCGTCAAAACAAGTGCATTGCGCGAAGAGTATAGATGGTTTAAAGCTGCCCACCCATTACAATATCTGCAGCTGCGTAGGCGCGCGTGGTACCCTAGGGACGGGTAGGGGGTTCTTCGCGAATTTTCAAAAGGGATAATTATGGCGTAGTGGGCACTTCGCAACTGTAAATCGAGTAGACATCTTTGGTTAGCTTGAAACGGCCAGTGTTACGCGCACAGACGTTCCTTTCCTTGCTGCATGGATGAAGGCGATGCGCACGGGCCCCAATTACACGATCGCGTTCTACTCCTGAAGGCGAAGCTCAAGCGTCATCCAAGTTTTTTGCTAACAACAAGCAGTTTGCAAGAATTCTCAATCGCCTTCTCAACCGAGACGCTGGAAATGAATTCTCTGCTCTGTTCTTGACTACAATGAAATTCTTACACATGCCCATGGACTACGGTGCAGGCATCAAACTATATTGTGTGTTCAATAACATTATTTTTCACAGAAAGTTTCCAGTTTGAGAGAGACCACTCTCAAAAAATGCCGTACATAGGGATTATTTCTGTCCCTATAACGATAATCGCCATCTCGCTTGCTCGTGTTTCCTTTCTGAAAAACTCGACGCTCACCACTTTCCTATCAAGAATGCTATGTCAAGCTGATAGCCCGTGAGCCGTTTGTGACCGTGAAGTACCGGGTGCGCAGGGATAACTCAAGGAAAGCACTCGAGATAGGCGCTATTTATTCCGGTGGGATGGCGACGGAGTGCGCTCTCCGTTTTCAAGGGTGCAGCGAAATCACCAAAATG
Organism: Rhipicephalus sanguineus; assembly: GCF_013339695.2. Lineage (NCBI taxonomy): Eukaryota > Metazoa > Arthropoda > Arachnida > Ixodida > Ixodidae > Rhipicephalus > Rhipicephalus sanguineus. Next base: position 91,730,269 of record NC_051178.1, read on the forward strand.
GAAACATCGAATTAACCGTCGCCGCTTGTCAATTATCCAGCTTTCATTTGAAAGCACATTTTGCCTGAACGTGTTGGGTGTCTCGGTAACGTCCATATATATATATATATATATATATATATATATATATATATATATATATATATATATATATATATATATATATATATATATATATATATATATATCTTTTGTGCGGGGTGGGGGGGGGGGTCGCACCCAGCTTGTAAAACGTCAAAGTCTGCGTTGATGATAGGTTGGTAAAACTGTATTGTTGGTCCTGTGAGGGGCGACTGGCGCGCAGTGGGGTCCTCACACGTTGGCATGGGCAGGTTAATGAAATTAAGAGTTTGACGAAAACTAGACTCGTCGGGAATGCTCATGGCCAAAGGTAAAAGGAAGATGCCGACCAAATACAAAAAGAACTTTAAAATAATAAAATAATACATATAATAAAGAATAATAAGAATATTAAATATATAAAAGATGCTTTTGTGTTTGGTCGGCGTCCCACTTTTACCATTGACCACGTGCAGGCTAAGCCTGACCGCCGCATCGTGGACTCTCTGGGCGACCCACAGCTCATCCCCGTCGTCGGGGCTTTTGATGGTGGAGCCCCACTTAGCTTGGTTGGCCTAATCGTTAGAATAAAAAAAAAACATGAACCATGAACTTATATCCAAAACCTGCTGTACAAATAATATTGCGGTACTCTGACATAGGTACAGTCAGCCTCAACAGTTATACACCACTAGGTCTGAGAAAACTTCGAATTTCCCAGCAATTTCTGCCTGTATTCGGTCGAACTGCACAGAACATGTTGTTACCACGTTTTACAACAAGCCGGATATCTATATACAAGGCGGCCTGCCGAAGCAACGGCTTTTTCTTGTGTCTCGTGGTACTTAAACTTTTCACGCTGACTGTACGTAACCTTGAAACACAGACACCTAACCTCATTCATGCCGGAACGATGTGTTCAATCGGGTTGTATGATATTCACAATTGCTTGAACAGCGCGAAAGTAGACAGAGGACAGAAAATGAACTCTGGTGACACAAATGAACTCTGGCGAACTCGGGCGAAATGGACAAAAATAAAGTTGATTGACTGATACATTTGGTGCCCGTTCCTTTCCGTCTTTCGTCAGCTTTGGCGCTGAGCCCAATAATTACCATACCGATTGTTTAACGCATCTGCTCGCCATTGCGATGTGCAATGTATGACGACACGGAGAAAAATAAATGGATCGTGGGCTTATGTGCGCAGTCATACCATAGATACGATGGTTGCAGTCATCATGTAAATACGATCGCAATCTTGTTGTCTTCCATGCGAGTGTTGACGCAAAGTGTTAAATCAGTGTATTCGCATAGTGGCTTCGCTCTTATTGTAATCGCCATAAGTGATAAAGATTAGGTCTTCACTTAACGAAAATGACGAATGTTTGGTAGTAGTTGTTAAGAGCTCTCCGAAAGGTGAACGCGGAGAGTTTCACTCTAAAGACTGACGTTCCAGCAAACATTGCCACCAACAGGAATAAAGGTTTTGCAGCAAAAAAGGCAATAAATCTACGCGGACATACTTGCATATTGCCTCTCCCTCCCCTCCCCCAATATATGGCCGCGACGTGGCTATACTGGTGACATCGGCGCTTGTCCGACAGTCAAGGACCTGTTGTGCCATTGTTACAGTCTCTCTTCAGCAATAGAGAAGCATCAGGATTTTTCGTTACCTTAGGACACCACCCATCGTACCGACACTTAGTGAGCAAACTCCCTATGGGACTTACTGCGTGTGTGCCTGCCTCCCAATGCTTGTGTGACATCACAGATATTCAAGTTTATTTTTCATTTTTTTCAATCAATCAATCAATCAATCAATCAATCAGTGTTTAGTCAATCAGCTTAATACATAAAATGGTTACAAAAGTATCTGGACCATTAGCCTGCGTGGCTAGTTAGTGGTCCAATCTAATACATGAGTATTTTATTACTCATGCGGTTGTCCATGGAGGGGCGACCGCATTTCTTGTGCGTCGACGGGCGGTCACTCCCTTGGGAAACCATGCACATAGCACCTCTCGCCGCTGATCCTAGCAGAGAAGCTTTCAGCATCTCTCGCCAGATGCCGCTCGCTGTCGAGGAGCGAGCGGCCAGTTCCCAACGGCTTGCGGCTGAGAAAAAACTAGCGCGAAATCGCGCATCCGAACGAAGTGCTACGCCAGAGTGATTGCGGTGACGTGGGCAATATAAACGGTCAAAAGAGCCAAACCAGCATACATGCGCACATTAGGACAAAACAGGGCAGCGCGGAAGAGGCGACTTCCCGAGCGATCAGTGGGTGCGGACACCGCGATTCTCGGCTTCGCTCTGCAGGAGGCTTTCGGATAACCCTGTCATCATGAGCAGAAGCGCGAGATACCGATCGGGATATTACTTGTCCTCGCCCTCCGGTATCAGAGATCATATGGCCGAGACGATTGAGAGGACGCAGCGCGAGACCACAGTGAGCTTCTCTGGCCGTCGTTTCCGCGTATACTGGAAGCACGCCTGCCATGCCAACGCACGCTCGAATGTACGCACAAATGCACACGAAAACACACATACGCACAAGTGCACATATACCGAAGCACGCGCCACATAGGCGATCTGAAGTACACACAGAAGACAGTCCAGCGTATGCGCTGTTGGGGGCGCAGTTCGCATGATGGGAAGAGGTCCGGTGGACCGAGTAATCGTCTCGCATTACCGCCGTGCCCCTGTGTCGCCTGGAGGATATCCTTGAAGGAAGTCATATAGGGCGCGATTTATAAGACTCAAGCATCGGTCCACATTATCACTGCTTCTCACATAACGCGTAAATATTTAATTAATTCCGCTGTATATACACAAGTGTACAGAGACGAGCGAGCGGATCACAATCTAATTGTTTCAGCGAAATGGGAAAATTGCTCGCGGTGTTCTCTCTTTCTTATACTAGTGCTCGCGGAGTGTTTCTTTTGTTTCAAATTTTTAACAATTTTTCTTATTTGATGATATAAGAAGAATGTGAGCCCTCCTCTATATTATTATTCTAAAAACACCTGGGCCGGTATTCACAAACGATACTTCTCCTTAATTTATGACTTAAGTAACCGATCGCCGCTTAACACGTTTCAAAGCGCAACCTTGCACTTAGGGTAAGCTTAAATCGGCGTTTAACTACCGGAAAGTAAAGTACAGCTACAGGCTACCTTAAGGGCGACTTTCGCTGTTCTCTCGTCAAACAAAATGGCCGACTACTACGGCAGTCTCGCCGTCTTCGCCGATTTTGTTGTCCGTGTGGAAGAAATTACAGTGAAACCTCGGTGATATGATCACGGCTTGGACGAATTTCGGTGTGATACGAATTTTTCGGTGGTCCCGCCCAAGGCCCACTAGCCTGATGCATGTAATGGAGTACGGATGTTGCGAACTAATTTTCACCCCGTGACATTTGATACGAACATGCGCTACCACGCAGGCGCGAGAACGCAAGTGCGGTCATGCGCGCCGCGCCGCCATTTTGTCAGAATAGGCCATCAGCGGCGCGTGGTAGCCTCCGAGGCACTTTTTTTAAGCGATGGCAGCGCGCGTCCGTAGAGCTGATCGGCAGAACAGCTGTGGACGCCCGAATAAGCTGTATAACTGAGCAAGTGAAAGACGCTCAACTGTTAAAATCTTTTTTATTACAGCTGGTTCCTTTCATATGGTAACGCTCCCTTTATTGGGAAAAAGAGAACGCACACGGGCGCTCTGAGAAATTAAATAAGTTAGCGAAATACACCAAACGCTGAAAAGCAGAAAAATATTACAAGGAGCGAAATGCATGTAAAGTGACAAAAGAACCGCTCGTTTTGCACGCGGTATCTCACTATGGTCGCTATAATCTCACCAGAGTAACAAACATTCTTGTAGACGACAATATAACCACGAGTTGTGCCAGCCATAGAGTTTCCTACAATACTTACTAGAGGGAACTCTGGCGCTAGTGTCTATGGGAGCTGCAATGCATCGCGCTTCAGCCAGCATGGGAATCATGGGTAGTACAAGGATTTGCCTAAACTTCGTTCTTTCGGCTCCGTTTGGCTCCGCGTCGCCTGCATCCGCTTTGTCGCAAAACGAAGTTCAGCAAAAATCATCAGTTTCACTTCACCACTTTAACTTCTTTAGGCTCACCGATTCAAATCTGGTCACGAAGTTCACAACGATCCATTCTTTTATCCGAAAGAAAACCAAAACATAGCAATAAACAAAGCCACAAGTGCGTTCGAAGCCCACAAGCACGAAGACTAGGCAAATCCGTGTACTACCCATCATTCCCATGGTGGCTGAACGATCGCAGCGCCAGAGTTCCCTCTAGGTCATTTTAGGAAACTCTATGGTGCCAGCCACTTTATAGCGACGGTCGCTGAGCGGCGGCTGCTTGTTGTGGCCATCCGAAGGCTGAGAAAAACCGACAAAAGCGAGAAATATTCATTTGGCATCTTGCTAAAATGTGCCTTGATAAAGACTACAACATTTACGGACAGTGTTCCGCGAAAGTTAATCATTTATATGTGCTCTATTAAATGAAACGAGTATGAAAACGTCTGTAGCCTCGTTCCCAGGGGCCTTACTTACCCAGAAAAGTTGTACTTTCATAGGAGAGCCTTAAGTGTAATTTTAACAGGAAAGTGTTTTATGCCGGGGCCCATGCCAAGATTTTCATGACGTATTTCTGTCACGGAAACACGTCAGCAAAATGAACGCCATCAAATGGCAAAGAAAAAAGCTATAAGAAAAGTTTCACTGACAGGAGTCGAATTCATTACCTCTCGGTCCGCGAGGATGGCTGGCGTGCGTTTAGCCCACTGATCTACCGCCAAACACATAACGGAGTATATGTGAACGCGCCTTTTATCTTTCACACGTTCCTCTCACGGTGCTCTGGCATGGATGGATGGATGGATGATATGAGCGTCCTCTTTATAACGGGGTGGTGACATGTGTGCCGCTAGGCTCGTAAAAGACAAAGAAAAAAAAATGCGCCGTTCCTGCGACCGTCCCATTCGGCACATTTCCAATACATGTGTAATTTCGTTTAACACACCGCGAGGTGGTGGCTCTAGCCCAAGCCTCGCTCATAACATCCATCCATATCGAAAAAAGCTCTCCGACGCTCGCCTGGCTCTCGCCCCCAGTGGTCGCACCGCGTTCGGTGCCAATCCCTGTGAGAATTAATTGCCAGGCTACAGGGAAGACACGACGCGCGTAGCGTTTCTCTTCGCGTTCCACGACACTTTGGAGAAGTGCATATCGAGTATCAGTGTTTATTATGTGCTTGTTGATGCCATATTAGCACGGGATTCACCCATATGCGGTGTCCACGTATATGTAAAGAACGTCAGCTACCGCAAAAGGTTAAATCATGATCGTGGGCGTTAGTCGTCGGTACGGAGATGTGCCGCTAGGCGGTGCTACATCTGCGTCCACATCAGGCGGTGCTACATCTGCCAAGCAACAACAGACATTATACAAGTTCTGATATACCAATGCACTTAAGCAATCAAATAATTCTGTGACGACATGTTTCACTTTCGTGTTGTACCGCTTCCTATGACAGAGGGATCAACCATCTTTTTGAAGCTTCCCCCAAACTTATCTCCAACTTATACTTTCCTCGTACTTTCATAAGTGAACTCTTCGCGAAACTTAGTTCTGTTCATGAATACGGGCGCTACTGATGAGGAAAGCACCACAAAAAAAAATATTGTGTCCTAGTGAATTCCAGACATGGAGTGGAAAAGAAACTGCGACGACCGCAAAAATTGAATTCTAGCGGTAGTTCTTTGTGCATCCTTTTATGTTGCTGTTTTATTTTTGCTAGTAATATGTATTCAAAGAATACGAACTCTCTATATTAAACTGCACTTCCGAAAGAGAATGCACGAGCAATTCTGACCTATGGCCTTCTTCTTTTTTTTGTTAACCAACCTAACTGCTTCTTTCCTATTATTTCTGAGACATTCCTTTTGCTATTCCAGCGGTTAGGCAGTCGCAGCGAAGCAGTGGTTTATTCAGGAGCAGGGTGACATCGGTTAACTTGTAACCGTTCCACGTTTGCACGCGGCACCCGACAGACCTTAAGCTTAACCCTCTGGAACAAATGCTGGTTTTGTACGAGTAAGCACGTTATAAAAACAGCTTAATTTTTAATGGGTAACCTGGTCGTCACGTAATGGATGACCAGAATTTTCCTGACGCGTTCCACGAACTGCTACCACAGACGCGTCAGAATATACGAAAGGAAAGTAAGTAATTAAAATAATGCAAGGAAGGTTGTCCAGGTTAAAAGCGTGAACACGAGGAGCACCAAGGAGCGAAAAGAACAAGGAACGTTTCAAAATTGATGCTCATAGAGAAAGGGTACAGCATTAAGCTCCAGTGCGACGGTAATTGCATTTTTATTAACGAAATTTAATCGTTCATACTTAGGGCACTTGCGAAAATTACGCTTGTGATTAATGAGTTGCATCTCTGCGCTATCAGCAACTACGATCTAGTGTTCGCGTTGACCGTGCTCGCTATACAAGTGGAACAATATATGGATTACTGTCAATCCTGAAGCCCGTTACGCGCACTATATATCTTGACTTGATTAATGGAACCTGTTCCTTAAATGACCAGCCGCACCGCAGCGGAACGCTTCAGAGAATCTACATTTTTATTATCGTGTTTTTAATTTTAAGCGATGTCTGACGTCAACATTAATTGATATCAATGTGCCTGCGTTCTTATATTGACACATTTTTATAATGGGTGTTCTACTTCAGGTTGGACTTTTTAAATAATCTTATTGAAGTAATGCTTAACTTGTTAATTTCTTTTGCACTCACTCTTTATTATTACCTAATTCCTGCATATTTGTGTAATGCTGTATCCTTAAATCGCCCCTTCGGGTAAAATCTGTTTGTTCTAGAGGCTGTGTGTAAAATACGACCTGTATGAAATTGTTCTTTTCGGTTCTTGAGCGTCTCAAGTTTTTGACCATGCTGTAACGACAAGCTAGCATGCGTTATCCTTCTTTAATGGAGACGGCAATATTTTTCCTTTTACAGCAGAGCTGTTAAGGTCGAGGTTGGCCGTGAGTCGAAGATAGAAATATATCATCATCGTGAATCGGCACGGGCCATCTTCGTCCTCTTCTTCATCGCCTTCCTCTTCTTCCTGTTCTGATTCGTTATCATAAGACGTGCGCTGATTTGTGCGGCGAGGGATGCAATACCTTCCTGGAGGAGAGAACGAGTACAGAGAATGAAATAAAAAAAGAAAGGAAATGACTTGGCGAAAAAATTTCCTTTTCGAGATTAGAACTCCCGCCATCCGAAAGAAAGCGTCCTAACCACTCGGCTATCCAGGCACGTTGGCAGAGCAGAGCATACCGTTGTATAGATGACATGCACTGACGTCCATGAAATAGCAACGTTGGAGCACCAACATGGTGGGACGCGAACTTTGTGGTGTCACGTTAGTGTTGTCAGTACATCGCATGCTAGATCCTTCGCTATTCATACGCAGAGGCCCGATAAGGTTCCAGCGAGGTCGTTATCACACTGAATCAGGTTAACCGCCGCTTAATTACGCTGCATTGAAGTTGTCTACACTCTAAGGCAAAAAAGTGCTGGAAGGGTGTGTGGTTCGTCCCTTTGGGGACTAATGAGGCTGCCACAATCATTAATTCATTTAAAGACTAACGGCACCGGGTTTAACAGTTAGTCCCCACAGATCACCTCAATGGACTAACATTTAGTCCTCACATTTACACCTTACCGGGCAACCCTTAGTCCTCGCAGTTGCCCCTCGCCGGACGAACGCTCAAATACTCCATTCGGATGAACTTTTTATCCCCAGGGATGATCTTCTACAGTTACTCTCCGCCAGGCCTAATACTTCTTTCGCGTATTTCTTTCCGCGGTGAGCAACAAATGCCGCGGAAAAGAACACTTGAAAAAATATTTAGTCATGCGTGTGTCACTGCTTTCCCAGACAATGCGACAACGAAAGACAAAAGAGATACAATGAAACGTTTGATTTTTCTCTGTACGTATGAACTTTCTGCTTTCTTTCATTGAATTCAGTGCGCTTGAACGCGGTCTGTTAGTGCGACTATTACCCTTGTAGATGTTACACTCATGTTCATTTTTTCTTTTTCTTTTTTATTATTGCGCGACTGCCTTGTTTCTCCGCTACTCGTTTGGTCTTTTACGCAGATATCTACCCTCTCGCTGCAGTGTTGCGAACGGGAAGCTTGTATTCTGGTTAACCTTCCTGATTTTCCCACCTTTCTTCTCTCTCTCTGGACCGAATAATATTTTAAAAAATTGGCCGTGTATCTGCGTGCTTCGCTGCAAATGTCGTCGAAAGACCATAGTGTCACGTGGTCGTGACGTCGACGAAGACAACAGTCAGCACGTCCGAGATGAAACCGTTTATTTGGCCGAACTTGTGGCCGAGAAACTGAGAACTAGAACTACAGCAATACACGCTGTACAATGATAGCGGCGAGCAGGGCGTCGTCCGTCGATCAACTGACAAGCGGTGAAGCGCGTCGGCATTTAAACATGTGCCGTCGAATATTCCAGCGTTATCGCTGGCTGTCGCGCAAATTCTAGAATGAGCTCGAGTGTGCGCGTCTTGCGCGCAATCTTAACAAAAACGATCTACAATGATCGGGAAGCTTCTCGAACAATGAGGCGCGGTTCGCGTTGAGCGTTGCTGACAGTCTTTGTGGGCGAAAACCGAATAAAGCAAAAGTGATAATAGGAAACGCCCGTGGCAATAGTCTTCTGCCGGCCGTTGTTTTTTCTGCCGGCCGTTTCAGCGCCGTTTCAGCGCAGCGGAAGAAACACTAGCATTTTCAGCGCAGCCTAAGAAACACTAGGATCTTTAGAATTATGTGTCTATGTATTTTCTAGTAAAGGTATACACCACCTAATACTTTCGTATCGATGTCGTGCTTCAGATATGCGTAATATTTGCTTCTTGATCTACAATGCTCACAAGTATGAACGCAGCTACCAGTTCATCATGGCTGGGCGTTCAGCAAATGCTTAAACATTGGCCGGGTGCAGTGATGTTCCGTACAGAGAATTTCCCTCTTTCGCGGAATTTTCAGCCATCATTTAGGACGAAAGGGAAAAGGGGAATCTTTGCGATATTGGAGGGAATTTCAGGAATGGTGAAGTTCCCCTATGATGACCGAAACATAGCGGTGACAGTGCGCTTTTGGCTTCTGTAAACGCTTCTGGCGCATTTAACACGCACTAGCTTAGCCGTTGAGATTTGTTGCTGATAATTATGTGGAGCCATTTCTAGTTCACTCCGGGTGTTGGTCACAGAGCCCTCGTATGCACAGTGTTCTTATAGTGCATGAGTTGCAGAGGCCATGCTTTTGCGTTATATATATCTGTGTGCGTGTGTGCGCGCGTGTGCGCATTACTGCCGTTGTGCCGGGAAATATGCGGCGATTTTTTTCGAAGTATGTAAGGAAAAACACCCTAGAAAGGGAATTTTGAAGTCTTGGAAAAGAAATTATCCGGCTTAGTACGGAACATCACTGGCCGGGTGGCTGAATCATGTGACAGACAGATAGACAGACCACAATTTATGCGTTAAATATCCCAAGAAAGACTATCGTCCTTAAAAACAGCACTGGTGGCTCATTTAATGCCTCACAACTTATCTCCACGTTAACAAACAAGAACAGCAGCAACAGCAACAACAATATCGACAACAACAAATAGGAAAATAAACAGTGCTATTGATGGATCGCATAATATGTCTCTTTACGTGATATGTTCGGTTGTGTGACTGTGTAATTTTAAATTTAAAAAATAATGTAAACTCCGTCCTACAACAACAGGCTTGTTTATGTTGTAAGTCGTCGCGTACGCCTCTTATGTGCGCTTAACGGTTTAACGAGATATCTGCACTGCACTGCTCCACGGTAACTGTACCCTAGTGTTTCAAAACTGGTGACAGAAAATTGCCAAAATGTTCAAATGAAAGAAAGCTACGAATAGTGCGAATAATTTCATATTAACAGCGCATGATCAAGGGACGGCCAAAGAACTGACATCCATGTACTGGATCATCTTAATTGATTATGAGCTGCTATTAGACGATCACTAGAGACACACTAGTCCCAACTTTAGTGCAAAATATTTACAGCCAAAGGAGTTCAACCAGAAAATACCGAAGGGGAACTCACCCTGCAAAGAAAATGTGAAATCGCGACATTTCTAAACGTTTTAAAAATCGTCAAAATAATTCACGACCTATGAAAACGAGGTCACATTTTCATAAAGTGCTGAGACGTAAGCGTGACCTTATGTGCTCGAGCATGCCGCCAACTATGTGGAAAAGATAAGTGGGGGAACGTTTTTATTGTGAGGCATAAATTTAGACGCAAAAGGAAGCATCGAACACGTGTGCATATTGTACAGCGACCCTAAAGCCGATCGACCAGCCCAGTGGCATGTAGGAACCTCAATAATGAATTGATTGTTTGCGAAGACCGTTTGGTATTTTTCGGGCTCCGAAAACAGGCAGTCTGCGGCAGTAAGGTCACCCTGCCCAGGCGGCTACGAAACTGTTCAGCTTATTGTCGTGACACTGCATACGAGCGCGACGCGTACAAGGTATATGTAAACTGGTAGCGTAACTTCCGTAGAAGCCCACGTGTCAAGCCGGTGGCTAGTTGTTGCAACAGTCGCCATCTATGTGAGGAGGGGACAAACAGAATTTAAAAAAACGAAAAAGATGACGTCACAACCGGAAGCGGAAATGACGTCACGTTTTAACGCGATGGGCGCGAAATTATGAAATTTTTTTACAGGGCGCCGCTTCTTACTTTTTTTTTATAGCTGCATGTTCTCTTTCTTATCACTATGACGGCTCCATAATGGAAGCCTGCAAGATAACGGGAAGACGAAAAAGACAGATTTGATAAGGTGTATTTTATTGGCGAAATATTGCAGTTGAACAGGACATTACCCCAAAATATATAACACAGAAATCAGAAGTCGGATAACAATTCAACGTGCACACTGTGATGGTGTAATGTGGTCCCAGGATCCGAAATAATTCAACCCGCAGTCAGGTGATTCCGTACACGCAACACAGACTAACACAACCGATAACTCTGACGATTAACACACAACACACTACAGCATTCCTTATTTACATCCTAAACGTCCTACGCGCCTCGCACACAAACTGTCCTACTCGCCGTTATGAACTGTTGCCACTGCGGCGAGGTCGGTCGTCACCGGTACTCCTTGGGCAGTCAACAGTCACGCTGCCTTGACCGTGGTGAGGTGGTAGTGGTGGTGATGATGGCACTGCAGGCCCGTAGATCACCAGGCCACTGCAGCGCAGGTCGCCAACATGAGCCGCGGCCACCTCGTGACACCACTCGGGCCCCAGGACCTCAGGCCAGGGACAGACTAGGCTGCCGGTCTCTGTGTCAGCACCGGGCACAGAGCGGGAATCAGGCTCACCAGGTCCACATGGCTGCCGGACGCCTGGTTAAGCGATGTCGCGACCCGAGCCGCCGACCAGCGGCTGCCGTTCCAACCGTGTCGCGCTCCAACTCCTCGAGCCGCACGCCCCGCTCGCGCTTCCTTTTCGTCGTCTTCCCCTCCAAGGCGTACCGCAGAGCAGAACTGTCGTTCCCTCTTCGCCCCGTCACGGGCCACACAATCCACATCATCACACACACAAACCTTGCACACGTGTTGCTCTTGCATCCGTAGACAGCGCAGCGTTTCTTCGCGTGGCGTGGCGGACTCATCGTCCCGAAGGGCGACAGCACGCCGGCCGTGCGCTGGCAAAACACAGTCACTGAAACGGTTCCCGATGGCTGCGATGGGCTATATTACCTTCTGCCAAGTACCGCGACTAGAAAACAACGCTTATGCGAGGAAATCACCTACGGACGACAGGCACAAATCTACTGCGCAAAAACGAGCGACGCCATTTGCATCTCAAAATGCGCAAAAACCGTTGGCCCATGTTACCAGACTGCCTGCATGTGCCCGCTGTTTCTGAAAATAAACGAAAAAAATTGGCCACTCAACCACATACCCAAGACTAAAGTTTGATTAAAGTAATCTACTAATTTAATTCGTGACAAATAAAATTAAAACTAATGAAAATAAACGCTTAATTAATTTCTTGTTTTCATTATTTGTCCCCCCCTCACCTAGTAGCGCTTTAATCGTCATGCGGGTGTTGATGTTTGTCGCAATAGGTTTCCGACCACTTTTCGTTCCGAGTTTCGCGACCTATTTAGATTGACCTTGACGCGTATGCGTGTCGCAATAACCAGTCGACGAGCTGCGCTCTCGGTGACCGAAAGGAAAAAACTCCCCTCTTTATTGTGCCGGTCGATAATATACACTCCGGGGAACATCACGTGGTCAAGGTAGCTTGGCGCACACAGTTGTCGCCCCGCTATCTGTTCTGACGTCACACGCCGAACACGGGCAAGCGGTACCAGCACATCCCCCCTTTTTTTATTCCAAGCATCGGAACATGCGCACATACATGACAGATAATATCTGTTGTACAAAACAAAACAGAATATATGTTATACAAAACAAAACACCAAACCACTACTCATCAATGCCCAGTCGTATGGGCTTCTTTACCACTCTACCAAACCGCGTTACAATGGGAGTGGGTTCACTATTGGCCACAACGCGAGTCGGAGGCACCGCTGAATCTGTTGCTGTCGAGCCATCTGGGCTACGAGCCATTTGTGCCCCGCTTCGCTCCTCCGAGTTTTCTGGAAATTCGTAAGTTTCCGTGTGCGCCCTTTCTTTTGGTAGACGGTTAAGCATTCTCCTGTTTCGGCGGAGGACCACACCGTCGTCTGTTCGCACTACATATGACCGCGGTTTTGGTGCTGGTTCGTGGACTGTGGCCTTGGATTGCATGTCTGTCTCCCAGACCAGGTCCCCTGCTTCTAGCTTGGAAAGCCGTCTGGCACGATGGCGTTGGTTGTAGTAGCGGCATTGCCGCTGCCTGACCTCCTGGTCGCGGGCCACGACTTCTTTCGCGCTGCTTTTTGCCGGATTTCGATGACGCGGTAGCATTGGGACTCTTGTCCTCAATCGCCTACCCATAAGTACTTCAGCAGGACTGACTCCAAGAATGCCGGGCGTCGCCCTGTAAGCCAGCAATGCCAGGTAAGGGTCTTTAGACTTTAGAATGAGGTGCTTAACCGTCTGAACCATTCGCTCTACTTCCCCGTTCCCCTGTGGGTGCCTCGGACTCACGGTGATGTGGCGAAACCCGTATGACACCGCGAACTGTTCAAACTCGGTGGCCACGAACTGAGGACCGTTGTCTGTCACCACACACTCAGGGATTCCATGCCTAGCAAAAATATCTTTCAGTCTATCAATGACCGTTCCAGACTTTGTGGAGGGAAGATTGACTACCTCAGGGTACCGTGAAAGATAATCCACTGCGACAAGGTATGCCTGGCCGTTGATTACGCACAGATCTACTCCCACTCTCTCCCAAGGAAACGATGGCGTTGCGGTTGCTATCATGGGCTCGGCCAGTTGATGAGCATGCTGTGCGCAAACAGTGCACTGATTCACGAACTGTGCCAGTTCGGTGCTCAACCCTGGCCACCAGACAGAACATTTAGCCACACTGCGACAACGCCCAAGCCCCTGATGCCCATCATGCAATCTGCGCAGCACATCTGTTCTTAGAGATAGTGGGATTACCAGCCTTGTTCCTTTCAGCAAGATACCATCAATCATATTGAGGCATGCTCTATCTTGCCAGTAAGGCATGAGGAAAGACGGAACATTCGGTTTCCTTGGCCAGTTGGCCTTACACAGCCTGCGCAGGTGTTTACAAATGGGATCATTCATTTGACATTCTCTCACTCTAGACAAAAAATTGTCGCCCGTTTCCAAGCCAAGCAAACACGCCTTAGAGTATGCTGTGGCATCTGACACATACAAGTCCTTTTCAAAATTGCTGCATGCAACTGGAGACCGCGAAAGGGTGTCGGCTGTGACTAGCGATTTGCCGGGAACGTACTGAACACTGAAAAGATAGCGCATTAGTCGGAGCCGAAAGCGTTGAATTCTCGGGGCATATCATCAATGGCCATCTGGCCTAGTAAGGACACTAAGGGCTTGCGATCCGTTTCGAAGGTAACGTTTAGGCCACGGATGTACTCGTCAAATCTTTCGGCTGCCCACGTCAGTGCTAGCGCTTCCTTTTCTATCTGGGAGTATCGCCGCTCTGTGTTCGTGAGGGATCGAGATGCGAAAGCTATTGGTCTACGGTGGCCGTCTTTCTGCGTTTGAAAAAGTACAGCTCCCAGTCCGAAAGAGGATGCATCCGCTGAAAGGACGGTAGGAAGAGTTGCATCGTACATGGCCATACACTGTGCAGAACAAATTAGCCCTTTCAGCTCGTTGAGCGCCTTTTCTTGGTCACACCCCCAGACCCATAGGCTATCTTTGTGCAAAAGAGCACGCATCGGAGCAGTAGTCTGCGCCAGGTGAGGCAAAAAGCGACCTAGGTGATTAGCCATGCCGAGCAAGCTTCTGAGTTCGGTGACATTTTTCGGGGCGTTTAGATTTTTAACAGCGCTAACCTTTGCTGGATCAGGCTCAATTCCATTCTCATTCAGAATATGGCCCAGAAATTTCACTTTGTTAACGCCGAACTGGCACTTTTCCTTGTTCAGAGTCACGTTTGCGCTAGCCAGGCGTGACATAACCTCTGCTAAACGTTCGTCGTGTTGGGATTTCGTATTACCAAACACTACAATGTCATCCATGACGTTGACAACACCTGGCAGGCCGCATAGGATTTCGGACATCCTTTTCTGGAAATACTCCGGAGCGGACGTAATTGCGAACGGTAGTCTAGTAAAACAGTACCTCCCGAATGGAGTCAAGAACGTAGTTAGTTCTTCACAGTCCCTACTTAGTCGGACTTGATGGAACCCCGAGTAGGCGTCAAGCTTCGAAAACCATTTCGCACCGGCCAGAGAGCCTAATTCTTGATCCACCGTTGGTAGCGTGAAGCGCTCTCGAACGACGCACTTATTTAGCTTTGCGAGGTCGACGCATACTCTCAGTTCGCCCGACTGTTTCGTTACCAGGACTATTCCTGCGCACCAATCCGTGGGGCCGTCTACCTTTCTAATTATTCCCATGCGCGCGAGTCTCTCGATTTCGTGCTTTAGCTTTCCCACGAGCGGAATCGGCACTCGCCGTGGAACGGTTATGGCATGCGGAATGGCGCCCGGTTGTAGCCTAATAGTGTATTCTCCTGGGATAGTGCCTAGACTTCGCCCCATGCGCGGAAAAAGGGTTTCATACCGTTGCTCGTCTGCACTAAGCGCGTCGGCAAATTTGACAACACCTAAAGCCTCTAAGGCTGGCAGCCCGAGAAGTACGTCACGAAGAGGGCTAACGACATAGCACGTTTGACGGACCGTCCTCCCTTTCCACGCAATCTCTGCGACAAATTTGCCTAGAACATTGAGCTTGTTGCCGCCAGCCCCCTGTAGCACCTCGTCTGCGTTATCCAGGCGGGTGGGTAATCCTGCAAATGTAGAAGGTAGAACCGACACTTCCGCACCGGAATCAACTTTAGCAAGGATAGGCACAGAGTTAATCAGAACTTGCACATAGCGCGCTTTCCCGGCCGCGTCAATCGCGCCAATGAAAGTTTCTCCGGTATCACATTCGACAGCCCAGACGCGTACCTTTCTTTCTGCTGACCCAGCTTTCTTGAGGCAGGCCCTCGCAAAATGTCCTTTGTTACCACAGCAGTGGCACTTGCAAGCTCGGGCCGGGCACGTCGACCTCGGGTGCGCGTCGCCGACGCAGTAGGGACACCGTCCCCCGTTGTGTTGCGGGCGTTTCTGGTGGCCCACGGCGTCCACGACGGCGCCTTGGTCCTGAAGTTCTGGCAGGCCACCGATGTGCACCCCTTCCGGTCGAAGGCTCTGCTGCTGCTGTCGCACGGTTTCCTTGAGGCGAGCCTTGGCCAGCGCCGTAGCCAATGTCAGCTGCGGGTCCATCTGCAAGGCCTCGGATAGTTGAGCGTCCCGGAGCCCGACGACAAACCGGTCTCGGATGAGTCTCTTCTTCATAACTCCGAAGTCGCAGCGGTCTGCCAGCACGTGAAGTGCGGTTGCGAACTGATCCACCGATTCTTCTGGCCGTTGTTGGCGTTTGTGAAAGCAGGCACTTTCGTAAACAATGTTCCTTTCTTTGACGAAATGACTGTCGAACTTTTGCTTGACGACATCATAACTTTTTGCTTCTTCGCCGGTCAGCCCAAATGTAGCAAAGACTTCGCGGGCTTGGCGGCCCATTGTGTAAAGTAGTGTGCGTACCTGGGCCTCTCCCGAACGTTCATTGAGAGCTGTGGCGAAGCGGTAGTCATCGAAGTGGTCGATCCACGCCGGCCACTCCGACGTTTTGTCGAAGTCCAGCGGTGGTGGCTGCTGGAGCCCCGGGATTACCGTTGTGGGCTTGTCTGCCATTTCGTGGGAATGCTGCCGTCCACGGCCTCAGCGAGATAGTTGACCAGTCCACACTTCTGACACCATGTCGTGACACTGCATACGAGCGCGACGCGTATGCGTGTCGCAATAACCAGTCGACGAGCTGCGCTCTCGTTGACCGAAAGGAAAAAACTCCCCTCTTTATTGTGCCGGTCGATAATATACACTCCGGGGAACATCACGTGGTCAAGGTAGCTTGGCGCACACAGTTGTCGCCCCGCTATCTGTTCTGACGTCACACGCCGAACACGGGCAAGCGGTACCAGCACACTTATTTCCCCCCAGGCCCTGATACATGCCCTACGCAATCGCACACTGTATTTTTTGCGTTTAGGGCATCTGACGGTGTCCGCAGTCAGGGCTACACAGTGGGCGAAAACAAAGCAACCTGTAAGTTCGTGCGGCATTTAGGAGAGGATTTGCAAGTGTCCAGTATAGTGCTTGCATAGTGAACATCTTGGCAAACACCTCGACATTTGGGATGAGTGAATACTTGTGTTTAGTGAATTCGTCTGTGGAGCGACCATTTGTTTCAGCTGAAGTACTGGGATTAGGCGCGTGAATGTTGGTCCATGTTTCTATTTGTGCAGTTTCGCGATTGTTCAGTGCTTTACAACTCTCTTGCATGAAAAAAAGAAGTAGGGGGCGCCACACATGGGTACCAATCTTAAATAAATACATTTCTTTTTTTCAAAAAAGCAGCCTATACTAATTTCGCACGACAGAGATTCGGTTAAGTAGGAGACGGGGTAAGTATCCGCCGCCACCAGCTGGCACATACATGAAATAGTCTTCTCTAGATCCTCTAGATGGATGAAACCGTGCCGTAAAGAACTACTTCGTAAAGAAGGAGTTGAAAATATTAAGATTAAGATTATCAGGTGAAGATAATGAGAACGATAGCATTGCAAAAATTCTGGGGCATCTGATCTAATTATGACGCAATATCATCTATACTATCTCTAGCCTCCATCTGCTAAAACTACCTCGCAAGTCAGTCTTGCCATACTATAGCTACTTTTCGGAGTTACTTTAATACTCAAGGCTGTTTTGAGCTTGTGTAGAAGCTTTCACAGAATCTTTATATAACATTTTTTCCTTAAATGCGTAGCATTTCTGGCAAACCGGAGGCACATTGACCGCATCCATCTATCTAGTCTCCCACGTCTTGTTGCTCCCGTGGTCGTTTTATTAGATATTTGATTAAATTAGGCATATATCAGAACGCCTATACACGAATGTGTGACAAATACTAACGACATGAAGATGACTTCATGCGTACGCATTCAAGCCGCCGTGGTGTTTCAACTTGGTATACAGTGTCGCGAATGGCATAAGTGACCGCAGGAAACCGTTACGGTCGTTTCATTAACAGGGATGTGTAAATAACGTGGCCCGCGTATACGACACCATATACAGCCAACATGAACTAGGGTATGCATGACAGCACTAATGGCATGAAATACAAAGTATCAAATCCTTTTTTTTAAATAATAATAACTTTATTACAGCGTCAACAGGCAAGAATGCAGCACTGGTGAGGCTACAGAGTGCTAGCAAAAAGCCTCTAACTGCTTGAAAAAGACCAACGCCCCGTTTACAAAACTACAAAGCAAAACAGCAGTGGACAACCAATAGGTGCAAATAAGGAAAAGCCTATAGCGACGGCTTATAGGTACATTTATCAGTTTGCATTTAGATGACAGGACTAAGAATGGTGGGGGTGGAAATTTAATTATAGAATATAACTCCAGTAATTATGGTAGGCTACTTAATTGCTTAGTTTATCGTATTAGCGGAGGAGTTAAAAGTCTGTGGCAGCAAGTACATCAGCATTTGGTGGCCATAGTTTGCACGAGTGTACACTCTTAGCAAACGACCGCTTAAAACAACGCATATAAGGCGGAAAGTAGGTCAAATTTTCGACGCTTATAAATGGCTCTCTAAGCGGCCTACTTATACGGCTCTTTCATGCGGCCCTTCTTTATACGGCCTCTGGCTAAGCGGCTCTTTCTTATGCGGCCTAAGTTTATGCGGCTCTTCCATATGCGAGGCCATCTCGTTGCCAGAAGGCCGTTTAAAAGTGACCGCTTAGAGTAACGCATACCGTCGATTTGGTTAAGTGATATTTCAGGTCAAATCTGTCCGGCTTATATACGGCTCAATATGCGGTCGAAATATATGCGGTACTTTTCGCAAATTTTTAGAAAAAAAAAAAAGAAATTCTTCTACATTGTAGTTGATCGTGCAGTGTTCCTCCTTTTTTTCTTTTGTTCTTTTCAGCCTTCAAACTCATGAATATGCATTTACACATCACAAGAACACTGCACAGAGAGTCACAATCCATATCAACACACACACTCCACCACGGGGATTTGAACCCAGGCCAACCGCGTGACAAGCAGACACTGTAACCACTACGCCACCGCACCACACGATCTGGGTGGACTTCCGCGGCTTTATATATGCACTTCACGTTATCTTAGACGATTTTGCGATCGGCTACAACGCTATAATTGCGCATCCGGCACGGAGACAGAGGTGAACAATGAACGATGCGTTTCCGAGTGCATTTCCATTTGCCGGCATCATAAAGCAGCAAAACGTGCCCTGTTGTGCAACCAGCCGCCAAAGAAAAGTTTTCTGCGATGTTTGACGCAGTACAGGCGGTGGAAGTCAGCTGATCTCATCTCTACTTGGCGAAGTACAGTCTCCCACGTCCATCGCGAGCATCGCGTTGATGTCGGTGCGTTTATGCGGACAGTATTATGTAGAGGTTCATCTCAGAGAATCGGTTTAAAACACATAATCGCTTATTCGCGCAACAGATGGGTTTGGTGTAGTGCAGCGCGTACGAGGCGACGGACCAGCTTTCAGAACGGGCGCGCTCATTTCTCTCCCGAGTGTAGCATAGACGATGAAGAAACGTTGTTGTTGAGTCGAAAGAACAACCAGCCTTGGCAGAAAAAGAATGCAGTCACCCGAGCTCGAGGCTGACGGCGCCGACGAGCGATGCCGTGGAATTGTCGTGCTGGGGAGGACGGCGGGTCTGAGGTTGTTCGTTCTCGTGGTTCGTTCGTTGTTGACAGTTGGAAGTGATGCTCCCCTTGGCTTCCACAAACGATGAAACGTAGTGCATGACTGGCGCGGAAAGACCACGCATGAAATCGCTTGCATCACCCGTTAGAACATATGTCTCCTGCCAAGCGTCGCATCAAAAGAAGCTAGCAATGCTTGAAATCGAATGAAGTCACAATATTATCCAGCTTTCAAGGATAAAACCATGCTATTTCTTCAAAAGTCAGAAGTGGCCTGAAGGATTCAGAAGGATCATGTGAACATTTATACTGAATAATGCAAAGATTAACTTGAAGCATTCTAATATTTAATAGGCGCTGTTAAAGCTAAATAACAACTCCAAATTAAATATGCACTTGTTTTGCACCTTGAAGGTTCATGAACGTTAAGCTCTATAACATGCCTCAGTTGACCGCATATCAGCGCCTAAGAGCGATCTGGTGGAGGCCCTGTGTTGGGGAACATGGCAGGTTGAAGGTTGTTTTCGTATTCCACCCATTGTCGACGAGTGAAAGAAAATTATTCTTCCCTTGGCTACACGATGTGATCGGAGCGACAAGGGCCAGTATTACTTCACTCCATGTCATCCAGTCAAGTATGCTTTGAGCTTAACGACGCTTTATCGTATAAACTAGCAAACTGCTAGAAGTGGCTGAACTCGGGCAGTAATCTTGACTTCTAGGAATAAATGTTCACCTGTCTTTAAAATGTGCAGTCAGTAGCATGCTGCTTGATTCGGATCATGGGACACGACATGCAAACGTATAATACTAAATAGTAGATATAGAGGAACAATTCTTATACTCAGTAGGTGTCATAATTGAAATAAACATCTGCAGATAAAAAGCACGTTTTCACACTAATAGCACACCCATAAATGTTGAGCTTTACGTGTCCCAGTCAACCTCCCTCATGTTCGATACCAGGGGCGTAGCCAGAAATTTTTTTCAGTGTGGGGGGGGGGGGGAGTCGTCCATGCTTTATGCATGTTTGTGCATGCGTTTGTATGTCTGTGTGTATATATATGCAAGCAAAATTGAAAATTTTCGGGGGGGGGTGAGTTGACTGCCCCCCAACCCCCCCCCCCCCCTTTGGCTACGCCCCTGATCCATACCATGTAGCTTTACGTGCACCTTTATTTAAATATAAGCTGTCATGCAACATCCTTAGCTTTGGCTGGTACAGCAGCTAATACAAACTGTGCTTGAGAATTCAAGATTTATTGCCAGTACCAACACTAGCTATAAACAATAACATTCTGTAGTAGTTCAAACGCAAGCGTTGCAGCTTTTTTTCAGAATTAGCAGCTCATATAGCGCTCACATAAGCATGCAGACATACACGTCTAAATGTGCAGCTGTTATTCTTTTTTACGAAGAACTGTGCGAAATAAACTGGCACAAGGAGACGCACGGACAAGCGTCTTCCTTGTGCCAGCTTATTTCGCGCAGTTCTTTGTAGTCATGAATTACCAACTTGCCCTGCGATCAATTCTTCGATATTATCCTTCATATGCAGCCCACTTCCATGGCAGTTACCACGGCACACCGTCTGTCAGACATCGTGCCACATGAAGCGTATTCGCATATAGTACTAGACTTGTCCTTCACTAAATGTTGAGACCTGAAATGTATTTGTTCTTTTTCTGGCATCATTTCAAAACATGACCTTTCCCTTGCAGTGTTGAGACATATCTTTGCAGTAAGTTAGGCATTGTGTCCAAATCCATCACTGTGCCAGCCTGGCACTTAATTATGTATGCATGGGTCCCTTATTTCCATTCTGTGCTCCAAGCCCTTTCCTTCACCCATTACTGTAGAACTGTGGAATTTAGGTGTTTCATCAGGCAACGCTAATTGTTGTTACATTTTGTGCCATTTGTTCGAGTACCCATGCCAGTATTTAGTGCATTAAGTGAATGAAGGAACATGTTATGTTGCTGTGCAGCTGCGCACTCAGCAGAACAATGAGATGCAGAGCCATGAGAGAAAATATAGAGAACATTGTCACGGTACAACGCATACACAAGACAGTGAAAAGTTCTACAAGAGTAGGACAGCTTGTTGACACAAAAAACTGGCAGGCACAAACATGTCTAACAAGACAGAAACTTGGGCTAGTTGGTTGTCATTCATGATGAACCAGCAGCACAACCACACACGGACAGAGGAAACATACACGAAACACAGCACTCTGTTGGGTGCCTTCTTTCCTATGTCCGTGTGTGGTTGCACTGCCGATTCACCATGAATGACAAACATGATGTTTTCGGCAAAATCCCAAAGACCCACTAGATGTTGATGTTCACTGATGTCCCCATTGTCTTTCTCGCCTGCAGAGCACACGTGTCAATACATATACAATAGGATGCATCGTAAGGGTTCTTCACCTATATTCTCTATTGTTGGAGTAATAGGGCATTGTGTCAACTAAATATTCAATGTAATAATAAAATCACCCTAAAATATATGCCATATTCCTTATTGCTCAATTCTCAACCTCCACGTATTCCACTTCAGCACCTGTGAACATAATGGCCCCCTAAAGGATCTCGGCAGTAGTTTCTCTGAAGTAGTTTTCAAAGCTGTTATTGGATTAGATTAAGCTAACTGAATCTCATGAACTTATCCTTTCAAAACAAATATGGGGGCAGTCCACTTGTTATTTTCTAGCAAGCTGCTTAGCAATTTGGCCTTGAACGTGTGCACTTTCCTTGCAGTTGTGTCCCAAAAGCAGCCAGTGGCCTATCGGTTATCAGTAAAAATTTTCTTTATGAACAGCCTTACAAGTTCAGTAATGCAGCATTGTAATGGATATATGATTCTGACATATAGTTTATGCATTCAAAGCTCTTCAGTTGAAATTCCTAACCAGTTTCTCCATCAGTAATGACCACAATTGCTATGCGACTCTCGGTACCATCATCTGCATGCATGGATTGATGCATTCTGCAGTACTTTAATCATGCATCTTATCACTGGCCCTGTGATCTCACAAGTCACCTGTGTCCTTCTCTAGACAGTAACAGCTATAAATATTTTGCATAACTTAACTAGTCTTTTTTCCAAACAACATGACTTACCTCTATTTGCCAGTCAGTAAGCCTGAACACACAGTGCACACTTTTGTAAATTGACATATTTTATTTTCAATTACAAACAAAACTGAGCAACAATGTATACACCAATAGAGCGTTTGTAAACTAATAAGTGAATATTACACTTTTACAGAAACAAGGTAAAAAAAAAACAACTGCGAAAGAGGTGATCAAATAATTCAACAGAACGATTGTTGTTTTTCTATGCTTTAGGGGTTTCAGGCCTTCTCATCTGACTAGAATTCATAATGACCTAGCTTGAGTTTCAGCATGCCTATACGTAGAAAAAACTCTACTTTATTGCAGAGTTCAGGTCAATACATATATAGAAAATTGCACCACATAAATGGCAGGAGCTACCTAAATGCCTTCAATTATAATAACTTTACTTAAACACAATAATATAACACAGAATTGACTAGAGTAACAAAGAAGTATTGAAAGTAAGTGGGCCTTGACCGATATCATATATGTAGCCTTGGAAACAGACGAAGGGCTTGAGGTGTGCTTCCTGCCTGTTTCTGGCACTTAATTTGCAATATATGAGTAGAATACACAGTGAAAAAAATTCTGTTCTATATCATGGGCTGTGTAGTGCACGTAGGTACTATGATTTATCACAAATGTATGACTAAACTAGATACCCTCTATATTAGTAGGCCTGAAGTTTGATGACGCAGCTTTTCTGTAGGTAGTGGCTAATAAAATTTCAAAGCATAGGTATCAGCTGTGCATGAACGACTAGTGATATGCTAATATAATGCCCTAATAAAAAGGACTTTTCATAGTACATGCATCAGAAATAATATGGTGACTGTGTATGTTTACTTCGAGGAAAACTACAAAATGAACAATGAATATGTATATATGAACACACACACACACATACACACACACACATACAGTTATTATTGCACATGACGTCTGCCACAGATTCCAATGCTAGTGTACCTGCTACTCAGGTATTCTCAAAAGAAAGAGCATTGAACAGTGCATGGACATAAAACGAACTTAAATGTCTCTAAAGTTTGTGAAAATTCAGCTAGCCAGCAGTCTTATCTACCCAGCCTAACAATGTAACAAAAAACACAAACAAAACAAAACTGCACAAAGAAGAACATAAGTTAGGCGTTGTCCTTGAGCTTGTAGAGAATCTTCAGCAGATTACTGCTTGCCCAGCAACGTGGAAAACTCTCTTCCTTGTGGAGTAAACTTTGAATTAGTCCCAATGGTTGGGCGAAAGCAGACGGGTAGGTAACATCCTTTATGTTATGTACGGTCAAACACCAGAAAAGTGCCTTCTCAAGCGTGCAGTCATCTTTCAGGGTAACACGCTCGTCCTCAGCACAAAAAATAGGCTTTGTTGCCGAGCTCCAAACAATTATGGGCCCTGGCAACACATGGACATCTGCAAGATACTGGAAAAAGAGCAATGAAACCTAATATATGTTTTATGTTCTGCACAGCACATCTTTATATAAAAAGCTAACAATTCAGAGGTAGTGGATGGATGAATGCCAGCACTAAAATATTACAAGCTTTATATGCAAAACCATGCATAAATTGAGATTTTTATGGGCGTGGTTTAAGCCACAGTAAATGAAGCAGTTTCAGCAACCCCGATAGACAGCTATAGGTGCCACTGCTTGAAATTTTGCTAATGCATTCAAAGCAGCCACAGGCACAATGTCAGATCTCACAAGTGTATAAGCAAGCGTTTCTTTGTGTTTCGCACGCAGTGTTCATATTCCGTGATAACCTGATTTCATTGTACTCTAGCATTGTATAACGTTGTTCCGTCTTGCTGTTTGTTATCTTTTTCTTTTTTTTTGCTTTTTGTCTGTATTCCTCTTTATTGTTTTGTAAATACTGATGCCCCCCTTACTCAATGCCCTTCAATGGGCCTGTAAGGCATTTTGAATAAATAAATAAATAAATAAATATATCTGCTCCATGAAAATGGGTAAAAACAGCAGCCAAATGAGTGTACTGAGGCCATAAGTTACGGAAAGCAGAGCTTTGGCTTGCTTCAATAGTAGGCTGAAATGGAAGCCTGAAGCCACCTCTCAATGATGACATATCACAGGTGGCGACAGATGGCATGTGTGTTGGGCATGTCCTTTTGCACTAAACTTGAGTGCAGTAGTGTCACGCTCACAGGGCAAACCTGGAAATACCTGGTTTCTGTTTCTGTTGGGAAATGGAAGTACCACAGGACAATCAAAAAGGCCCGAATTGATTGCCTACATTGACTTACATGATTGCTTATGTGTGTACGCCTTTGTGCATACAAATGTACTTGAACTATCTTAAGCTATTTTAAACAAAGGAATTGATTGGACCCTATTCAATGGCAGAAAAGGAACTCTGCTACAAACAAGGTGGACGTAGCGACAGAGTCCACATTGAAAAAATCACAGCATGTCCACGGAGTGAATGATGATGAGTGGGCGAAGCTGCGGAGGTTCATTGGTAAACCGTGAATCTTCCGTGAATTCTGCCCAGTACATCATCACCGACGTGAGATCGGGCGCGTTTATACTAAAGGTTCGATGAGTTATGACGACTTGCAGCTCACTTTAATTTTACATGTACGCTGTGAATTTTCGTTGTTTAGAAAACCATTGCTTTAGAAAACATCTGGCGTCTTTCGTTAAGCAGCTGGCGTCTTTTCGTTTTGCTTTAGAAACATCTGGCGTTCCTCCGTTTTGCTTTTACAAAACATCTGGCGTCTTTCGTTGGTTTATTTCATCAATCAACGGCGTTTTGAACAAAATTTTTATTGTTTAATCACGCACAGGAGAAATCTCACCAGGCACTACCTTGGAGGTAAAGAATGGCTGCTAATGGGAATGAGAGACAGAAGTCGGCTTTTAGCTACCGCTGCGAATTTTTTATTGTTCAACAACGCGCAGGAAAAATCTCCCACCGGCACCACCTTGGAGGTTAAAGCGTAAGACTGGTTACGCACTACGACTACGACTACGAGGGACGAACGGGTGCCGCCTTAAGGAGCTTCGCCCCTAAAAACTTAAATGCCCACACTAGGATACACAGCAGTTCCCAGTCATCATGTAAGGCGGCTACGCATGTAAGGTGGCTACACATAGGCTAATCTCAATATTCTTTGCAGCACCAAGGAAACAAACTTCAATCTACATGCATGTTCTAATACTGAAATTTGACATATAATCTTTCGTTGAGTGAATGATAGAAATTACATTCAAAGTCAATGTCAGAGTACTTTAGCAGACTCAAAGGGCCCACTTTGTGTACACAGGTGCATGCAGTGAATGGTGCTGTTGTATATAGACTAATATCACAACTTTGCAGGTCATTTCGGCTGTCAATGCACACGTCTGAGAGTGGTGCAACCACCTGCTTATTGAATATTGTCTTTCTTTCATTGAAATTAAAGCTCTTTTGCAGAAAAACATTCTTGTATTCAAAAGTATTTTGTGTTTGTATACAGCATAATTGGGCGTAAAATTACCCTAAATATCTCCTTTAAACGTGGTCTTAACAAACATATGTATTTGTTGTCTGGTCAGACATAGAATAGCTTTTTTTTTTATTTCAGATGCTGCGCCGAAAATTGCTGCATAATTGTGACAAAATTGTCGTGCGAAAGAAAATTCTTCAATGGAATGAGTTAGCTATAGACTTAATTGTAATTTATCAACTCTCCACCAGAAACAAATATCTAAGTTTTATCTGTTGCAGTACCTTAACGCAGATAAATAGTTACATTGTTTACGAACGTCTTACGATAGTCATGCAAGTACAATACTGATTCCTTTTTGAGCAATATATGAGAGATAGATCCGCTTCAGGTGCACAATTGCAGATGCTGCTTGATATCGTTCTTCATTCGCGAACCACATAATAGTGAGCAACAGTGTTTCGCTTTCTGACAATTTGAGACCTTCATGCATTTCGAAGAAAAGGTCCGAGCAAGAGGCTCTTCCGATGCGCGTTTCACGGATCTATAGAGACTCGTTAGGAGCGGTGCTTTATTTCTTACAGCACAACACAAGATTGGGAGCATCGAAA
Organism: Rhipicephalus sanguineus; assembly: GCF_013339695.2. Lineage (NCBI taxonomy): Eukaryota > Metazoa > Arthropoda > Arachnida > Ixodida > Ixodidae > Rhipicephalus > Rhipicephalus sanguineus. The sequence continues at coordinate 91,757,120 of NC_051178.1, forward strand.
TAAACTCACGCAGTCGTGCATGGTTCACGGGGCAGTGCCCGCAGTAGGAGCACCAGGTAACTTGATGTGGCACGCCTGGTTCCCCTGGCTAGCGGCTGTACGCGAGCAATCTGATGCACTCGCACTCACATCGCACTGACACACTTTGCACTCACACGTGCCATCATAACTGCACGCTCCTCTCTGAATGCCTTTGACGTCGGTCGAGGTGTACATCCCACGCAGCACGGCCTGATCGGCACTGCCGAAACGTTGAAGCACGCCAAGACGATCGCGGGACCGAATTCTCAACGAAAACAGAGAGACCACGCAAAGAGCGGGCGCAGAAGAGACGGACGCCGCTCGACGCGCATGGGAGAGAGAACTGTAGGGGGTTAAGTCAGCAGCGTGAGCAGGGAGAGAACGCGATCAAAGGTGAAAACTTCCTTCGCACGTTGAGTTTGTAGACGTCGCGGGCGTTGTTTGCGTGACAATTTTGCGTATTCACGAGTAAACAGAAACAAAGGCACGTCTACAATACGAACTTGTATACTTTAAACAAAAACGGTGCGAGGCGAACGAGGCAACATGAGGCGACTGACGCACTGACGTAACTCGGCACGGCCGCTGCGTTTCCAACGCACGTGCTTCGCACAAAATCAGATATGATTGCCAAGGTCAGGGAGGCGCTGTATCTCGAGTTCACCGGCCGCATCCGGCGCCAACACAGGAAACACTACACGACGTGGACTTCGAGCTTTGAGCACGCTCGCTCGGCGCTCTCTCGCTTCTCGCCGCGGCGCCGATCTCAATTTCCCGCACACGGTTCCCGCATAAAACAGCGGGCCCTGTATAAGCGTTGCGTCCGCTCGAGAAATTTTCGCGTCAATAAACCGCGGGCTCCATATAAGCGTTGCGTCCGCTCGCGGCCGCATATAGCGGGCCCAGCCCGCCACCGCAGAATTTGTCACGCTTAATGGCGATTGAAGGGCCGCTTATATGGAGTACCTTGTGGTGGAATAAAAATGGGCCGCTTATGTGCCGGACGTTATACGGGACTTGAATAAGAGTGTAGGGAACGTTCCACGTATGACTGTTTCGTGTAGCGTATGTTTTTGCAAGTGGAGTTAGGGTGGCGAGTTTTTCTAAAAAAGAGTCGTTATTTTTGCGGTATGCATGATACCGTTTCAATAGAAGTGTGTTGAACATGTTCGGCAATGATGGTAGTCCAAGACCTTCGAGTATAGGCTTTGTATGGACATCGTATGGTTCATTGGAGATGATTCTTACGGCTTCTTTTCTGCAGGCGATGGATTTTGGAAAAGTTTGTGTCAGTCGTTGTGCCCCATACGAGATAGCCATATGCTAATGTAGAGGAGAAAAGGGAATCGTATGAAAGCAATTTGATGTGCTTTGGTAGAAAGTAACGAGGGCGTGTTAGAATACCCACTATTCGCGAAAGTTTGGAGTAGACGAGATTAATATTTGCGCTCCATTGAACATTTTCTTGAAGAAGAACGCCCAAGGTTTTTATTACTGGTAGCAGTTCTATTACTGAAAGACCAAGGTGCAGGATAAAATTTGAATTAATTGGCTTATTTCTAGGCTGAAAAAGAACTGCTTTTGTCTTTGACACGTTTATAGCTAGGGAATAAACTTGACTCCAAGTATTCAATACATTGAGCACCTCACTCGCTTTTTTTTTGCAAGCAGAGGCAGACTGTGATGTGTCAAAAATAAACTTGTGTCGTCTGCATAAATTACAAACAATGAATTTATGTCTATGTTCCCAAGGTTATTTGTATATAAATTGAAAAACGATGGGCCAAGAATGCTTCCCTGAGGAACGCCATGTAGTAATGGTTTGAAGCATTAATGAGAGTTGTTAATGTTCACGCTTTGCTGGTGATTCTGTAGGTACGACTTGATGACAGAGAGGAAACATCTTAAACAGTAGCATTCTAGTTTCTTTTAAGTGTGACGCGGTTTATTCTATTGAATGCCTTTGAATAGTCGATGAACATTCCAGGTACATACAGTTCGTGTTCAAACGCATCAAGGACTATTTCTTTTTGCATTAGTAAGGCAGTCTCTGTGGAACGTTTCTTTTTTGTAAACCCAAACTGATAGAGTGTCATGATGTGGCGATGGTTTACGAATGAGGACATTCGTATGTGCATCAGTTTTTCGACAACTTTGGAGAATATCGGGAGTATTGAAATAGGCCTGTAGTTATACATGCTATATTTGTCACTACCTTTTTTAAATGGTAATAACTTTGGCGACTTCAAGTCGGCGACGAAACTGGCCGCATGAAAAGATTTGATTAATGCTCTGCTTTAGAACATGAACTATAGTAGCGGCAACATATATAAGTGGTCGAATATGCAGATCATCTACATCACCACAGGTAGTGTAGTTTAGAGGCATGACTGTAGACACGACCTTCCGCTTTTATCTGCCGCTTTTAGCGCGAGATAAAATCTACCGCTTTTATCTACCGCAATACCAGCGCTAGTTCGCTAAATGTCGGCTAGTTATTGCCAGTGCTTCCTAATGTTGGCTTATACAGGCGGCTAGTGCTGATTAGTAAGAGTTAATGTTTTCTATCAGCCAGTGTTGCCTAGTCTTCGGTAACTGTTGGCTATAGTAGTAGGTAGTGTTGGCTAATGTATGTTACGAGCTTCACAACAGTGTAATAAATTATACTACGCACCTATCCGACTAATATTGTGAACCTTTGTTCCACTAAGCGACGTCGCCGTGTCCGCTGCGCTCACGTCACGCACGCAAACACTTGATTTACACATCGTCAAACAATAAGGCTGAGCCAGCTCCTTACAGAATGATTCGCGAGAGCTAGATCAGTTGTTCTCAAATGGTGGACCGCGAAGCCATTTCTCGCGGTCCGCGAAGCCCACGCCCGAAAAAAAATTGACGAAGCCTGCACTAAGCACTAAGCCGCGCAAGCCTTGAAACTTCAAAACTGGACGATTCTGAAGACTGATCTGGTTGCTTGAAGGTTGTATCTATGCCTTAGCTAGATGATAAGGGTTGTTTCTGGGTTGCTTCTAAGTCGTTGCTAGGCTTTAGCTAGGTGCTACGACATTCTAGCCAAGTTCAACCAGGTGCTACGACATTATAGCCAAGTACTACGGCGTGATGCCAAGTACTACGATGTTAGCTAAGTACTACGGCGTTATATCCAGTTACTACGACGTTATATTTAGGCGCAGTAGCCGGTCGAATGATTTGACCGAGGGTGACCCCAAGTATGAATGAGAGAGACAGCAATTATTAACGAGAAATCCTCTTTTAATTGAGCAAGCTTAGTCATCGTACTCATCGCAGTTATCATCAAAGAAGTGTCTTCCAATCTCGGCTCTTGGAAACTGCTTGGGCTCGTCCCTGCCATGAAAGAATTCGACCATGCTTTCACCTTCAGTCACTAGCTTTTCTTGTCGTTGGTCCTCTTTCGAAGTCTCGTCTTGTGTTGCACTACCAAGCGACTGTAGCTTTGGCAAATCAATCACTGGCGCGGCAGCTTCATAGCCAACAAGATAGTTGCTCATCACAGAGTATATGTCCCTGTCGTCGTAACTAGGACCAAAAGAGCGTTGCCCGGCGGTTTCACAGGCATCTTGATCATTAATGCTTTGTGATCAGTGTGCTATGCGGCGAGAGGCTTGCATAGCTCGGTTATACAAGCCAAGTCAAAGTTCGCATAGATCATATTTAAGCAAGTGCCTCGTATAGTCGTCGGTAGATACTTTCCTCGCGAATTAAAGCACGCCACTTTGAACTCACTGATCAGGTACTCATTGAAACGGTTCCCTACATTTCCGTTCCCTAGTATTGCGCTAACTGTCGGAATAGTGGGATTTACCCAATTTCTGTGGCACATACCCGTTTCTGATTCGTGATACGGCATACATATTACAGCAGCTTAAACAGCCTCGCTGTTCGAAAAGAGCCACAATTTCGCCGCAAGGATAAAGGAATGAATGTGATAGCAACGAAATGGAATATTGTACGAAGTAAGGCTGGAAGCTAAGTCTTTTATCCCCAAAACCGGCGTAATTCAACAAGACGCCGGGGGAAAGAAACGCGGCGTTCTAGCTGTCCGTAAAAAAAGCGGCATTCATTCTGTGTATCACATTATCGCAAATCGAGCGATGACAACACCATGTACAAAGACACGATCCATCTGCTGATCTCTCTGAAGATAGTGTGCCACAGGGTCGCCTCCCAGCCGCCCCTCCGGCACTCCACTACACCTCCCTCCTTCCTTTGGCCTTTCGCGTGTCCTCCTCTCCATTTGAGCCGCGTTCGTTTGCTGCGGTCGCACGCTTTCCCTCTCACGTAGAATATACGACGCGTTACGCAATATTATCGATTTGCACTTCATACGGAAGCTCACGGCAGCGCCGACGGCGACGGCAGAGCGTGCCGGAAATGTCGATATAAATAATATCGCAAAGAAGTCACACGATTCCTTATGCATTGACCTAAGGTGACTCGCAGGCGAAAGCCATCCCCTTTCTTTTCGTCTTAGTCCATTGTGTTGATAGTTTCTTAGGATTAGGTGTTAGTCTCCAAATTGCTGCCACAGATTTTAATGCCGGTATAATGCAATGACACCTGGTTAGTTTGGCCAGCCAACGCCCTCTATACAACAAGCGCTCATATCATCGTCATAATCACCTTCCTCATTACCACAAGCAATCAATAGAATCGCCGGGATCTCCGCCATAAGTTTACACATGTACTTTGGAATCGCACTGCGCAACACACTTGGGCCAGACCCATGATTCTGTTGGCAGAACTCCACAATGTGCTCGTAAGAAGCACCGCGCTGGTACTGGTGATAGGAGAGTTACTTATTGGTGGCATTACCATACCAGAATGTAATTTACACGCACATGTGCTGCTCAAGAAAGCGGAGTCAATAGAGCAGAGCATCATTTAAGCAGTCTTCATTTGAAACTCTGTAGCCTCATGTAATAAGACACATCTAGTTCAGCTCTTCGTTTCATTGCTTCAAGGTGGCTCAAGACTTCCGGCGGGAATTCAAGCATGCCATAACAACCATCAAACACCGGTGAGAAACAGAAAACTGTGATTACAGAGCTCTGGCAGCAATACTTTTCCTTCGGAATTTGGCCAAAAGGAGACAAAAGCTGTTATATCACCACTGCACATAAACATGCGCTTGCATATGGTGACCGTTTTAGGCAGATTACCGCAGAAGTATACAGAACGACAGCTGATGCATCATCCACTCTTGTTGCCTAGGCCTAATGAGTGCCAGGAAGAAAAGGAACGCATGCGCCAAGGACACGCTAAATTGAGCATTCCAAGCGGATAACGTACGGAATCCACAGTCCCAAGCTATGTCGTTTTTTAATCGCGATTCTTTGTTCATTTTTTGAAATGCCAGAGCAACTGCGAAGAACTGTTTGCTAACATCGCGCACTCGCGGATGCATTTTTTTTTAGCATACGTTGGTTTTCTGTTCCATGGTGCATGCATATCCATGACCATTTAGGTTCTGCGGAAATGCGCACTCGCATACGCTCATCTGCGTCTGTTTAGGGGAAGGGGAAGGATAGAGTGAAGGGAGAATAGCGGAGATGCGAGTTATTCCATACGCGGCATCCGAACGAATAACCACCAGCAGAATGCGTCGACGCTGCCGCCTGTTTTGGACGAACGAGAAGGGTGACGACCATTTGCCAACGCGTGCGTGTCAGAGTTAACGCTTCCTCGAAGCGCACTTCAGAAGCAAGGGACCAGCAGGAAGAGAACGGGAAAGGCTTAGAGAGAGAGCGCTCCTTCGGGAAACGGCGTAAATCGAGTTGAAATGACTTTTCCGCTAATTGACGCGAGATTAACGTCGGCCTAATTATTCCGAGAAGCAACGACTTTTGTAGGCAGAGGTCGTCTCCGCGTGTCGCGCCAGATTCCTTCCGTAAACAAGTGAGCCCGAGCATATTAAGTATGCGCGGCACTTGGACTCCGGCAAAGCCAAGAGTTCGACGATGTGTGAGAAGAGACTTCATAGACGAATGGTCTTAGTAATTGATCCTCGCTTCCGGGTTTAGTGTCTTGAAACCAATAAGCAAAGCACTTAATCACGTCAGAGATCTGCGCTGTAAGTACAAAAAAGACAGATGATGTTTGAACTCAGCTAACTCGCTGAACCAGTAATAAAAAAAAACGTAACTGCCTACTGAAGGATGCGTACCTAGAATGTGATTTTCTGCCTGGATTCGAGAGGAATAAATACTGTACTTATACTTCATTAAGTCAAAATTCCATAAATATGAATGGTGTACCTTGTTTATAAAAAGCTCTAAATTAGGTGTCACTTTTCTGTTCTCTCAAGCTTGGCAGCAAAGGTGTTTGTGTGCTATGCTGCTGTCTGTACGCATAAGTGTGCTGCCAATTCACGTTTAGCAACTATAGAGCTCGCTTATCATTCATCGCAAGGCAGGCGAATAGCGTAACCCAAGTGTGTGTTTTAGGAGTAATCGGCACAATCGCTACACTCTAAAAAAATGGCCCTACTTTACGACAAAATTTGATGGTATATTGTGACCGAACACTCTTTCGTAACCTAAGAACGCCCTTTTCCTTTAACGGCCAGTGCGTTTTGTAGAAACCGTTTAACAAGATATAGGTGCCGTCGTACTTAGAAAACAGAAGATTTCGTAAACCAGGCTTATACTTATTAAGTGAACCGTTAAGATACGGGTGTGCCAATAGCACGACAACAGAAGGCCCCGTCTTCTGTATCTGTACTCTACGAGCCGTCCGTAACAATACGAAGTGTGCCTATACTTCAACAGAAGACCCCGTCTTGTGTATCTACACCCTACAGGCCAGCTGTTAATAGTGTTTTACAATAATGAGAAAATGTAAGAACCTTTACACTGAATCTGTGCTGTGAAAAAATGCTGTGCACACTGCCTCTTCAAACGACGTTCCTTTGGTCAGCAGCAGTTGCTGCTCACTAACAACAGAGCAATTGTTCTTGAAGACACCTCCTGGAATGAGGCATCGCAAATATGTCATAAGCACTGAAAAAATTTATTTTATTAAATTGTACAGTAGCAGACATCTTGAGCTATGAAGTATGTGACTTCATACTTCATAAAATGGCGCAAGAAGGTGTACTATTCCCACAAGCGGTGATGAACCTTGAAAAACAAGCTGTCTGCAAGGTGAAGCGCCAATATGTCCTTCCGCACCAGGCATGAGGTAAGCAGGGCTTGTTCCTGCAATTGAATAAAAAAAGCAATGCTATTTAGCAAAACATATCCTTTAATGTAAATAGTGCTGAACCAAACAAAGAAATATTTAAAACAACAAAACTCGGGGTGCGTACGAGGTTCCAAGGAGAAAATTCAAGGATATTCAAGGGCCTGTCACATAGTTTTCAAGACTTAAAGGTGGCATAAAAACCAGGATATTTTTTTTACTATAACAATGTTTCAAATTATGGCTAAATCTATCACACTTATACAGTTGAAACTGAATTTAACGAAGCCATCACCACTATAATAATAATATCTGGGGTTTAACGTCCCAAAAACTACGATATGATTATGACAGACGCCGTAGTGGAGGGCTCCGGAAATTTCGACCACCTGGGGTTCTTTAACGTGCACCTAAAGCTAAGTACACGGGCCTCAAACATTTTCGCCTCCATCGAAAATGCAGCCGCCGCGGCCGGGATTTGATCCCGCGACCTTCGGGTCAGCAGTCGAGCGCCATAACCACTAGACCACCGCGGCAGGGCTAAAAATTCCAGGATGGAACGACCATCACCACGCTCAAACTACTTTGTTATATGAGGAAGTTTGTAAAATCAAGAAAGGGGTCTTTCAGTCCTTCGAAATCTAAAATTGTAACACAGATACACCCAAAATCTGCCATGGCATTGTTTTTGCCGCAAACCCACGCATGCTCGTGTGAAAAGTCTATTCAGGTGTACCGAACATTGAGCCTCACACATGTGGTCCAGGCTATGCAGGCTAGGTAGACAGTCACGTAAAATATGACAAGCAGCCAAAATACAGATGGGGAGAAGGAATGCAGTGATAATGTGAGCAGGACAAGCAAGAAAGTTGCGAGGAGATGATCGGTGTCATCATAAATCATGATATAACGAAAGCACACAGCAGGGTTCCTGTGGGTACACTGTGAGTGTCCTCGCTTCAGTGCACCAAGAGGAGAACTGTCCAAAGTGTTAAACAGACTTGACAATCGTCCACTGTCGGAGGAAAAGATCTTAGGACACTGGCAGAAACCATCCTCGGCACAGAAAGCTTTGAAAGCGTTGTTGCCCTTTTTGCGCAAAACTAGTCTCATAGACAGACTTTAAGCAGTGTCGTTTATTGTACTATTGTTTTTTTTTCTTCTTTTTTGTAACATCTCTTTTCTATCACCTTTCACTCCCCCTTCCCCTTTCCCCAGCACAGGGTAGCCAGCCGGTCTGAGAACTGGCTAACCTCCCTGTCTTTCTCTTTTTCTTCTCCTCCTCCTCCCTGTCACGAACAATAAACCACCACCACCTTGTTGCAATATCTGGTACGAAATGGCGCAACTGTTGAGGTCACTGTTCCGTGGAAGTGGGTGGCATGAAACCTTGTCAAGGTAAAGCCAGGCTCGTGACTATGGGTAACAGACGTTTTAATGCAATAGCGTTAATGCTTGCATTTGTAGAAAAAAAGCAATCTGTAAAAAATAGAAAGAAATTAGCACTATTTTGGCTTACCTATTTCAGAAAAACTTTGTTAAATCGGTTTTGGTTCCAAGTTAGTTTAATCTGGGTTGACAACAACGTTGAGCCTTATGAGTACCTGCTGGGAAATGCAAATTTTTTGCTTAGAATTGGAACTACGTAACATCAGGCTTTCTTAGAGTTTTAACTGCATTATTATACTGCAGAAAAGTCTAGCCTTGACGCCATCTAAAGTAGTTCCCAACACACAGCAAATGTGCAGGACAGGTGCCGAGGCTTCTCTAGAATTAGCAAGGCTTGACATCATTACGGTGTACTAACCACATGCACCACTCGCTTGTCAGGGAAAAAAGCAGCATAAACGCAGGAGACAACAGTGAAGTCGTAAGGAGATAAGTAGGGAGAGAGAGACAGAGAGAAAGCGAGACAAGATGAACGATAGGTCAAGGCATGTGAACAAACAGAATATACATGCAAACTCGCACGATTTATTGTTGCTGAAATGCGAAGTTTGCTGCATCAATGCCAATCTACAGCAAAAAGTAGGTCGCACTGTGGACTTTAGACTGCACTGGTCCCGAAATTCAAGGGTTTTCGAGGACATAATACAACTCCAGGACCTTCAAGAGCCTTGAAAATGTACTTTTTAAATTCAAGTGTTTTCAAGGACCTGTATGAACCCTTTGACAAAAGTAGTCTGTTCAGATAAGGTTGGCTGGGCATGTCTGGTAACCATGTTTTATTTGAATGAGAAAATTCTATTTGATCCACCAAGTGTCGGGAACAACTAAATCTGTTTTGCAACAAAAACGCGTAAATATAGAAGTGCTCAGTGAGCCAGAATCACGCAGCATGGGGACCAGCAGAGTTAAAAAAAACAGGCATTAAAAGTTATCACTTTACTGAAAGAATATTTAAGATTGGTCCAGTACTGACTATGGACACTAACTGAACTCAGAGGTCGTGGTGTGCGATGAGGTCAGATGCTAATTTCTAAAAAAACAAGTGAAAATTGAAGCTTGTTGACAAAGCACTGTACAAGCAGTTCGAAGTTGTGTCGTACGATAAGTATATAGCAGAATTTAAAACGGTACAACAGAACTTGTCGTTGAGCTAGTTGGTTCATTACCTGAGACACATAGGTATGGCACAAAAAGGACGGGGACAAAGTGAAGACACGCGAAGTGAAACTCAGGCGCCGACTTCCAACTGTTCATTACAAGAAACCACACTGGTTCATACACGTTGCCGAACAAGGCAACCTGATTACAGATACAGTAACATGGATGAACTAACAAATCATCATGAGCCAGTGATCCAACAGATTCGAAAGACATGCACCGGAAACTGCAATGACCTGAGCTGTAAAATCATGCCAGCACACTAGAACACGTGTCCATTACAGGATCAATCAGAGTAATAGGCAAATGAGGCAGTGCACAGCCCAAAACACACATTTACAAGCTATGTTTCAAGAGTATCACTTTTTTGTCCCTTGAATGTAGTGATCGTGTGCTAACGCACTGACTGCGTGCCTTTTTATTAGGAACGCCTCAATTGTCTCCCTTTCAGTGCGGCTGCTTGCTCTCCTTAGAAATGTGGTTTGGCTGAAGTATGGCACACAACCACAGTGCTCGCAGTGGCGTGCCAAATGTACGCCCATGTTGTTGCTGACCGCCAAGCGATGCTCTCTTGCACAATCGTTGAAACACTGGCCTGTTGTTTGACGTATACCCTACCGCAGCTTAGGGAACTACTGTAGATCACATTGCTGACACATTCAGTGTGTCGCATAGCGCGCTCCTTGGAGCATGCAGCTGGCTGCTTATTTCACATCAAATGGCAAATCATGGCCAGTTTACATGGAATGGAGAACACAATGCACGCACTGTATCTGGCTGCGGTCTTCTTTATATTGTGAGAGAGCCAGGAACATAAGGTATCACGTGCATACTCATTTTTTCTTTTGGCTCCTGCATTTTATTACCACGTTCCAGCTTTTGCAAGAGGCTTTCACACACACCTGTGATAACGAAGGGAGGAAATCGAACGTCTTTCAGTCTGCTAATCTGATTATTCAATCCTGTAAAAAGATGGTGCTCACATGGCTTCATTTAGGCTGCATTGAGGCATGTGATAGCTGTTCCTCTCTTAATTAGCTTAGAATGTGCGCTGTCAAACGGCAAAAGCTGCGGTAGGGTATTCACCCCCCTAAGCTTCGGTAGGGTATATAAATGGACAAACAGACCAGTGTATCACTGATCGTCCAAGAGAGCACCGCTTGGTGGTCAGCAGCAACATGAGCGGGCACTTGGCAGGCCACTGCAAGTGCTATGGTGGTGCGCCGCACTTTAGTCAAACCACATTTCTTAGGAGAGCAAGTAGCTGCTCTGTTCCAGTGATGCAAGCAGATGCATACCACCTTATATGGACATGCCAAGGATTACAGTCTGAACACTCCCGTCATCTCCTGCAAGCTGGTCTTCGCTACAGTGACACAAACAGTTGTGACCGATTGATACATGACAACACATTCCACAAGACACTTCTTCACTTCATACACAACACCAGCCTAACGGCGCACATTTAACACAAATATACATAACAAATATTATGCCTTAAGGGCAAGCCTATGTCGCAAAAAAAGAAAAACTAGCCGCACTGAAAGGGAGACAATAAAACGTTCATAATAAAAATGCAGGCAGTCAGTGCATTAGCGCACCATTACTAAATTTAAGGGACAAAGAAGTGATGTTCTTGAAACATACCTTGTAGACGTGTTGAGTTTAGGTTGTGCGCTGCCTCTTTTGCCTATCGCTCAAATTGACCCTGTAATGGGCACGTGTTCTAATGTGCGGGCATAATTTCACAGCTCAGGTCAACACAGTTTCTGGTGCATGTCTTTCGAATCTGTTTCATCACTGGCTGATGATTCGTTATTTCATCCAGGTTACTATATCTGCAATGAGGTTACCTTGTTCGGCAGCATGCAAAAATCAACATGGTTTCTGTTAATAAACAGTTGGAAGCTGGCGCTCGAGTTTGTCAGTTCCTGTCTTCACCTTGTCCCCGTCCTTTCTGCGCCATATGTATTTTGTCAAAACAGCAGAGGTCAGTGTGGCACACTGTTTACTCAAGCCATCTTAAATAGTCTTGAGTATGCATGCACCAATCACGGAGCCAAAATCTGAGTGCCTGTGAAGACACACACTGGAGCTTTGTTTTCTGAAGAGTGGCCATCATTACCAAATCACTCCATCACGCGGTATGTAATATATCAGGTGCAGAGGCAGACGCATTAATTATAGACCTGTGTACATGAGCTCGTTAGGAATGAGTTGCCCACTCATATGCCTACAAAGTGTGAGTGATGCTCATGTTGGCTGTCGGTTAGTTCCATTAGCTGGTCAGAAAAAATCACTAACTTCGACTTTTCCAGCCCTGTTCCACTGAACCTGAAGCTATAAGTGCATAAGTGATACCAGTGTCGTGCTCAGAAAATGAACTTAAAATATTGCCGCATGCTGCTTGCAATAATATTTCTACCAAGAGAACCAGCAAGCCGCTATGTAAGCCTCTACAATGTCTCGTGCCTGCTTGTTCTTCTTGTGGTAGCACGGTGCATGCCTCTCATTCATGGGCATGAGACAGTGGCGCGGACCTGCGAGGTTTCGGAGAAGTGTGCTCAGGAAGAGAAACCTGCGTGGAATGCTCCAGCGGACTTTTTCATTTTCGGGCCTACTTTTCCGGACACAAGTTTGCCCACAATAAACCAGTGGTTGTGTTTCTCCTCTTGCAACACGTTACAATATTACGGAAGCTTCAGTGAATGCTCTTGGCAGTCTTTAATGTTTACTCCACAGTCACTGATACACATCTTATGATGCACTTTGTATAAGACTGCCATCTGTAACAAGCGTCTCAAAAAGTTTACTGTATCAAACAACTCTTGAGAGGTGCATGATACCTTGATTAACTCCTCTATTCCATCAAAGACAGTAAAGCTGTGTATTTGATTCTCAGACACTATTACAATTAAGTTCTTAAATTTCGCGGTTTTAGGTGCCAAAATGACATGAGGATGAGGCAAGCTGTATTGGTGAGCTCTGGATTAATTTTGACAGCATAGGCTAACATGGATCTAAACCCAATTACAAGAGTGTGAAAATCACTAACTGAACATTGTAGAGGCCAGCATATTGCCCTTTCAAATTATTTGGGAAAACATAACAATACAAGCATGCTCCAGACTAACAATAACTAAAATTGTTTGTTGAATTGACCCCACACAACTACGGGTTGTTTTATCATTATGGTCTCCTTCTAGCCAATCAACATGAAGCTGACAAAACATAAGAAACTGAAGGTACCCACAAGATAAAAGATTGACTTTAATAAGAATGACCCCGAGGTCCCGTTCACTCTTACTGATTTTATTAAAACTTACTCCAGGGGTTTTAGACCCAGAACAATTACTTCAAGGTTAGTCTTGCAAAAAAAATTTGGTTCAGTTAAAAAGCATACAAGTTCGGCCCCCAAAGAATCACTTTCCTGCCAATTTCGTAATTCCAGACCTTAGCAAAAAAAAACAGTAAGTTTCTTGATCAGATATTTACTCCAATTAAAGAACAACTAAAATTCTATCTTATGAGTGTTTTACTTCTTTTTTTCTGTTAACGGGTGTTTGAGGACAAATATCACAAACATGGTAAATTTATTGCTGTAATAATAATGCTTAGGGTTTTATGTTCCAAAACTACGATATGATGTAGTGGAGGGCTCCGGAAATTTTGACCACCTGGTATTCTTTAATATGCATCTAAATCAAAGTGCACAGGATTGTAGCCTTTCATCAAAATGCAGATGCCACGGCTGATTTATTGCTTTAGACAAGTTAAACTGAGAACAATAAAACACAGTACATATTGATATTCACATTAGCGCTGTATTTTAAATAGCTTCTGTGGTTTCTGTGCGCATTGTTATGCTTATGTGATTTACTAAAAACCCCGAAATTTCTGAAAAGCCCTTTCAAAAAGGCCATTTAACTTTTTTTATAAAATCTGATCCAAGTTGAGGACGTTGTCTACCATTCTGCGTAAAAAGAAGAATGATGCATTATTTGAGTTGTTAACAAGATATAATGCGCCAAATGTGGCCACACGGCCAAGTGGCCACGTCATTAGTTATGTGCTGCAAATTAGATACAAGTTGTTCAGCGTAACTGTATGTGACATAATCACAAAACAACTATGTAGATTTATTATCCTCAGCTTAACTTGTCTACAGCAATAAATTTCTGAAATCAGGTATTTTATGCGGTTCACCATTTGTGATTTTTATTTTTTTCCTCAGACGTCATTGAACAGAAAAGGGAAACAAAATACTCATAAGCTTGAATTTCACTTGTTCTTTGGAATAATAAATATTATGACTAAGACTCGTTTCTTTTGGCTACGTGCGCTCAACATTCCAAAGCTGTGAAATTGGCAGGAAAGTTTGTTAGGCCAAAATTTGAATGTTTTCTTTACACGCACAAAATTTTTCTCCTCATAACTAACTTTGAAATCATCGTTCTGAGTCTAAAACCTGTGCCTAGAGCATAGGTCGGCAAAAATGTTGGAACTCACTGTGAATCCCACAAGAAATATATTTTGCTCCGAAGCTCACTTGGACTCACCAAAATTTTCCTCAACCAGACTCATTCGGACACAGACTCGCTAAACTTTTCCTTAACTGGACTCACTCGGACTCAAACTCACCAACATATTGCTCAGCCGGACTCACTCAGACTCAGGCTCATGGCTTGACCTGAGTCTGAGTGAACTGACTCATGAGTCGCTGCCGTAAAATTAGCTTTGCCCATCATGGTGTAAATGCTCTTTAACGCCAATATCTCACATAATCTGCTCTCTACGATACACCTTTTGATCTTATACCTTCAAATAGGAGGTATGAGTAGTTGCACTCCAGTACGGACGTTTTTATGAAATGTGCGTCTCACACTAGATATTTTTATTAAGAACTTCCTGTGCAGAAGTTTGTCGGGGATGGTATGGGAACCCCCTAGCAGCCCCCCACTCACACCTGTTATCAATAAACACTGTGGTGGAGCATGAACGCTAGTGCATTGAGGCACGTGTGAATAGATTTGAGTATAAACGTCAGCCAATATAAGGCTGATAGTAACGCCGATAGGTGAGTAGATAAGACCACTGGTCGGCAATGAAGGGTGGAGCTCCGTCAGACTTACTCAGTAAATATATTTTGCGCTTAGGGCTCACTAGGACTCAGACTCACCAATATTTTTCTCAACCAGACTCACTTGGACTCAGACTCACTAAAATTTCCCTCAACCGGACTCACTTGGACTCAAACTCGCCAACGTATTGCTCAGCCCGACTCACTCAGACTTACGGCTCGATCTGAGTCTGAGTGAGTCGACTCATGAGTGAGTTTGCCGACCTATGGCCTAGAGTATATTTCATCAAAATCGGGAATGGTGACTGGCACGTCGTGTTTATTCTTACCTGGACACACCCAACTATTGATAATTATGTTGAAAGTTCAAGGTGCAACGTAGGAAGTGTTTTTGGCCTTCTCATTTTTAAACGTCCATGCCACAG
The DNA here is from genome assembly GCF_013339695.2 of Rhipicephalus sanguineus. Lineage (NCBI taxonomy): Eukaryota > Metazoa > Arthropoda > Arachnida > Ixodida > Ixodidae > Rhipicephalus > Rhipicephalus sanguineus. Next base: position 91,772,474 of record NC_051178.1, read on the forward strand.
CCGCCACAGGCCATCACTGTTGCTACACAAAAACCATTCCTGTACTCCCAAATAGCTTCATTGTAAAAATGTGTAGTTACCGGATCCCACTTCTGTAAACGCTGGTTTGTCTTCCTCTCCAAAGTTTGAAGTAGTGTATCCAAGCTGCTTGCAGCCTCTCTCCACAGTTTGTAATCAGGTTCCCTTTGAAAAAGAGATCAATCTAGTAGTAGCTGGGGAAAAAAAAGGTACAGAATGTTAAAAGAAACTTCACAAACTACCTGACCAGTTTTCAAATAGTTTCACCGCTGAAAGACACCAATCTGTTTGAAGTTAATAACTGAAATATTCATGAGCATACATGTCCGATACAACAGCCAGAATTGGGGCTAAAGTCTTTGTTATTTAACGAATTTGCAAATCATAAAATAAATATTCTTGAATAACCACCGGTTTTGCCCACATGCCTTTGGAAAGCACAAATACTACCAATCAAGGAAACAATTAAGGAACAGAAAGCAAAAGCATTATGCGAGACCCTATGCAGTGCATCACCTGTGATGCTCATGCAAGCGGTCATTTAGGCATCGGCCCGTTTGACCGATATAACTTTTTTCCACACGTCAGTGGAATCGAATAAACAACCCCCACTGCAGAGGAGATGAAACATGTCCTGTGCTTCATAGAACACGCAGGAACCCGTGAAGGCTGAGCATTGGCCATTTGGCATGACTTCTGAAACTTCTCTGAAGCCGAGAAAGTCACCTACAAGTTGGCGCATGCTCCTATCTTTAGCCTATGTGACCCATTGTGTATGTAGGGCAACACAACGATACGTTTTTTGTTGGTGTTTCCCATGCTCTTTGCAATCGTCTCATTGCCAAACCAGAATTAAGAAGTCATCAACAAATCGGCACACATTAAAAACAACGGATCCGTCTAGCTTGCTTGCTATGTCGCGGTCGTGACCTGCAAGATAAATATCGCTCAGGATTGGTGCCAAACATAAACCAATGCAAATTCCACTCTTTTGGATGAAGTTATGATCATTCCACGTGACGAAACTCTATTTCATGTAGGAGTACAACAATACTCACGGACAACTTTTCTTGGCAATGAAGGGAAGGCTACAGAGCTGAACTACGCGTGTGCTACCGCTGAAGAATATAGTCCCACAATTAAGTCCATGTTTAATGCGCGAGAATAAAAAAAAACAATACTTTATTTTCTACAGGACACTTTGAAAAGGGGGTCAGCATGAACCAATGAGATAGTTATATTTGTTTTACTTTATGCAATTTCATTTAGAGTTTTTGCGCGTGTGAAAACGCCGCACCTTTTATGGGCACCTCACAGTCAAAATGGAGTCTTCGTCTTCAGCTGAGCTCTCGGCATCCTCCAGCTTCTCCGACGACTCGCCGAAGGAGCTTGTGATGAATTTCAGTAACAAATGGCTGTCAAAGCCTGTGACAGCCACTAAAATAATCAAACAGCCGTCACAAGAGATACGGAATGTTTATAAACCAAAACCAATTTCGAAACGTACGCCGAACCGGACTACTCGGCACAGCAGTACTTGTGCAGTAGCTCTGCCCCCGTAGCCTTTCCTTCATTGCCAAGGAAAGTTGTCCGCGAGTATAGTAGTCTGAAACGCCGGCGACTCAAAAGTGTCAATGCATTCTTCGACATATAAAAGCAGTTTGTCATGTGGTAGTGAGTAGCATAGGTCTATTGAAGCAGGTTCAGCAAGGAGATGATTGCAAAGAGCGTGGGAACACCAAAAAAAAAAAAAGCGCCTCATTGTGCTGCCCTACGTACACAATGTGTTGCATAGGCTGAAGAAGATAGGAGCGCATGCCAACTTGCAGGTGGCTTTCTCAGCTCCAGAGAAGCCTCAGAGGTCATGTCAAATGGTGAACGCTCAAGCCTTCACGAGTTCCTGGGTGTTCCGTGAAGCACAGGACATCTTTCATCTTCTGCGCAGAGGGGGTTGTTCATTCAATCCCACTGATGTGTGGAAAAAAGTTATATCGGTGAAACGGGCCGATGCCTAAACGACCACTCGCACGAGCATCACAATAATGTATTCAACACAGTGCAGGGGCACATCAGCAGTCACTGTCGTGACTGTGGGCGCACACCCCGTTTCAATCACAGCAAAGTCATGGCAAGGCATAGGGTTCAGCTAACTCACGAAGTTATCAAAGCTGAGTTGATACATAAGCTGGGGGACAAGCGCGTTAGCGCACCCTCTATTCCACTTTCAAATCAAGAATTTGATAACTTGGCTGGGCTTTAGGGCATACGTGGTGGTACGCTGGAAGCGTTTCAGATGATGTGGCAATGATGTAAGCACCTTTCTTTTCTTGTCTCGCACCCTCTCCCTTGCCTTGTATATATGCACATTTTTCTCAAAATAAAACTATTTGGAAGTCAGCGCTCTTTGCCTATGTTTGTCTTGTCCCTTTCCAAACCTTCTATGCACTGTAAACATTTAGTTGGTATAGATTCATTATGTGAATTTGGCACCGCAAACAAACAGGACACAGAGAGAGTGGGACGGACTGCACTTATTTGTTGTTTGTTTGTCTTGTTTGTTTGCACTGTCAAATTTACATAATGAACCACGCTGTACACCAAGGTGGTCATTTCATATACAAATAACAGATTACGTAAAATGTACCGAGCTGTAATTTAATTTAAAATATAACAAATGTTACAAGGAGGACTGTCGTAGATCTGCAAGTGGCTCGAGGTTTATGTTGAAATAAGTTTGAACTAATGTCATTGCTAAACTGATAGAAAAAATATTTTATGCTGCCACTTGAGCCAGCTTTTTGCAGTTAGAGGCAACTGTAAAATGAAAATTAAGCAACTGCCGCAAGAATTGACCCTGCGTGAAAGCCTCTCAACACAAAACAGGATAACAAAACTTAGCAGGAAAGGAAAATTTATTTAATGTAATAATTACCTCAAAATGACACAAAACAAAGGTACTGAGCTAGTCACAACGTTGCAGAAGCAGTGCGATACTCCCTCATAGTGCAAAAAAATGCAACTGTAGCTGGTGCATTCATTTCAAGAGGCAGCTCAAGAGGAATAGATCAATTCTGGCATAATCTCGTTAGGCATTTAACCTGCACTTCAAGGTCACAGTCCTAGTAACGCACTTGGTCTAGGAAGGTGCAAAAGCCTACAATCGTGCCAGAGGCTGACATGCAGCATCGAAGTCATGCCTTCAAGACGGGCCTTATCATTGCAATCAATTAGCTTTCACTTTACATAATCATGCCGTGAATGAGTGAAACCCTCTTTGAGCACATGTTCAATGGTAAAAACGTGACGCTATAATACAATTATCAGCATAGTTTCAGAAATGTAAATAAACAAAGTGCACGTAACAGGCTGTTCGTACTGCTTCAGTGAAGTGACCAGCCGGTTGTAGCGCGCGGAGTCGAACGCTCGTTGGGCGTGTATCATAGCAGAATTGTTGCACAACTTATCTGCTCATTTAAAAAAAGGAAAAGAAAAGAAACGTAAACATGCTGCTGTCAATCATCAGAATACTAAAAAATTCAGGGTTAATTGCGAAAGCATCTCGCAATGCTGCTGAATGATGCTTACGAACTCTGATATCTCTTCAACACGCCATTTTACTTTATTTTCATTATGCGTATCGCCTCTACTCGGGAAGAAAACTGCGCATAAGATGGACGGCACCCTTTTTTTCGCACAATGAAGCTTTCAGTTACATTAAAGAAGAAAGCATACAAGCGTAGCTCACTTTTTCGTGATCCCGGTACCAGTTGAGCATCGCCGAGTTCCCGCGGCACACGTCGGTTGTTGTTCGACTCACGCCTCCTCCATCCCTTCCTCAGTTTCTGCAGTCAGCAGACGATGTTTTAACGGGGTGCTTGCAAACCATTGAAGCAATGCTGCAATACTCACGGTTCATCTGCAGTAGGTGGGTGCTGGCGTTTTCCTCGCCAGCCGGGAAGACTTCGCAGAGTTCTTTGTCAAATTCGTCGATATTCAGCGGGCGGAAACGACGAAGCGCACAAGAGAATTCACTGCTGTAGACGATGAGGAAAACATCTCTGAATTTAACACTGCACAATGGATCTTGCTGAGCGTCGAGATCATCGAAAACACGCCGATCACGTTGCTGCGTGAAGAAAACCAAATGCGTGGAGCCTTTTTTTTTCCTCTCTGTGGGGCGCGGGAAAAAGAAAAAAAAAAGGAAGAACCGCAGCGCTACCTACCGCTTGTTAAAAGTAACAGTCGCAAACATGACAAATTGTTTTTAATGTTGTTGTTTAAATCGTCATTATACTGTTAACTTTTCATCAACATGAGCGAATAGCATGAGTGGATTGTAATTTATGGGCATAAGTAACCGAAGTAACCATAAAAATGCCATAAAACTAGGTGAGGAGGCCCGTCACTTTAACAACAGCACTATGTTGACGGTGCAACAGCTGTTCGTAGTCGTTGCATGGCCGTTGTGGCAAAGTAATCAGCGTGTTGTTCGCGGTGCCCATTTGACTCTCATTGTTTCGCCAGGGTCACTAATTGGCCCGTGTCACTGGGAGAAGTAACGTAGGCTGCCGCTTTGCAGTGCGCCTTCGGCGCTCTCACTATTTTGCTCGCGTCACATAGCCACATCCAGCTACGTCTGCCGCTAACACCAACGTGATTCTCTATTAAAAACAAAAAATACAGCTCCTCCAGAGCAGTAAGGTTAATTTAGAACCAATACTTTAAAAAAGTAAAAAAAAAGGAAAGAACACCCCCAAGGCAGGAGTCGAACCCACACCCAATGGCAGAATTGGCCAATGGCAGAATTCTGCCGTGCAGAATTCTGCCATTGCGCCACCGATGCACAGCGTCCGCGACGGCTAACGAGGCTTGGTAATGCTCTATGCGCACTACGCGATTGTACGGAGTGTTACAGCTGTCTTCGTACGGTGCGCCGTTGTTCTGTTTGTGCAGCATAATCCCCGTGCTTAGCCCGAAGTTCCGAAAGAATGGTGGCTGTGTATGTTGCGCGTAATTCCCCAAGAGCACCACCTGCTACCACCTGCATTCCTAAATCGGACGCAGCAGCAAGCATCAAACCAAAATACAACGTCTTCGAAGCCCCAAATGTGATGCGTGTTTGTGCTGTGTTGTTGCTGCACGATTACCGTGCTTAGCCCGAAGTTATGAATGAATGGTGCGTGCGTGTGTGTGTGTGTGTGAAGCGCATAATTTCCCGTGAGCATCACACGAAAAGCGCACGTCTGAGAAGCCGCAAATGTGATTCGTGTTTGTGTGTGGGTATACAGAAAGTGGAAATGTGGATTAGGATTTGCTTTTGTGATCTTCAGCCATAGCGGTAGCCTGGATCGTCCAACGTGAAATGTGTGGTGTGAATGTGTGTTGATGTTCACTGTGAATATCTTGTAGAGCTCCGTGTTTTCGGTGTTTATTTTTCTTAAAAATCGGCGGGTGTTTATTGGAGTTTATATTTTTGACGGAAGTTTGGCGTTTATCGGAGTTTATTTCTCGTAAATCTCCAATTCTCCGATATTCGGAGTTGTGTATTATTCTCGAAACCCCAAAATCTTAGATCTATTCATATCTGAATAGTAAAACATCAGAACACACGAAGCACTTTTTTTTTTCCAGAGGTTTTGAATGCACAAAAACATATACGCACAAGCGAAATACTTGAACACAAAGCACCTGTATTTGTGCGTATAACAACCTTATGCTTAAGGCTTATATTGTAAAATACGCAAGCATACTTGTTGCTGTCAGTGATCGAGAGTGCGCTCCTTTCGCTTGACGACTCTTAGCTTTGAAAATGCCCTTTTAACGTTAGCGCTAGAAACAGGAAGCGCCAGAAGACGCAGGGTGCAGCGAGGAAGCACTGGCCACTGGAAATTGTGAAGTCTCCAAAACGACAGGGGTTCAACAATGTTACATATTTCATAGCACTGATAGTTCGCAAAATCACTCAGGAGCTGGCTCATGTCGTCAGTTTCAAGAAGCACTAATTAAAAAATAGGCACATAGGTTTTGAACGCACAGGGCAGCTCATGCTTCACATTTGTATTCACAATTTGAACAAAGTACCAAAACGATTCTTTGGTGTACTGTAGTTGATTGCACAGGTTCCTCTCAGATGTCTGTCTCCACTTTTCGGCGACAGCAGCATAGTATTCGTGAAAGTCTGCGACAGTCGTTAAGCGGTAAGTCTCGTCAAGGAGGCCCAACAGACTTCTGACATCTCATGCGAAGACCTCAGTTGGATCACGCCATTGACTGATGAGTGCATGCATACGAACCCCCAGTATGGGATAAACTTGGTGTACCAGGGTACTCTCTGCCTCATGTTCCTTGATGACTGAGAGCACGGCACACGAATTGGTCTTCAGAAACCTCACCTTAACGAGCAAGTCGTGCACAGCTTCAGGTGATGAAATAAGACTCTTGAGCTTCTCACACATCGTTCCCTTGATTTCGTCACTTCTCAAGAAAGACTAAATGGCGCGCCAGTTGTCCAAAATATCTTCTAGAGCTTCGTAAAAAGAAAACCACCTCAGTGAACTTACGGTTTTCAGCGACTTGATGGGCATGCCCATGGCTAAGCACACAAGACCAAACTTATGGCGCAGCTCCCGCGACGACCTGAACAGGGCAGGAAAGGGCACTACAAAATCGTGAACTATGTTAAACGAGCTCGTCCTGATTCCATCCTCCAGAGCGTTGTTAAGTAGGTGGCACGAATCTTTGAAGTGAAGCGCCTTGAATTCGGGGTTGGAAAGTTGCAAGTCCTTGTGAACCTTCTGCATGTAGGAAGCTGAGTCGGAGCACAATACAGCTACATCGCCTAATACAGCTACGCGCGGTAAACATTAAATCGGTCAAACCAGAAGATGTATCAATGAGCACTTAGAACTTGCCCTTTCGATAAAGAACAGCACCAGGTCATATTGGCCCTTGAAATCGGAGTTTATCGGATAAATCCGAATTGTCAAAAATTTTATCTACGAATGTTTATCGAATTTTTTCGGTTAAAACCGAAAACATGGAGCCCCCTAATTATAGGGTTTGGTTCGTAGCTAAAAAAATGAACTCTTTTTTGAGCAACTCCTCTTCAATGGGGCTGCAGTGAAAGTTTGGTGTGTTCGGTGATTCGCCGTTACACTAGATGATGGCTCACTAAGTGGCTCTAAAGATCCTGCTTGTGAACATGTGCAACATGAACACGACTTTCGACAACACATCTGTCGTACAGTATGTGCACTGGCGTAGCCATTGGGAGGGAGGGGGGGTCCAGGGGCGTTGACAGGGGGGGGGGGGTTGGGCGGTTCAAACCCCCCGAAATTTTTCAATTTTGCTTGCGTATATATACACGTGCACATACAAGTGCACGCACGAACATACATAAAGTATGGTTGAACCCCCTCCGAAAAAAATTTCTGGCTACGCCTCTGGGGGGGTCAGCCCCAATCCTCGAAATTTTTTGATTTGGCATGTGTATATATACACATGCACACATACAAATGCACGAACATAAATTAAGTATGGTAGAAACGCCCCCGAAAAGAATGTCTGGCTGTGCTACTCATGCCGTGCTTGCGCCTCGAACACGTGCCGCACATATTTAGTTTTGTTCGCCTTTCGCAGGCGGTACTAAGGCGCCAGCTGAGAGTGCCAACGAAAGCGGTCCCCCTTGCTATGGCGGTGGCCGCTGCAGGCTCAAGACATACCTGGTATTGTTATTTGTGTGCATAACAATGAGGTGCCGTGCATTTTCCACACCAGCTGCCTTCATGAGCATTGTTTGCAGGGAAAGCATGACAGCTTTTTTTATTTTTAACCCATATGCTGCACCCAAACAAAAACATCACGATTTTCATGGAAGGCATGACTACCATTTTGTGTTATGCCAATGTGTCTGAGGAGATGAACGTTTGTTTCCTTACGCAAGTAGCAAAGCAGGAACTCTTCGCTTGATTAATGTAGCACCAACCCATGACCATCCAAGAATTTCTTTCCAAGGTGATGACAGTTGCGAAGATACTAGAAATGCACACCCAACAACATATTCATCGCGCAATTCCAAAGAGTGCAGCTGTTTAAGCGCTCTGCTCTGAGAACCTGTGTCATGCCATCAGAGCAAATGAGCTGCAAAAGTTGCAATCCTTGTTGCATCCTCGGGTAGCTTCAGTTGCTGATGTCGTATGCAAGGAAATCTACCAGTCAGGTATTTCTGAGCCAGCATAGCTTCTGTCGAGAGCCACAAGGTGCACTATTGCTGTTTACCCTGCACAATCGCTTCAAGACGCCACGCTACTACAATTTCGCCATCAGCTGCCATTAACATCCGGCCCACTTGTTGGCCAGCACTGTGCCCTGAGGAATAACGGCATTTTTCAACAATTTCAATGACTACATTCATCCAGGAAAACAAGTCTCTTCCGCTTGGATTTTTTCTGAAATAACAAAACGTAGCACGTTCTCCAAAATTGTTACTCCTTGAAGCTCGTCCCATACAGTACACTGTTAACAAGAGTTTCATTCGGGCTGCTCGGCTATTGCTTTCTTGCCTGTCTGATGCCGAATACCACGTCAGACGTCCAATCATCTATATGCACTATGGCTTTTATGAAAGCTCAACGGTTATTAATAAAGGCTTGCGCTGGTGCGGCTTAGGAGAGGAGCTTTGTCAAACCAGCCTTTCTTTAATTCAACCACTCATTTTCAGTGATGATGAGCTAAGACTGGCGTACCTCCACAGTGAGCAGTGGTGGTGTCAGCAGCTTGGTTGAGGCACGGTCATGGCATTTGAGCGAAATAGATCACCGTATGATCCGCTCTGAGGATTTTTTCAGGGTAGAATTGCAATGTTCAATGGCTTTCAATTCAATGAGGCTGCAAAGCAGCTTTTTTCCCCCTTTTGAACATCCACGAAATTCTATAAGAGTGAGGTGTAGTGCTTGTTGTTACCGTAAAAGCTTGAATTTTTTTTTCTCTCAGCGCCTAGCTGCTGTGGACCTTCCACCTACAGGAGTGATGTTGTGTAACCTGTGACAGAAGCGTCGCTATCAAGGAAATGTGTCAACTGGCTCGTTGTGCATTGTTACTTGTTTATGTGATGATCTGTTCAACCTTCCTTTGTGGGCGCACCAGACTGGCAAGCTCATGACCATCTGGCTCTCTCTAGTTTTCTGGCTTGCTCAAAGAAGTAGAATCTCAAGCTTTTCTATCTTTACGCAGTTTCTTCGCTGAGGGTTTGCAGGGGGCAGAGGTATTTCAGGTTGTGCAGGCACCCCCCAAATGCTTCTCACACTGCACCAAGAACCAGATTTTTCTCTAACATAGTGGCTCAAAATAATATTCTTGCTGCATAGAACAATGGGGAGAGACTTGTCATTAACCGAAATCTTTCCGGCAAATTTTCTTCTGCCACTTTGCACATAGTTCCTCATCAACAGGCAATTGGCCATTCGACATGCTTGCAGCCTTTCCAGACCGCAAGTTGCAAATAACACACATCATGTGTGCATTATCTAAACACTGCAGCAGAAGCATCAAACACACACAGAGTCACTTCATAAGAGTAGGCAGACTTCAAAACGAAAAGTTACATTGTGGAAACTGACTGCCACAGTTTGAAATGTGATGCATCTGGCAACAAGCTATGTTTATGAGTAATGATATAAGTTTCCTTGAAGCATTTGTATATAGTGATAAGGTCAGATTCTCTCAACAGGCACATGCTCTACCCCACTGCTTCATACCACCTGAAGAAGTAATTAACGTGAGGAAGTCGTGGAGTAAGCGGCCGCAGCACAACCCACTTTGATGGCTTGGCTTGCAACTTTGATGCAGAGCGCACTGTCATGACCATACAGAAATGTGTCTACTGTACTAGTGCCAGGCTTTTAGAAGGCCCCTCGTCATGCTGTGACACTGCTGTGTATTCCATGAATTCGTGGAGTTTTTTTGTTAATAGGCCATAAAGATAATAGATGTCTCTCAGTTTGCCAGGGAGGGTGTTGATACAGTAGTAACAGCAGTGTTGCTCTATATTGCAAAAACTAGGCTTTTGCTTTTGTCCCTCATGCAACAAATCAATATTCTCTGAAGCTCAAGCTCGTTTCATGCTCATCAGTTGCTCAGCAATATTCCAAGCTAGTAGCTGTGGGGTAGCTTTTCTCACATGTCGTCTGGCACACAGTTGTCAAAAGCTACAGTATGATGATGACTTAGGCTGTGTGTGTGTGTCTGTGCACATACATACATGCATACTGTATATTCTGTGCACATACATACATACTGTACATACTGTACATACTGAATATACTGGTGTTGTATATTCTTTGCTCGGTTTTTGTTGTTTGCTTCGCTCGATGCTTAAGTTTACACGAAGGGCACTACTGGTTTATTATCAGTAGCCTGGGAAACGTTTAACGCTATTCGTAACACATTCTAAGATGAGTGCTAGCAGTATATTTTGATGATGATGCCTGGTACTAAGTAACTCCATTTATTTATTTTTCTGGCATATACTGTGATGCTAATGTGCTGTGTGATCAAATCATTCGTCAGTAGCTTTCAACCAACACGAAATACTATACGGCAACCCTACAACCAGTTATCAAACAAGAGTGTCATATGTAGCAATGGTAAATATCAGCTAAAAGGTTTTTGCTGCAACGTTTGTGCAATCAGGCGCTTGTGTATTTCAATTCTATCTCCTTTCTGCACTTCCTTATATGACCTGCCATATCAATTGTTTGGAAATGATTACAGTTAAGAATGCCCTTATTGAGAGAATGATGCTATGGTTTGCGAGTGGATAGGCAAAATACCAACACACATGTAAACAATACAATGCATAAATGACACGTAATGTAGCTAACGGGAGCTTTAGGCTTCTTTGTTTGCTTTGTTTTGAAAGAACAAGGTTACAGAAAGCAATGAGAGAACAAGTTTACGGAGTACTGTTGGCTATATTAAATGCAAAGCATTTCTTTTGTGAATCAAAGGCTCTTTGGCCATTTCTTTCTTATCGATCTGCCTACATCTGGCCCCTCTCGTGGTTGTCTGCTGAACTTTATACCAAAATTAGTACAGGAGGACATGAATGTACGACAAACATGAACAATGTTACATGCCCGTCAATGGCGCAGATAGTTTGTGTCGAAGATAACTCGTGTCACAGATAACTTGTGGCCGGCATCAATGGCATTGTCGGTTAGCAAAAGTCTTGATGAACACAGAGAATCAAAATCACGATTCAAGCCAGAATAAACCCATGCACTCAAACAGGCTGTCAAGTATTCTACCACAGGGGCATGCCACTGCTTTAGAAAAAGACCCTATACAAGTGTCATGTCGGGGCGACATCAATTGTACTTGCATCGTTGGCTATCTGCTTTTATAGCAATCTAATAAACATGAAATATGTACTCCTATGACTCAGAAAGCTGTATTCCACCATTGCTTGAACCCAGAGGAATACACCAACGACCGCTACTAATGATATACACATTGTCACATCGTAGTGCATGCTCCATTTCAATAAAACTGACGTCTGTGCTCTAACATCAGTGAAAATGTTATTTAGAACAATAAGTTACCCTTTAGGCACCAGTGTAATTGACATGCCTGGTAAGCCCTTGATATGCCCGCAACTGCTCAATTTACACGTCAATCCACCTCCTAATGCTTGGCTCAAAGCAAAAAAAACGGTAGCATATGCAGCAACTCGCTGTCGGCTTCGCATGAAATCGATTCCCACAATGCGTGGGATCGGCCGGAATTTTTTAAAATGCTTTTCACTGTGGTTGTGTCCGTGGTGTTATAATGATGTCTGCTTCAAACTTGTACACTTATTTGTCCTCGTAAGCATGGTATTGGTGTGGTAATGATTGTGTACTTGGCTTTTGTTTTGAAGGACCACAGAAAAAAAAAGAGACTCATCTTGGACTCCTGTGCTTGTGAAAAATGTATTGGCTGGATGCGTTATTGGTATTAAAGAAATATACACGACTTCAGTTCATTCTGCTTTTTACCCACCGTGGTAGCTTGGCTATAGCATTGAACTGCTTAGCATGAAGCGTGCACGTTTGAATCTGTCCGTGATAGCCACACTTAAATGAGGGTGAAATGAAACATGCATGCACTTTAAATGTGATTTATGTACACATTAACCTGATGTGGTATAAATTATTCCAGAGTCCCCTGCTACACCATGTCTCATTATGTTTTCCCAATGTAAAGCCCAAAACCTTATCTTGTCCACTTTCTTTGTTAATTTTATCTTGGCAAGTAAAATGTGTCGAAGAGAGAGAGAGAGAAATAACTTTATTTATCCCATCTTAAGGGAAAGGGTCTGCGAGATGAAGGCGAGGGATCCTACTCGCTGTAGGCCTCCTCTACCACCTCAGCCCACCTCAGGATAGCCTCCTGAAGTGCGGGGTTGTAGCTGCGCATGGCAGCCTCCCACAGCTCCTGACTACTTAATTGTTTACGAAGGCTCCGGGGAGGGGAGTGACGTTTGCATTGCCACATAATGTGGTTAAGGTCCGCTCGCCTGACAGAACAAAAGTTGCAGTGCGAATTAGGGTACATCCTGGGGTAAATTTTGTGGTGTAAGGCAGGGGAAAGAAAAGTGCGGGTTTGTAGTCTACGCCATAGAACCTCGCGGCTGCGTGAGGACCGACTTAGTAAAGGCGGGAGGGTTTGGCGACCTAGGCGGTAATGCCCGCAAATGTCATGGTACGTAACCAATCTCTCTTTAGAGGTAAATGCAGGAGGAAGATTATTGGTTTCTGAAGCGTCCCCTAGCCTAGCCTGCGCTCGGATCGTGAAAGCTCGAGCGCTTGCATGAGCCGCCTCATTACCAATTAGGCCTGCGTGAGCTGGTGTCCAGATTAATGTAACAAGTTGGGATGGCGGATTGCGAGAGAGAATGGATAGGGCTGTCCTACAAACCCTACCCGCTCCGAAGTTGTATATGGCAGTTTTTAAGTCACTTACAATGAAAGAACTCCCGCGGGAAGAAAAGAAGTCTATACCAAGAGATATTGAAAGCGTAAGAAAGAAATTAAAGTGAAAGACCTCATGGATGAAGCTGACTGAAGAGCATGCGTGAATGCTAGTGTTTAAAACACAAAGAACCGTAGCACTGCATGAACGGGAGCACTTTTCCGTAGTTTCCAGAAGGTTTCACTGTATTTCTTTTCTGATTTTTGCTCGTGTTGGGCAAAACCAAGGAGTCTCTGCATTAACACGCGAAGAATTTCTATAATGCTTCAAACAAAAACAGCTTCCGTAACGTTACAAAAAGTTTCGCGGTTTTCTTCAGACAGAAAATATTTCTGTCTGGTCACGCGCATATTGCTTGTGAATCTACGAAAATTTTTTAGAGTGTATACAAAAGCAACGTGGAATAGCCTCGCAAGAAAGTAAGGTTCTGTATCTGGAATGCAGACAAATCAAACAGCGCAAGCATGCAATTAGGTAACATGAGGGCCCTCGGTGACCCCGGATATCCACACAACAATATGGCGGGCGAGTTGGTTTGTACCTTCCACATTTCATATACAGCGATCTGTGTGTCATGCGTGCCTTCTTTCCTTCATGTGGTGTCGTCTCGCGCTGTAAATATGGAAGTTCTCGAATACTGGGAATTGACTTCAGGAGTTCGAGGATGAAAGCCTTGCCTTTCTTGTGTGAAGTCTGCACTCCCTTACAGCCACCGATAAGGTCAAATCTTGTGTGTCTATGGCATAGTCTCACTTCGAAGGATAAAGTGCTACAGCACAATAACGTATGTCGCAACGGCCATTCTCCGTCTTGAAGATTTCGTTTGATATTTTGTTTCGTTTGTGTCTCTTTTGTAACATTACAAGATTGGTAGAAGAGTGTAACTGTTACAGGGCAGCGGCAGCCACAGTTTTATAGCAATGTTTTTATCATTATTATTGTAATTCAACCATCAGGGCTGACCGTGTAGGTGAAGCTCACGGGCGGACCGTCGCTTTGACTACTTCAGAAGAGCGAGAAACGCGAAGAAAGCGCATTAGCGTAGGAAGCGGCATTGCTACAAAATCGCTGCGCGGCGCGTGAGACAACGCTATGCGTTATCGGTACCGCGGATCTCGTGGTTTCTACTCCCGTTATGTAGAGCGCGCGAACAGTGCGCTCTGGTGGATATCATATTCTACATACTGCACATCTGCGAGGGTTCTGGCCTATGCACCAGTATGCACTGGCCAACGCAAAAAATACACAGTTAGGCCTTCACTTCGATACCGAAGCACGTTAACGTGCCTTTGCCGCACTCCAAAGGCTTTGTACCCAAAGCACAAGGAGGCGCGTTAGTGGGCTTTTTTTTAGCAGCACTAGAGGACGTGTTCCCGATGCCTAGGCCGATAAGCTCTAAGTGCGGAAAACAATCCGACACCCTCTTGTTTTTAGAAGAGGGTCAAAAGCAACGTAAGCACCCCTTGCACAACGTGCTGCTTCATTAGATTGCGCTGATGAAGAACAGATCGCGCTGCTTCCGCAACGCAGGAAAATTGCATATCAACGATTCAAGTGTCGGCATATGGCTAGCGGGCCAAGGGAAATCGGAATGCTCCGCATGCACGTGGGCCTTCTGATAGACCTCGCCTCATTTCTGGCTTTTCCTTCAGTCGAATCAGGTTTCTAACTTATTTATCGATGTTTTTCTCTGAGGCAAGAACATATTAACCCGAGAGGTGGACGTGTATTATCAATAGCTTGCCTCATCAGGCAGTAGCGCCGGTCATTCTGTTAACGACCGAAACCGTGAGTGTAAATATCACCTACACTGCATAGAAGAAGAAGTTCAAGCCGAGAAAGAAAATATATTTCATAAAGAGAAGGCACGGCGTATCTCTGCCTGATTTCCGCGTGGGCCGACAGAACCAGCGCCAATATTGTCACAGAAGCACAACGTAGGAGACGCGGCAAACATTTCGATGTTTTGCCGAGCGGAGCACAAGCCGATTTGGCGAAGCAAACGCGACCATCTCCAGAAGGGGGTCCCCGGTTCAAGTGGACAGAAGAAAAACCCGAGCGCGCGCGACTCGCGCAGCGATCAGGATCCGCAGCCCAGCGGCAGCCAAAGTACACCGCTACCATCCTTTATCTCAACTGCGCGTCGCTGTAATTACACCGGAATTGATGACTGTGGGTCCCGGGTACAAATGGAACGCCGTCCCTCAAGAGCAAGAAGGAGTGGCGGGGGGCAAAGAACGAGACAGGCCCCGTCGAGTGAGGGGGTGCTTCGCACGAATGCGTGCGCAGACGTGCCTATGCCACCACCCCAGCGCCAACCGAGCTGATGGGGGAGGTTGCCATGAGTGGGGGGTTGTGGGACTCGGTGTCAGCAAACCAAAAAACGAAAAAACATGGTATGGCGTCAGGGAGGCACGGTAAACCTTGGACGCTCGGACCTCGCTGTGCGACAAATCAGGATATTGTCACTTCGCTTGGGGCAGTGGTCGCCGTGTAAGAGCGGCCGCGTACGGACGTGTATTCGTGCATGTGACAGGTTTTGGGCGTGGTGTACGTTTGCTTCCTTTTTTGAAGGCAGCTCGCGATGGACATTCAGCAAAGAGGTCTCACGGGAAGCCCTGATATATAGAGGGTGTCTTGCCTGCCAAAAGCGAGAATTTGTGTGTGGAGGGAGTCGTGCCATGATAGTCCCGGGTACTCTTCGCAGTGGCAGAGACCGGGTGGCAGGATGCATCCTGTTCGTTCACGTTGCGGACGCGTCCGCAAGTACGTTTGTAAAAAGCGTGCTTGCCGCTAGAGTCCACGATGAGAGCTCGCTTTGAACCGTTGTCTTGGTGCTGCACGTGTGTACCTAACTCGGCTTGTTGTCTAATTGCTTTCATTAATTTTAAAACGCGGTAATGGTAGGACAAAAGAAGTAGAATTAACGACCCAAGCCCGGCAGCAGTCGCGTCATCTTCTCTGGCTTTTTATCGCAAGCTGTCAGGCTGTACGGGTAACCAATGTGGTCTATGTACACGTGGCGCTATAGTATGGACAGAATCACGCGGAGTCAATCAGAAACAAAGGAGAACGGCCTGTGCCACCATGAAATCCTGAAAACAAGAAATGGGTTTTTGTAATTATTCGTAACCATTATAATTAGGCCAGAAGCGTTAAAAAGAATAAGCATTTGTACTGAACCATCAACGTCAAGCTCAATACATGGGCGAAATATGAACAAACCCTCTCGCATTTTTCACCGAGGAGACTGGCAAAGCTTAACTATGCGTACCTCGTACAAGGCGTGAAAAATAAAAGAACGTCAGAATACCGTAATTATTCGAATAAGTATAACTAATGTACACACTTTAATATTTCGGTGCTCCTCACAAAGTAAGTGGCTCTTTGTTCATCTGAACATGGAAGCGCTGCTGCGCACGGTGCTCTGAAGGAAGCTGGGTAGGCATGGGAAACGTCTCTTGAACGCTCCTGAACACGGCAGCGACGAAGCAAATTTGGTTAAGCTGTGATAGACAGGCGCAAAATTTATTCCCATACATTCCTTAACATTTGCCACGTGTACCTGCCTTACGCACTACCTTAGTGCTTAATTTTACTAAACTGTGAAAAGAGGCACATAGCGTTTTGGGCGTTAACAATATCGCTGTAAAGAATGAGACCATATAGTATGCACCTGGCACTGCATAAAGGGGCCTTATAAATTTTCGTGCGTCTGCACAAAGAAGGCATAATTGTGATAAATCATACCCCAGTTTTCTAACGTAGATGGAACTACTGCGCTTGATTTAACCAGCTCCTTTTTTTATAGCTCACAGGGGTGATATCCTATCTCTTCTCTACGTGGTGTTATAACAGTAAATTTAGTACATTACGTGCATCGTTATTGTTGCTCATGTTTTAGTATCAATTCTGCGAGCAAACCATCATTATAGCTTGCCTGTTTCGACAGAGAAGTGGCTTGGAAGAGCCATTAGTTACGTAACGTAATTCCTGGAACCGAATATGCCTACACAGACTAAAAACGCAATGAAAACGTCTCCGTGCCGATACGGAAGACAAGAAGGAACGCGCCACCGAATAGGCAGCTTTGGCACGAAAATTGAGTGGGAAATGTTCATCGCCTCTTTACCAAGGCCGGCAAAAATTCTGGGGGAAATAAGACTCCGGGACACGCGTTGACGCCTGAGCGGCATCCCACTTGGTTTAGTGCCTCTGTTCGCTCAAGGTCTTTTCGAGCATTTGGCAGGTCTCGTTGGCATGGAAGGAGTCTAGCGTGCAAGAGGCGAGCAGGCGGGCTCGCTAGGGTATGGCTGTGATAGCGTCTTTCTTTCCTGCCTATCAGGACGCCGGGTCCGGCGGTGGGCCTAACGTCGCTTTCCATCAAACGGTGACGGTGACGCGCGCGTCTCGGCTTTCCGTTATAGGCGAGTCTCGAATTCCGCTCGGCGCTCAGAAATGGCCTTCAATCAATAAGCAACCCGGCACCTCGGCTGGGGAAGGGGGGGGGGGGGGTTGCCCGCGCTTGAGAGACGAGCCGGGCGGGGAACCTCCTTCTTCATCCCGCTGCCGCAAATAAATCGGTCTCAATTAAAAGCAGTTCCCGCTGCCTAAGGTGTCTAGCAGTTTCCCTCCTCTTTTCCCTTCCCTGCTGTTCATCCATCCTTCTAGCTCTTCATCAGCACGTTTTGCCGCCTCTCTCGCTAACCACCTCAGTACTTCTATCCCTTCGCTTTCTTTTTTTTTCCCTCTCTCACTGCCTCTGTCATGCAGGCCTGGCAATGAGGTGGAAGAAACAGGGCTTTGGCTGCCTCCTCCACCCCGCCCCTCTAGCCAACCTCTCCACCCATTTCTCCGCTAGATTCATTCCTCAGAATTTGCAGCAACGGTCCCTCAGTCCCTGCCTACATTTTTCTTCGCTCCCCGTTCCCCGAAGCAACCGCCTCTCGCTGCGTTCAGGTTTAATCACGGTCCGCTGATATAGGACTGGGTGCACGCGTTTTTTTCCCCAGCGTGTACGCGCCCTCTCACTTCGTTTTGCCGCTATTTCTTCACATTATTTTCTTTTTTTTTCGCGTCGCACCTCAGAGTACCTGGGAGATGTATAAGTCGGGACCGATATCCCTGTCAAGGTGTGAGCGTGTTTTCTCGTCCCACTTGCTGTACCGGAAAGCTCGGGAAGAAACCCAAGAGAGCACACAAGAACTAATGTAGTGGTCGCAGACAACTGGGCTGGAAGAGGCGCTGGAGTGTTCGAACGGAGCGAAACGCGCAAGAGGATAAAACACTGCCCGCATTAGTTTGCCCTTGGGTCAGAGTAATCTGTATCGACCTGTTTCCCGGTATTCTGTCTCGTTGTTTTCTCCTTCCTTCATATAACCTACAGAATGTACCCTGGGATTGCGACTTTAAAGCGAGTTGGGAAGTCGAATGCACTTGATGGGATTTCGCTGCCCATGACTTTTTCGGACTTAATGCAATCTGAAAACTCCCCGCGGACATCGAAGACAATGACTTCTACAACCGTGCAGCTTAAACGGGCAATCTAAAAGTTCTGCCCGCAAACAACTTCTTACGAACTCCGGTACTGAACAGTTCGCATATATATTGTCGTTTGTTCAGGTGCACGGCAGTTGGTGAAACAGCCTTCGGGAATAAGGAAGTTGCTGTCATGAATGTTAGTGAACCAATCTTAGTAATATGTATAGGTGAAAAAGAAATGGTTTCTCGGTGTTGTAGATTATACGGTCCCAGTGAATGTGTGTAATGAAATAATATATAGTCGTCTGTTGGGGTCGAACTTCGTACGTTCGCCGAATACCTCCATATTGTTACCCGCCCCGCGGCCGGCGTGCCTGCGCCAACACGGAGGCGGTGGTACCGGATGGTGGAACGACGACTGTCTGCTGGTCACAAAGGACGCGAAGACCCACGTCTCCCGAAGGGGTCAATTATGGTGCCTTACGGGAGACCGTGGCCTAGCCGGGCTACAGGGACGGAAGGTACACTTGCGCCTTCGCTGTGACAGCCAAAGGCGGCGGCAATGATGCACGGCCAATTGTATTGATGGCCCGTCAGCCCAGCATGGCAAGTACGTACCCGGAGGTGCTTTCCTACGACCCGTCAACGCATGAGGCCGAACATTCCGGAAACCGGGTTGAAAGGGAGCTGAGCAGCGGCGGCGAATCGACGAGTGGGCGAGAGGCGGTGGTTCCTGCGAGGAGGTGGCGAGGAGGAATCCGGGCCTGGTGTTTTCAGCGGCAGCCGACCGGGAGACAAGGAGAGAGTTACTCCTGCTTTCCGATTGGACTGTAAGAGTGTTTGAATGGGGAGACAGGGAATAAAAGCAGGGGTGCAGTGACAGGAGGGGGAGAAGAGAAACGAATAAACGTCTCTATCCAGATGATGTCGGAGCGGTCGTTTCCTCAAGGTGCCAGCAGATGAAAAGTTCTCGTCTTCAGCTTCCTTGGCGGCAGCAGCAAATGTCGCGCAACCAGCGAGGCGAGTAGAACAAACAAGAAGAACCTAACTGGCGCAGTCGAGCAGGATCTGCATGGCTGAACTGAGGAGGACAGCGGGGAGCGACATCGGCCGAGACTGACGACAACCACCTTCAACTGACTACCGCGCTGCGGGACCAACGAAGCAAGGCTAGTCCACCGGACTCCGAGGAGGAAGAGCGCACCGCAAGGCTACTTCAGGCGGGTACCTCTTGATTTTCTGTTGGGCGCAGGCGATGATAAAGCATTACAACTTGCGAAACAGAGAAAGGGACAACTCGGAAATGAACGGGGACGGGGCAGGAAACTTGCAGGCGTTGGGAGTCGCCGACAGCGGCACGGGGGGTCATGGTAGTGGCACGTCAGATACGGCGTCGGAACAGCAGCTAGCGCTGCTACAGCTTCAACTGAAAATTGCTGAGGCGGAAATTGAGAAGCAGCGCTTGATACTGGAAAGCCAGCGGCTACGAGCCCGTGATCGGGCGGAGTCCAACGAGGGCGATGACAGCGTATCGCTCGGCGGAAGGTTGGAGGAAGACAGGCGACTAAAATTCGCAAGTTTGTTAAAGGGTGTACTGGCACCAATGCCGAACCAAGAGGCACTTGCGCCAATGTGGTTCGAGGACGTCGAGGCAACGCTCGAGTCGTATGAAGTTCCGAGCGAATGGTGGGCCGGGCTAGTTTTGCCACAGTTAAGCGAAAGGGCGCGTGGGCTGCTGTGCAGGCTGACAGCAGAGGAGCGAAAAGCCTACGTTAAGCTTAAGTCAAGCATTCTGGAGGGTCTCAGGCTTTCGGCGGCGGAGTACAAGAGGCTATTTGCGGGATCGAAAAAGGGAGAAAAGGAATCCTGGGATCAGTTTGCCGTGCGCCTTGAGAACTATTTTGACTATTATGTCCAAAGTTCAAAGGTAGGCACATTCGAGGAACTCAAGCAGCTAGTGGTCGCGGATCGCTTGAAAGAATGTTTGAGCCCGGAAGCGAGAGCGCATGTCATTTGTAATCAACAGGGGGCCTCTTTGCTACCCAGTGGTGTGGCTAGGCTCGCGGAGAGATTCGAGGAGAGTGAAAAGTGCAAGGCAGCACTAAAGAAGGCGAATGTTGAGGAGTGGCAAAAGAAAGCTAAAGCATCTATAGATACATCCACGGACGGAAAGTGGAAAAGGCGATGTTTTGAGTGCAAGGGAACCGACCACATTGCCAGGAATTGCCCCAATAAGGGCTTAGGTGCAAGGCAAGGCACTAGGCCAGCAGGACGACAACAAAACGGTCCAGTGGTCGCGAGAGTGACGGCTTCTGCATTCGGGTTAGGAATAACAACGACAGACAGGTTGTGGCAGTGTAAAGAGCAGAAACAACCCTCACTGGAAACCGTAACGCTTAAGAGCTCGGGTCGTTCATTAAACGCCGTGGTAGACTCAGGAGCAGAAGTGAGCGTAATTAGAAAGGCAGTGGTACCTCAGTACAACGGTACGGGTTCGCAGATAAAGTTGACGGGAGCGTTCGGGCAACAGGTGACCGCTGAGTTGGCTTACGTGCCGCTCATAGCTACTGAAGGAAATCCTTACGTGATGTCCGAGGCGGTGCAGTCTGCCGTGCTTTGTGCAATCACAGATAAGCTGCTAGACGGCACGGACGCGCTGATCACGCCCAACGATTACGCACAACTTCTCGAGGAAAGGGTTAAACGTGACATAGTGTCAGACGAGTGTTCAGCAGTCGAGGAGACCGAAGCCATGGTAGAGCTGTCAGAGGAGGCATGCGAGGAGCAATGGGCGATTGTGGGCGTCATAACCGCGGAGAGCAACAGCGAAGGTTCCGAGCCGGTCAAAAGCAAACGACAGGAGTTTCGTGAGGTTCAGGAAGCAGACCCGGCTTTGCGAGACGCTTGGGCGCAGGCAAAGGCCGGAACGCATGGTATGCTTGTTCAGGACGAGCTATTATATCATCAGGAACACCTCGCGGGTCGCATGTGCAAACAGCTAGTGCTACCATCGCACAGGCACAAAGAAGTGCTGAAAATGGCTCACGATTCACCATGGGCAGGTCATTTAGGAGAGCGGAAAACACTACAACGGGTGAAAAGCTCATTTTACTGGCCGCAGATGTCGCGAGACGTAAAGGAGTACTGTAGATCGTGTCATGGATGTCAGGTGAAATCTCCGACGAGGGAGATAGATAGGGTACCGATAACGCCACTGGCCAGGCCCAGCGCGCCGTTTCAGACAGTAAACATGGACTGCATCGGTCCTATGGAACCCCCTTCGGCTAGAGGTCACCGCTATGCTCTTTGTGTCGTAGACTTACATACCAGATGGCCAGAAGTGGTATGCCTTCGTTCACTAACGGCAAAGGCTGCATGTGACGCGCTACTGCAGATATTTTCTCAACACGGGGTGCCAGAGACAATTTGCTCAGATCAGGGCACCAACTTTCCGTCAAGGTTGACACAGGAGATGTTGCAAAGACTGGGGGCAACGCCGAGGTTTTCCACACCTGATCACCCGCAAAGCAACGGCTTAGTGGAGCGCTGGAACGGCACACTCAAAAGAATGCTTTCTCACATAGTCAGTGAACACGGGCGCGAGTGGGATAGGATGACTCCGTTTTTGCTATGGGCATATCGTGAGGTTCCGCACGCGACTACAGGGCAGTCACCGTTCGAGCTCATGTACGGGCGGGTGCCGAACGGGCCCCTATCTATTCTCAAAAGGACTTGGTCAGGAGACTGGGAAGTTCCGGAATCACTGGGTATGCCAGCAGCGGAATATCTTGCGAAGCTCCGAAGTAGGTTGGAAGAAGCTAGCGAAGGAGCCGCCCGTCAAAGTGAAGTCAGTCAGAAGGAGTACGTAGGACGCTATAACTTGAGGGCCACAGACAAACAGTTTGTCACAGGGGACCAAGTATTATGGCTCGAGAAGGAAGGAGAGGGGAAGCTAGTGGCAAAATGGAAGGGACCGATGACTGTAGTCGGAAAACTGCGACCGTACAGTTATTTAGTTGAGCTCGATGACGGTTCACGCAGAACCATTCACGCTAACAAGCTTCGCGCATATCACACCCGAGTAACTGCAGTAGGAGTGATATTCGAGGGCGATCAGGAATTTGGAGAGGTTCCGGTCCCACCATGCGGGCTAGAGGCGCAGGCGACGCTGCAGCCTGACGAAATAGCACATCTTGAGCCCACACAGAGAGAACAGCTGCGAGACTTAATCGCGAGGCATCCGAGGGTATTCGCAAACAAACCCGGCACCTGCAAAGTGGGAACACACAAAATACAAATCAAAGCAGGAGAGCAACCGAGACGTGCATACCCCTACAGGGTGCCGGTGGCGCTGGTGCACGAGGTAGAGAGGCAGGTAAATGAGCTCCAGCAGTGGGGATTGATATACCCGGTTGAAAGTCCGCACGCGTATCCACTGGTCTGCGTATCAAAGAAGGATGGTGGCATCCGCATCTGTTGCGATTACAGGAGACTGAACGAAATAACAGAGACAGACGCATTTCCCATGAGCGTGGCGACTGATCTGTTATACCAGGTAGCGAAAGCCAAGTACATAACTCTGCTAGACATGTTCAGGGGTTACTGGCAAATACCTCTCGACGAGGACGCGCAGGTTTGTACTGCTTTTGCCACTCCCTCAGGCCAGTACGCATGGAAAGTGATGCCCTTTGGGTTAAAGAATGCCGCCAGCACCTATCAGAGGGTCATCAATGGTGTACTGGCCCCACATAGACATTACGCTTGCGCTTACATTGACGATGTAGCGATATACTCTGAGAACTGGAACGAGCACCTGGAACATTTGGACAAGGTGCTTGCGTCTCTGGCGAAGGCAGGGTTGACGCTAAACGTAAGCAAATGTCGGTTTGCACAACAAGAAGTGAAATTCTTGGGGCATATTGTGGGATCAGGCAGGCACGGGGCCGATCCAGAGAAGGTTCGGGCGATAAAGGAGATCCCGGCTCCCGAAACGAAGGGACAACTTCGGAGTTTCTTAGGGCTAGCCAACTATTATAGGGACTACGTGCCCGAGTACTCTAAAGTCGTTATGCCTCTGACCAACCTAACTGGCCGACGTATTCCGCAGAAATTACCTTGGAATACAGAGGCGCAGGAAGCTTTTGACAAGGTGAAAAACTGTCTAGTGCAGGCGTCGGCGTTGCAAGCCCCAGATCCGAGGAAAGAATTTATCCTCGCCACAGATGCGTCCGATTACGCGGTTGGTGCGTGCCTGGCACAGCAGGATCTGGAGGGCAAGGAGCGCCCTATCGCTTTTCTGAGCAAGAAGCTTAGCCCGACTCAGACCCGATGGGCCACCATAGAAAAGGAAGCTTATGCAATCATTTGGGCACTGGGGAAGTTGGACGCTTGGCTTTTTGGCGCTAAAATCAAGGTGATTACCGATCACAACCCACTCAAATTTCTGACTCTAACCACTCCGCAGAGCGCGAGGCTGACACGCTGGGCGTTGGCGTTACAGAAGTATAACCTGGAAATTGAACACAAAAAGGGGTGTCTAAACGCTAATGCTGACGCGATGTCGCGGTTGGTGACTCCTAACGATGATGCATAAAAGGGACAGCGAGTTAAGGGGGGGGTACATGCTTTGTCAGCGCGTGCGCTGGGCAGAGTCAATGAGGTACGAGTGACAGTGGTGCCTCACGTGTCGAGTCAGTGAACATGTGTGAATATGCGGTTGTGTGTGTGTCGCATGTCATAGATACAGTGCAACACAGTTGGAGGGGAGGTGTTGGGGTCGAACTTCGTACGTTCGCCGAATACCTCCATATTGTTACCCGCCCCGCGGCCGGCGTGCCTGCGCCAACACGGAGGCGGTGGTACCGGATGGTGGAACGACGACTGTCTGCTGGTCACAAAGGACGCGAAGACCCACGTCTCCCGAAGGGGTCAATTATGGTGCCTTACGGGAGACCGTGGCCTAGCCGGGCTACAGGGACGGAAGGTACACTTGCGCCTTCGCTGTGACAGCCAAAGGCGGCGGCAATGATGCACGGCCAATTGTATTGATGGCCCGTCAGCCCAGCATGGCAAGTACGTACCCGGAGGTGCTTTCCTACGACCCGTCAACGCATGAGGCCGAACATTCCGGAAACCGGGTTGAAAGGGAGCTGAGCAGCGGCGGCGAATCGACGAGTGGGCGAGAGGCGGTGGTTCCTGCGAGGAGGTGGCGAGGAGGAATCCGGGCCTGGTGTTTTCAGCGGCAGCCGACCGGGAGACAAGGAGAGAGTTACTCCTGCTTTCCGATTGGACTGTAAGAGTGTTTGAATGGGGAGACAGGGAATAAAAGCAGGGGTGCAGTGACAGGAGGGGGAGAAGAGAAACGAATAAACGTCTCTATCCAGATGATGTCGGAGCGGTCGTTTCCTCAAGGTGCCAGCAGATGAAAAGTTCTCGTCTTCAGCTTCCTTGGCGGCAGCAGCAAATGTCGCGCAACCAGCGAGGCGAGTAGAACAAACAAGAAGAACCTAACTGTCGTCATTTAAAAGCCTTGCGTTAGCGGCTCCATTTAAGCCGGCGATCACTTGTCTTGAAAAGTTATGCTCCTTGAAATGTCCGAGCATGTTGTTAATAACAGTATTGATGGACTAACGCACGCCCACTTTGTGTTAAGGAAAGAAGTGTTAATTTTAAGGGCTCGTTTTTAGATGCGAAGTATCTTAAGGCGGAGCTCAATCCGGTGGTGGTGGTGGTGGTGGTGGTGTGCGGCGTGACCACCCTTACTGCGCATGCGCATACCCTCACCACACACCTCCTCTCCACTCACCATCTCCCCTTCCCCTCTCCCCTTCCCTCCCCCTCCCCCTTCCCATACCCCTCTCCCCTCCTCCTTTCCACTCTTCCTCTGAAACGCGGGCTAGACATGCCGAAATTCTATCCTGCGCAACGCCGCGATGAGCTCGAGCGCATGCGCGTCCCCTCCCCCTCTTCTCTCCTCTTCTACGCTCCCCCCTCTCGCCCGCCTGTCGACCGCGTTCCCCACTCAACCTGTGAGAATTAACGGCCAGGCTAGATGGAAGATACGACGCTCGTAGCGTCCCTCTTCGCGTTCCACGACGCGAGGTCGGTAGCATGCCCAACGAACGCCAACGGAACGCGATCGTGCAAGTGCACCGGCTTCGCATCGCCTCATAGTCCCCTTTCTCGGGAGATGGTGTAATTTTTCTTTGTTATACACAATATTAATGAGCACTAACAGACAATAACGCCAAGGAACGTATAGGGGATGTTATTACAGTCGAAACCCGCGATAACGAAATCCCGAGGGAACGAAATTCTCACCGCAACAAAATATTTTCGGAGCACCGGCGAACGCCCATAGGAGTCAATGCATTTCTAACTCGCGACTACGAAAGATATTCATACCGCAGTCCCTCATTAACGAAATTTTCGAGACACAAGTGCGCAAATAAACTACTCTCGTAACATTAACTACATTCGAAAACAGTTGAAATGCATTCATGCTACACTTAAATTGTGCAAAACTATCGCTACAGCGCACTTGAGAAGCAGCCGCCATCATTGTTTACAAAAAAAAAAAAAGAAAACATAAAGCTGGTGACACTGATGATGATGATGGCTTGCCGAAACACCTGCTCGTTATCGCGGACTTCATAGCCAAATCCACATTCCTCATGGAGTTTCGTTCGTTGGCTTGGCTCTGTGCTTGGCCTTGTCGGCTTTGCGCGCACATGGTCGCGTGTGTGGAGCCATTTGTGGAGCGTTTCTTGGTCGCTTGGTGCAACGTGAACTGTGTGTTGCGATTGCTTCGTCTGATTTCGCTGGGTGCGAGGATGCCGCCTCCAACGAAAAAGCGGAAGTTCATCACGCTGGAAGATAAGGCTGCAATCATCAGTGAGGTGGAAAAGGGCAGGAAAAAAATGGACATCGCCGAAGAATTCGGCATTGCGTGCAGCTCGCTGTCCACGATTCTGCGTTTATCCGCGCTGATCCAGTGGAGCCGGAAGGAGGTTCGCCTGTAGGCACACTTGATGTCGGTATTGGTGACACCGCAGTGCCACCGTCACTGACCAGTGCATGGCGCGAACTTTGTGCCGTGGCAAACGAGATTCCTGATCGAGAGGCATGAAAATGCTGCATGGTAAGGCCCACCAAAGCAAACTTACTGACTTTTGGAAATAAAATATGTTTTTTTTTTTAAGTCCATGTCTTTTCTGCCGCATTCTCGCGCCAACGAAATTCCCGTAAGAGCGAAATTTTTTGCTTTCCCCGCCCATTTCGTCATTGCGGGTTTCAACGTAGTAGTAAATCTGGGGTAAATGTGAAGATAGAAAAGTGGACGAAAAGATAACTTGCCGCGGGCAGGGACCGAAGCTGCGACCTTGGAATAACGCGTTCGATGCTCTACCAACTGAGCTACCGCGGCGGCCATCCCCCCGACAACTTTATAGGGTATGTATGTACATTTAAACGTGGGAGCGTCAGTCAGCGCCGCCAGGAGCCATTACGGCGATTGTGGAACACTCTTTTTTTCTACCTGTCTGTTAGTGCTCATTAATATTGTGTATAACAAATAAAAATGAGCCCTTAAAATTAACATTTCTTTCGTTCATTCATAGCGAGGGTCTCGTTCTGCGAGGCTTGATGCTTTCAGGTAGTATGCGAGGGATAATTTGTCAGCTGCCAGCTCGTAATAAGTTCACGTGCTACGTGACGCCAACAGGCAGAAAAAAAGAGTGTTCCACTCTCGCCGTCATGGCTACTGGCGGCGCTGACTGACGCTCCCACGTTTAAATGTACATACTTACCCTATAAAGTGGACGGGGGGATGGCCGCCGCGGTAGCTCAGTTGGTAGAGCATCGAACTCGTTATTCGAAGGTCTCAGGTTCGGTCTCTGCCCGCGGCAAGTTATCTTTTCGTCCACTTTTCTTTCTTGACAATTACCCCACATTTACTATATAATAACATCCCTTATCCTTTCCTTGGCGTTATTGTCTGTTAGTGCCCACTTTGCGTTGTAACTTGAACTGCAAAGCCGAAAAAAACGGTCCAGCTGCAAAAGGATATTAGGTTGCTGCATCTAACCTTCCCTAAACGTTCGTTTTATATTCAATAAAACTTCACTATGGTAGCATGTAACTTAGTCGATGGAACGCCGAGCACTTATCGCCGCAGACTCAGGGGTCGTAGGTTCGATTCCCAGGGGCAGAACGTTTTCTGATTGTTTATTTCTCATCCGTTAGCGTCCATTTTATTGACGTCATGTCCATGACGGAAATACGTCACTGATGTATTGGTGGACCACGGCATAAAACACTTTCGTGTTAAAAAAAAGAATACCAGGCCTCCGCGGAACACGGAGAGCACATGTCACAGCCTAAGCTGGAGGAGCGACCTTTCTACAGCCTATTGTAAACTCACTGAGGGCAACTACTGCAAGTACAGTTGCGAGGTGTCCACTACGCCATTACCATTATTTCGTGAAGTATAAGGTACCCACTAACGCCATAGTTCATCATTTTGCGAAGTAGCGAGACGTTCACTCTGCGCTTGTATAGGGCAATATTCGCACCAGCATAGCTGCTCAGTTTGTTCTTGCATTGGAGGATGATGACGAGTGTGTTGATGAATTACGCCATAGCCCTTTGTATTGGGTGGAAAGTTTAAATCACACATTCGTTAAGCATTTCACATAGTGTGATTCCCGGTGTTATTTTACTCTTCTCCTACGCAACATTACAGCTGCTAACGTGATTTTTCGCAAGACTTGGCGCCTGTATAACGTCTCTTTGCGAAGAAGTTTCAAGCACCGGCATGGCTCCGTGGTAGAGTGCCCGTGTCACGCAGAGTGCACGGTTTTAAATCCCGCTCGAACCCAGTTTCTTTACCTTTTCTCATTGTACGAGTTGCGACAGGCACCGGCAGCGGAGGACAAGTACGCCACCAAAATCGACCGCTGTTATGAGCTCAGAACAGGTTACAGTGTAAAACAACGTTTCGAAGTCAGTACATCCACGTTGCCTGAAACAATAGCCGTAGTAACCTCATTAACAAGCAATCAAACTGTCGACGTGTCGTGAGCGGAAACAGTATTTTTTTCTCAACATGTACTAAGCGTGAAAGCTACAGTATAAATTGGCACCACACACTCGTTCCACATTTTCAAGCTGCGCAGAGGCAGAGAGGTGTCGTGTCGCATTTTGAGGGGTATGTTGTACTTCTTTGAGAAGTGAAACGCATGTGTGCTGTGGAAGCTGTGAAATCTCCATAAGTTGCATGTAATGTACGAGTATAAATTTCAAAAGGATGTCGACCAATGGAAGCCTGTGTTGTCCATTTCTTCAAGAGACTACATTAAATGTATCTCGTAAATGTCTTTATTTATTTTTATCTTGCGTCTTAAAAAGCTTTTATTTCCACTCTTCGCAAAATTTTCAGTAGGCATAGGAAATCGATTAAGACAAGTCCACATAGGTGTTGCTACGGGGCTGGAACAATTATCATAAAAGGATTTCGTCCACCCGCTGCTTTGTTCTGTTTCTGTTGTCCACCACGGTCTCTCAGCCAGCCGTATCGAACACATGTACGCGGCGAGCCGCAGCGGAAATCGCCCATTCGTATAATCTTGCAAGTTCCCCGCAAGACCGTACTCGCGCGCGCGAGGCTAAATTCTCGGCCATTGTATGGGCCGTCCCCGGCGTGTTGGGTTCCAACAACTACCGCGTTTCTCTCTCAGGTGACGCCAAACTGCGGGAGCCCAGCAGGGGGACCGATGGAGCAGGGTCCCCCTCCCCGCGAACGCAAGAACAGCAACGCACACAATGCGTAACACGCCCCGCGGCAGAATGGAGACCGACCGAGCTTTGGGACGGCGTCCCTTCAATGGGCGTGCGAGGAGGGAACACGCGAGGGTTTAGATTTCTATTTATTCCCAAGGGCAATCTCCCGTGCTTCCCCCGCCGACGTCTCCCCAATGTCCGGGGGAAGGGAGTAGGGAGAGAGGGTTGGCGAGGGCAGAGATTGGCGGGTGGCGCTGGCGGGAGGGTCGGAGCCAATGGCTATTTGGGAGATCGCCGCCGACGCCGCCGAGAGGGTCTGTGATACGGGGGAAAGTTTGCACAACATGCGCGTAGGGGGGAGAGCTGCAGTGAGGTGGTCGAGGCGTTGTCGGAACGCTTAGTTGGGTGCAACGGCGCCAATGCCTTGTTAAAGGCTGGAGCCCCCCTGTGTAACTGGAGAGTAAACAGGGTGCTCTCGAAGCGCCTAGCGTAGCGACGCCAAGCTGACACTTGAGGACGAGATTACTGATTAGTGGACATACGCTTCTGTTGGGTGGCTAAACAAATGAACAAGGCTTTCAATGTTGTGTACTGACACTTGAGGAATAGATTACTTGCGAGAGCACACATGTAACTATACTTGCTGCATAAACAACGGAACTTTCATTATTGTATGCTACCAGCCTACCAACTTTGATACTTCTTTACAGCTCTGCATATTGTGGGCATCTATCAGCCAATGTTTTCGCCATCTTTCCAGCATCACCTACATCACGTCAGGCTTCATCATCGCCTGTAGGGATTCATCTTTAGTGCGAGCCATGCTCTGAGGGCGTTCGGTTCACAGAGTCCTAGGGGCGTAGTAAAGGTCGATGTAATTATTCTGTTACAATTAACACAGACGTTTGCCACAGTGTGCGCGTACAGTGGCAGGGAACAGCAACAGGAGGTTTTGTTGTAAGAGCGAAGTTCTGACAACGATAACCATTAAGCGCTGCTGCTCGGATTTCCAGCAGCGTGTACATAGCATCATGGCGTACATATAACTGTACATAGTAGCGTGATGAGGTTCGCAAGGCTGTTCCTGCTGGCCAAAAGGAACAGCCCTTTGGATGGGGTGAAAGGTCTTGCAACGGTGTTGCGATGAAGACGTCGGTTGCGCTGGCGTCGCATATCAATTGTGCATAAAGGGATGGAGACCGACAGTAAACCGCTAGTTTAGAGAACAATTCTTTCAAGCACGCTCATGCACTCGGGAAATTTGTAAACGTTATGTTAGCGTTTCCATCTGCTTAGGCATCGGTCTGACATGCCTAATGTTTACCGGCAATTGAAATAATATTGTCATTTGGTTAATATCATACACCAATTTTGTAAACACTTCTGTGGCCAAATTTTCGCAGCCTCTGGTTTCCACAAAAATCTCGCGCTGCACAGACGTTTTTATCTACTGACCAATATACAGAGTGTCCCACCTACCTCTAGCCAGAGCTTTAAATATGCCGACGCACTCTAGGACGCACTCTGGGACTAGAACGTGCGTAAGAGGCGTCGTTGTCTCTTACAGGCAAGGAATTCGCCTATCTTCTCAGCACGTGTGCCGTTAGGTGATACGCTATGTGCCTCTTTCCATTTGTTTTTGTTTTTTTTCACACTTTTGAGCAATGTTGATACCTTTTCTTCTTTGCTTTTCGGTTACGAAAAGCAAAAATATTTTCGGTTACGAGTCAGCGCTCGTCCGTGTCCCTTCTGTTCTATTCTGTGTTCGTGGATCCTCGCTCTGTACCCAAACATGCTACCGTACCAACTAGCCCAACTTTCAATATTATTGTACTCTAGGGCGGCGCTACCAAATGCATGTTCTGCTGTTATCGACAAACGGCTGTTCTCGACAATTTCGACAGCTAATGCAAGACCAGGCAAATGAACAAAAATAAAAATGAAAGAAAATGGTTGGTGCATGCGGTGAAGTTGGCTTTACGGGAACAGACCACAGCACTATGACGGCTCACAAGAGGCGCAGGGGCAGGTGGTGTTCTACTGCTGGAACCAGATCCCCACAACTTTCCTCAGTACACCTTGAGAAGCGATACTCTGTGCCACTTGCTTCGGCCGTTTCATCACAAACACCCGTTGATGCAATCTCGAGATGGTGCCTTCATGGGACAGTGGGACAGTGTTTTCCCACTTTTTGAAAACACTCTCATGAGTCAATGGGACATATACGTCCCACTTTTTTGCAGTAAAATACTGGTTAGATTTTGTAGAAATTTGTTGTAAACTATTTCGTTGTAGCTTATATGAACCTCACAAGTATGGCTTTGTGGGCTAGTTGGTATTGCATCTTAAAGGCTACAGCGCACAAAGACGGGGACAACAGAAGAAAACACAGGATGAAGCGCCGAACTGCAACTGATACTTCATTCTCTGAAGGAGGAACCCTATATGCGCACATCGAGCCAATGAAAGCAATATTAGGCACAGCACATATTAGGCACGATGCTTCGTCCTGTGTTTTCTTCTGTTGTCTCCGTCTTTGTGCGCTGTAGCCTTTAAGAATATATGAACCTACCGCAGCTGGTTTTTATGTCACCGTGTCAAAAATATAGGCAAACCCACAAAGGGTAATAACTTTTGCAGCAACGAAACTGGGCCAAAAATTTCAATGAAAGAGTTGTAGATCGGTGTGCGAAACGTTCGAATAGACAGTTTTTAACTTTATATCTATTAAGAATTCGTGTTTTCCTGCTTTTTACAGATGCCCCCGAAGTACACAAAAAAAAATGCCGCTTGACATGCCCGATTGCACACCTATGCGCGCCGTCATTGCAGTGCTCCCTAACGGAACGTTCCGCGTGCAAATGACCAGAGCACTTGGCCGGATGCATTGCCTCAACAGGACCGGTAAGACGGTGGTGGCCGTGCGTTGAGCCACGTCTTGCTAGCGGTAACACAAGCGATAGCCGCTGTGTCTGAGTATCGCTGTCAGGAACAGCCGCGAGGCAAGCATATCGTTCGAACGCGGAACGTTAGGGAGCAGTGCAATCACGGCGCGCAAGCGGACATGTCACGTGGTGTTTTTTAAGTGCGAAGCATTTCTTAGCGAACTTCTGCGACTTTGAGCGTATCTATCTATCTAGCCGCCTACGACTTTGTGCTCTCCTGGCCGTTACGTCAATCGGATGTATACTAAAATTGGTGTGTCATAACATGGCCTTATTACGAACATAAATGACAGGTCATATTGCCACGGGCGTTTCCTATTATCACTTTTGCTTTATTCGGTTATCGCCCACAAAGACTGTCAGCAACGCTCAGCGCGAACCGAGCCTCATTGTTCGAGAAGCTTCCCGATCATTGTAGATCGTTTTGTTAAGATTGCGCGCAAGACGCGCACACTCGAGCTCATTCTAGAATTTGCGCGACAGCCAGCGATAACGCTGGAATATTCGACGGCACATGTTCAAATGCCGACGCGCTTCACCGCTTGTCAGTTGATCGACGGACGACGCCCTGTTCGCCGCTATCTTTGTACAGCGTGTATTGCTGTAGTTCTAGTTCTCATTTTCCGGCCACAAGTGCGGCCAAAATAAACAGTTTCATCCTGCAAACGCCGACTGCTGTCTTCGTGGACGTCACGACCACGTGACAATATCATGAAAATCATGACACGCATGTCATGAACAGCATGATTTACATTCCACGGCCTTTGGGCTCCCTGGCCGTTCCGTTAATCGGATGTGTACCAAAATTGGTGTGTCATAACATGGCCTTATCACGAACATAAATGACAGGTCATATCATGAAAATCATGACACGCATGTCATGAACAGCATGATTTACATTCCACGGCCTTCGGGCTCTTGGGGCCGTTCCGTTAATTTCATATATACCAAAATTGGTACGGCGTGACAAGAGTTCATGACGAACATAATGACAGGTCCTAACATGCAAATCATGACGCGCGTGTCATGTGCAGCACGATTTACATGACATGGTTTCGGGGCGCTGGCGTCCGTTTAAATGAAGGGATACATACGAAAACTGGTATGACGAGACATTTCTGTATGACGAACATAACTGACACGTGGTAACATGAAAATCACGATATGCATGTCATGTATGACATGATTTACATGCCGCGCTTATGGCGCACGCGCGGCCGTTTCGCTAGGTTGATATACACCAAAATTGGTACTGTGCGATGTGACTTTATGAAGAACATGAATAGCAGGTGGTAGCATGAAAACCATGACATCCATGACATGTATGTCACGATTTACATGCCACTCTCATGGTGCATTCGCGTCCGTTTCGCTTGCGTGATATACACCAAAATTGGTGTTACGCGACACGACAGTATGACGAACGTAAGTGAGACGTGGTAGCATGAAAATTATGACATGCAAGTCATGTACGACCTGATTTACATGCCACGCTCATGATGCGCTAGCGGCAGTTTCAGTAGATTGATATAAACCAAAATTGGTATTGCGCGATGTGACTGTATGAAGAACATGAGTGACAGTTGGTAAGATGAAAACCATGACATGCATGTCATGTGTCATGACTTAATTGCGACGCACATGATGCATTCGCGGCCGCTTCGCTAGCTCGATGTACACCAAAATCGGTATTGCGCGAAGTGACTGTATGGCGAAGGTATATGAGACGTGGTAACATGAAAATCATGACATGCATGACATGCACGACATGATTTACATGTCATGCTCATGACGCACTCGTGCCGTTTCGCTTGCTTGACATACACCAAAATTGGTATTGCGCGACGCGAGTGCATGACGAACGTAAATGAGAGGTGGTAACATGGAAATCATGACATGCCGGTTATGTATGTCATGATTTACATGCGCGCTCATTGTGCATTCCCGGCCGTTTCGCTTGCTTGGTATACACCAAAATCGGTTTTGCGCGACGCCACTGTATGACGAACGTAAATGAAAGGTGGTAACATGATAATCATGACTCATGACATGCCTGAAATGTACGACATGATTTACATGCCATGCTCATGGCGCACTCGTAGCCGTTTCGCTAGATTGATATGCACCAAAATTGGTATTGCGCGATGTGACTGTATGAAGAACATGAATAACCGGTGATAACATGAAAACTATGACATGCATGCCATGTATGTCATGACTTACATGCCACGCTCATGGTGCATTCGCGGCCGTTTCGATAGCTTGATATACCCCAAAACTGGTATTGCGCGATGAGACTGTAGGATGAACATTAGTGACAGGTGGTAACATGAAAAACCATAATATTCTTGTCATGTATGGCATGATTTACATGCTCTACTCATGGTGCGCTCGCGGCCATTTCGCTCCTTTGATATACACCAAAATTGGTATTGCGCGATGTGACTGTATGACAAACATAAGTGAGAGGTCTTTACATGGGAATCATGCTTTGCATGTCATGTACGGTATGATTTACATGCCACTGTCATGGTGCGCTTCCGGCCGTTTTGTTAACGTGATATATACCAAAATTGGTATGGCATGACACGAGTTCGTAATGAACATAAACGACAGGTCATGCATTTATATACCAGAATATGCGTTTCATTGGCATGGTGTACACTAGATTGTACATGCATGAGTGCATGGCAAACATGCGGTATATGGTGGACTAGATGCCATGGCATGAATGGTTTCATTTGGCTCAAAGACAAACAAGGCGATGTATGCAGCTCTTTGCTGGTTGCTTCGCATTACATCGATTCCCACAGTGCGTGTGATCTGCCGAATTTTTCTTTTTTTTTTATTTCGCGGGCGTCAGCAGATAGCAGAAAAACACTAATACTTAATAGATATAAAGTTAGACCCTGCCTAATCGGACGTTTTGCAAACCCATCTACTACTTCCTCATTGAACTTTTCCAACCAGCTTCATCGCTTTAAAAGTTAGTTAAACGTGCCTAATTAGGCGATTAAGCGTAAAACAAAAGATAGTGCGACTAACTTCATGCAATAATCAGTAACATGCATTTGGTCGCGTCGTCATAGACTGCGTCGGCATACTTTTAAACACTGGCTAGAGATAGCTAGGGCACCCCGTATATGCATGCATACATGCATAAATATATCCGCGCCTTTATGGTGATTCGCTGGCATGCAGCACCGGCGAAAACTTCATAGTGTGTCCTTACAGTCTATATCGCTATATAAATAAGAGATAACATATTCAAGGAAAAAGTATTCCACATTTGTAGAGGCTATTTTATCCTGGTATATGCTGGTTCATAACCGGTAGGTCAGCGGCCGCGCTTACATGATCAATCCAATAGTTACAATAAAACCTCGCAGCGCTTAAACTCTCGCGCTTACCAGTATAATGCGTATACATGCTTGAAAACTTGGAGGACGCTTAAGCTTCGCCTTTAAGAGTTCAACGCGACAGCGTTATTGGGCCCCGTTCGCATCGCCGTCTCATTCGCTTGTCATACATCGCCCGAAACATGCTGTGAAAGAAGGAATGTCTGTGCAAGTGACATTGGCCGTTGCGAATGCTCCTAGAGTGCCGACTGCATTTACACTTGCGAAGTGTTTATTTGTTGTATGCATCGCTTGTTTCTCGCCAACTATTACACATATAGTGGCACCTTGCTTTATTTATTACCATAACATCCTGCCCATATTTACACTATCGCTTTCTCTTGTAACGCTTCTATTTAAAATACAAATATATGGAATTACTGTCCGAGTAAGGAGATTATCACGCAAAGACGACGACGACAACGAAGCGTTTAAAAGGCATTCGAAAGGGCACGAGCACATGCACAGAGAGGCACAAGGCTCGAGGCGCGTGAGCCGAGCCGTGATCGAACGTTGAATTAAGATGAGCTGGCATTATATGCGTGGCTCCGGTCAAGGAATGTTGCCTCGTAAGCTCTGTACCGGCGACGGGAGCGGCGAGTGGCCGTTGACATCGACAATTTTCGGACGAGGCTTCACGGAGATGCTGCAGCCGCTCTCTGTGGTTCCGAGCGCTCTAGCAGCAGTCCGCCTTCGGAGGCCGCACAGCAGCGTCACGCAAGGCAATCCCTGGTGTGTCACGTCAGCTAGTTACACTGGGCACTTATACCGTCACTAGGCCTACCTCCACTGGCCTGTTGCCTTGTCAGCGACGACGACTGGGATGCGACGCGACGGCAAAATGTGACTACACGGACTACAACAAGAACAATGACGTCTTCGTGGACGTCGAGACCAGCAGCCCTGGAAATAACGCAGTCAAGCACAGGGCTTTGGGAAATCCCGCCGGCGAACGAGTAAGAAGGTTCCAGTCTAACCGCGAGCGGGAGGTGAACGTTTCCGGACTGCGGTCAGGATAAAAAAGTTAGAGGACTTATGGCTATTGTTTGCAGTAGGGTAGTTTAAATAGTGTGTACTTGTTATGCGTATGATATTCCTGGCTTGGTGTGTGGGTGTTGCTTTGTCCTTTGTCTGTGAGTAAATCACGTTTGTTGAGCCGCCCTGAGTCATCACCTTCTATCGCCCAAACGCACACCCCCGAGAACAAGGACAATCCGCCGTTTTTTTTTTCGTTTTTCTGTGTGGCCCTCTGCCGTTTTGGTAGGGGCCGGGAGAGTCAGTATCGCGAGAACGAAAGGCCTCCAGCCCCTATACTCCCCCCCCCCCCTCCCCGAAATCAATCCCCCGAGACCAAACCATGCGAGGGGCAGAAAGTTCGAAATACCTCAGATCGCGGAGGTAGCGCAAAACCACGTTAGGTGCAGCAAATTTTCAGGGGGGAATGGGGGGGGGATCAACACAGCGGAGTCTTAGACACGTAAATAAAGGACCGTGCGACTTTTTTCTTTTGCGTTATCGGTAGGAAGTACACAATTTTTTTAATCAACTTAGTGACTCATTGATTGATTGATCGATCGATACTATTGCTCCTAAATAATTGATAGTTAGACATAAGGAGGCAGATTGAGTTAGTTTGCGGGATTCTACAAGCAAGCGACCCCAGATCCGCTGCCGCGAGCGTTCATAACAGTGGCGTTATATCTGGCTCGAAATCGCCGCACGGGAATCGAGCTCCAACTGCTAGAGAAATCATCACGGTCGATGCCGAAATAACTCGGTAGTCATTATCCGCCATGCTGTAGTTCCTCTCCTGAGAACGACTGCAAGCTTGCCCAAGCTTGCACACTAATTGGTCGTATAAACTCGGCGACGGTACGCTTTGCGCAAGCTATAAAGCGCTATATAGATTAGGTTCTCAAAACACAGCCATTGAGCTTTGTCGTCTTTTGCATGAGATATTCGCCGACAGAAGAGTGTGAATCTCAGTCACTGCCAGCGTAACGTGGAACCCGACAAACTTTTTCGTGACTAGCATAGCAGGGATTGTCACGTTGCCCGCGCAGCTGCAGATGAAATATTCTCAGTGACAATAAACGTGTATACCTCCCATGCACCTCACTGAGTTTAGGTTAGCATAAATGTTGGATAAGCAGCACAAACATCTTGTTCTTTTAACAGCGAAGCTGTTTAGCAAATCTTTCCCTGCGAGTCGATCGCAGACAACTATCGTCATCTTAACGTATACGCCTAGTGCGCGCCGACGGAAGCGCCATAGGCGGCGAACTCAATCATTGCTCTCGGGAAAGCAAGCAGACAGCCGCCGTGGTTTCCTACGTCGTTGTACGTGTGTTTCCGCGTTGTTCGCGTTTCCGTAGTGAAATAAGCAACGATCCTCGTATGTGTGGTGGCCGAAACTTCAAGGGATGTCGAATAACAAATGTTGTGGAGTGTAGTGCTCAAACACCTACAAAAACGCGCCCGGAACACGGTTTTACTCACCTACCGCAAGGCCTCCTGAGCAAGAGCGACGGAAGCAATGGATCGCCGTTGTTCGTTGGCAAAGACGAGCCGCTTCGTCATTGTGCGGGTTAACACGTTGCTTCTTGTTCTAATGCTTTCGTTCTGTCATATCGGTACTCGCTGGATGCACTCGATCATATTGACACTGGTAGACGACCAAGGTTATCAGCCTGAGCATGCGTTGGTTCGGTTCGACCGCCGTGCAGGGCACTTCGCTCAAACGTTCTATATTTCAGAAGTGTTGTAGTTCGGGCGAGTTGGTCATCCATGAACTTAGCTTGTACATACTAGCGCGGTACATGTACCGCGCTATTACAAGCTAAGTTCTATATTTATTATTTACAGAAACAGAAATGCAGCAATGGTTGACTTCAGAAAGAACAAGAAGTGATTAAGACGTCACTTTTGTAAACAAAACAAAGCGGATGTTCACCACGAGCTGCACCTCATAGCTGGATCTTGTTACGCTGGTCTGCGCGACGCACCTTTGATATTCACCGGCATGACGATTTACTCCACGCGGACGTTCGTTCTCCGCAGTCGGTCATCACATCTCTTCTCGGCGACCCTCTTCAAAACTTGTCACTGTCATCTCTCGATACTTAACTCACAGCACTATATCATCAAACAACACGTCTTCTGCGGTCGAGCGAACGATGCTATCACTAGAACGACATAACTTCATCGCCGACTAACTCCTCACTGACTGACTCTGCCCCCGCGCGCTTCCTGCGCTTGCATTGCCTGTATCGGCTCGCGCCTGGGTTCGGGAAGGCGCGTATGATTCGTCTGTGCGTAGCACAGCGAAAGTTAGGGAAAGGGCGATATCCTCTCACCGATTCGTCTGCGGAATCAGACGGCGCCGCTGGCTCGGCTTTGCTTTCTCAAATATCCCGATCTTTCGCGTTCGTTGGCTTTCTCGGTGGCGTCTTCTGCGGAGAGGGTAAGCGGCGCGCGGGCGCACTCCCGGCGCCTTTTTATACTTGTTTTTTCGATGCGCGCGCTCTCTTGCGCACGAACCGTCGGCGCCAGGCTTTCATGCCGTAGCAGCCGTAGTCCGAAGTCGGCGACGTGCGCTTGGTTAAGCGCTCGTTCGTGGCAAACATCGTGCTCAAGTCCACTTTCGTAGAGGCCCGCGCCTTTCCTGCAGCTGCCAGTGCAGAATTAGTTGTCTGGCACCCGCACGAAGGGGAAATAGCAGCCGCGAACTTCATTCATCTCCTCACAGCAAGGCTGTGCAAAGCGCTGTCGTCTGCTCGGCTTCCCGCACGTACTCTCGGCGGCGCCCGCTAGGTGGCTATCAGTGGCGCCTCTATAGGCGGTGTACAAGGCGTATATGGGCCACTAAGCAGATACCTGAGAACGAGTAGAGAGACAGAGAAGGAAAGAAAGAAGGAAAGAAAGAAAGAAAAAAGAAAGAAAGAAAGAAAGGAAGAGAAAAGCAGAGAGACGGAAAAAAAAGATATAAAGAAAAAGAAAGAGGAGAATTCTTATGTTCGCATTGTTCGCATGGTGGGATTCCAACCCGCGTACTCTCAATATGAAGGTGAGCGTCCCAACCACTCGGCTATCTACGGACGCTAGCGAACGCAGCAAAACCTTGTATAGTATAATGTCGCAAGGGGGGGGGGGGGGCGGAAGCGAAGTGCGCCTAAGGTGGAGAGATGTGATAGCGAGGAGAAGGGGAGAGAGTGAAGCGTGACACAGAAAGAATGAGAAAGGGAGAAACAGACAGAAACAGAGAGAAAGAAATGCAGAAAGAAAAGAGAAACAGAGAAAACATCAACGAAAAAGAGAAGACAACTAGATAGATAAAAAAGAAAGAAAGAAAGAAGAAGCAAGCATCGCGTCATCTAGCGACCAGATACCGTACCACCTGGCCCAGCCGCGCATGCGCAGTAGCTAAGCCACGCCCACCGACGGAGACATGGCGCGGAACTTCCGCTCTATAATGCGTAGCCTACGTACTCCCGAGGAGGAAGCCGCGCATCTCGAAGCTAGGCGTGTCGGTCGACGGGGAGTACGAGCGGCGACGGATCCATGCTTCGCTGTGTCAAGCTTTGCTCGATTTAGTTCAAGCTCCCCGCAACTTCTTTTGTTATGTCTAAAAAGAATTGTTCCGTAGAGCAGGCTTTATGCGAAACAACATAATAAAGAAATTAGCGTTTGCTCCGGTAAAAGGGATGTGACCGAAATTCGGAGGAATTATCGAAGTTTGAACCATCGCGCCTAGCGTTGTAGACTGACTCATGGAAGCGTGCCCAGCCTGACGCGCGTACTGGTTGGAATCTTTTCAGAAGAAACACCAGGCTTTGACCTACCGCACGAACAATGTCTTTAAAAGGGCTGCACACGAGGGGTATGAGCCGTTTCTCTACACGAATCCCAAATGGCCATGCTGGGTGGCACGCACCCTTGTGCCTACTTCTTTCATTTTCGCTTCCATGCACCTGCGTGTATGTCATACAAATGAAACGAATGTTTCAACAGGGCGCATCCATCCGTGGTGAAACGCCTAAGTGAGCATGACGGACCGAAAACTGCGTCATTAGTTTGGTGCCATCAGTAGATGTGTGGTCACATATGTGGACAGACTTTTATCAGGGGCTGTAAAAGTTGTTTGACGCATCCGCCAAAGTGCCCCGGTCCTGCAGATTCCGCAATATGAGCACCACTTTACTGGAGAGATACACTAGGCATGTGCACCAAAACAGAAACACCGATAAGCGAGCTGTAAATCTGTCTGCTTTACTAAACGAATTGCGTTCATTATGGCATATCTTGGTTACGCTGATGATATGCAGGCACGGTGCGACGTCTGAGTGCGTAGTCTTGCAGAGAAAAAAGTCATCAATCCGTGCATCTATGGAGACAGATTATACGGGGCCGTGTGCATGCACCAGCTGGAGTGCTGCATTTATGAAGCTCTTGTTACGGTGGATAGCAAATCTTCCAAAACTTCGCTTATGTTTCTCAAGACCCTGCGAGAGCTTCCCCAAGATTGCTTGCATTAATAGCCTTTCAATAGTGAGTCCTGCTGATCTCTCTGAAGAAGCGACCCTTTCCATGTGGTCGCGGCAAAGGCATGGAAGTCTAAAAAAGATATTTGGAAACAGGTGCAAGTAATGACAAAAGAGTGTGCGGTAACAGGCAGTAGAGGAAATAAGCAAATATTTCGTAGGGCTTGATAATGCCGCTACGCATTTACAAGGACAAAGTACACGAGGAAAATGTAGTTGTAGTAAAATGTCTACTTGAACGCTCGCCTTGTGAGAAGAAGCGTTATCTCGACTTTCATGACAGAGGCATGTCATGCTCAAATAAAGATGCCAAAAGGAGCAAACATTCTGGGACATTTACTCATCCTCTAGCACCTCTCATCTACGTTCAAACCCTGCGAAACTTGCAGCGCACAAAAAGACATAGACGGCGAAAGAGACGACAGGACGATGCGCTTACTTCCAACAGACACAGAAGCTTCTGTTGCAAGTAAGCGCATCGTCCTGACGCCTCTTTCTTCGTCCGTGTATTTGAGCGTGCTGCAAGTTTTGCCATGCAGCACAACAACCAACAGTGCACAACAATGCAGCCAACAAGCCCATTCTTACATCCTTCCAAGTTGAAACCTTGATATGGAAGGTGTCATCAAGGCAGGGTTTTTTTTTTTTTGCTTTGTTGCATCGTTGTCGATCAAACGACGATGGAAAAATGAAAAAACGATGTGCTGTGTTAGTTATAATACTCGCCTCCGAAATACGAACTAGCTTTGCTTTTTTGACGTCGTATATTCCTCTTCTTTCTGTCTACGTTACATGGCGGCATGTTGGGAAAAAATGGTAGAACCTGATGAGCCTCCTACTGTATAAGGGCTCGAGAAAATATTGACATCATCGAATAGAATTATATTAATGTACAACTAGGAGAAAACCTGACCCCAACAAGTACAGTTTAATCAGGCTATTGCACAGGCAAGCTCATCAGGCAGCATATTGGAAGTTAGGATACAGGCTTTACTTGACTACACTATAAAGCTGCAGAAGAACGTTGCCGTATATCTGAGGATGCCGCTTTTGTTTGGTTCGAAGTACTTAATCTGACGTAGCGCGTAGCAATAAAGGACTCAAGGAATTTTCTCATAAAGAAGAGGCATGTCATACGCATCACCAGAGACGCATTTATTCAGCGCACACCCTTAACCTTATTGTACGCCATCGCCTACACGACATGCGCAGATCGAATCAACGCCCAGTACCTGGAGTAACATGTTTGGCAAATGACCAGGCTGACATCTCCAGCATTTCATTAAACTATTTCTCTCGGTCTCTACAAATGCAAAGTGAAAAGTATTGCTTCAGCCTACTGGACAGAATGTCTTGCTGTCAAACTCTTAATGAACACTTTTACGCTTCTAGGAATTGTAATTATGCATCCTACTTCGGCGTTGCCGCATAAAAGCAGTTGTAGCATTTTTTTTTTCGTCTTTATGAGCGCGCGTACTTTACGGCAAATATTGCACTGCACGCATGTGGACGGAACTTTAAAAAACTCGCCCAACAAGCAACGTTGCTAAAAAGGAGACTAAAAGGCGCGATTACGTGTTATGTATAATTATGTGTCATGCATGTGTCATACGCTTCGACTTTTTAGAAGACGATGACGAACGAATACAGCGACATCTGAGTACCTGAATACGGACTCTACCTTTACTAATATGGCGAGAGCAGAGGAGAGGGTTAGTGCAAACACGAAATTAATCTATTTTCTTACTGTCTTGGCGCTTTCCCTTGACCGGTAAAAAGAATACGCGATCGTTCTAGAGGAATTCGATGGGAGTACTATTCGTGAGAGTTCCGCGAAATTTCTCAGTTCAGCCCGTTTATGAGCTTAGGCAGTTGATCTTAAAATATGTAAAAAGAAATTTAAGAAGATGGTGTTTCTCGCATTGTTCATTCGAACGTTTCACCAGATTGCTACTTCAGATTAAGCTATGCTTAGAAAAGTCGCAGCGCCAAATTGCGAACTCGCAAACCATTGTGTATGAAGTGACACACTCGCCATCGTTCCTCATTCACCCAGGAACCCAGGCCTCCATGTAAATTGCGGCGAAAAGAGGAAGTGAGGGCAGTTGCTCTCAAGCGCTGTCTGCATACGAAGTCTGCAAACAGGATGTGCATTGGAGCCCGATCTGTTCCTCAGTAAATTAATTCAAATTAGTTCGGCAAGTTGCACTCGTGAGAACCGCGAGACCTACTGCTCGTGAGGATTACGATCCTGCATTCGGGACCTTCCTATGAATAGACAGACTTGAACAGACTAATTTACCATTAAGACAAGAAACGATGAACAGACATGAACGATAGACAATAGCGGGTTATCAGTAGGATTGTTAACAGCGTATCCCAAAAATCTGTTGCAGAACGCCTACATTGTGTACACAGTACGTCGGACAATTTTAGAATAAATTACAGAGCACGGAACTTGTGCTGCAGTGCAACCATGCAGGCTTGAAGTGATTAGTTTACTTTTTTTTTCCTTTACAAGGCGAGTTAATCGCGATTTACTGTATGTATCTTGCTTACTGCCACCACGCGCATCTTCAATTCTCATGTAGAGTTCTGGCACGTAACGGTCAGCGCAAATGCAAACTTAATAAGCAGTTTTATTTTATGCCCCGCTGTCAGCGCTGTTCGCTAGCATGGGCCAATGTAAGTATTACACTGTGCAATGAAACC
The DNA here is from genome assembly GCF_013339695.2 of Rhipicephalus sanguineus. Lineage (NCBI taxonomy): Eukaryota > Metazoa > Arthropoda > Arachnida > Ixodida > Ixodidae > Rhipicephalus > Rhipicephalus sanguineus. The sequence goes on from NC_051178.1 coordinate 91,816,358, forward strand.
GTGGATCACAAAACGATTTAAACACAAGCAGCAATGCTTTACGCACAATTTCACTAGATCAGTAATACTATTGTCCTTAATTGTCATCATTTCTGAAGGTGTCACGAAAGAAAAGCGGGGAGAACCTGATGACGTGGCAACAGGAGTGCTTGCATAATCCTTTAGGACAATTGGACACATTATTAAGGACAATCAATAACTGTATTACGAACATTTTCGTTTACATTATCAAGGTGTTTCTTAAATTGCGTACTGTATGTGCAACGCATCTATTATGTTTTGTTCTTACTGCGAGAACGCTGTTTTGACAGTTTTTAACCGACCTGTTCTGTTGCTCCTTGTTACTGTGAGAAATTTGTGCGTTGTATACTCGATAAATTCTAAAGCTAAGAAGTAGCCAACGCTTTATTTGTGCCCGACATTTCGTCACATTACATCAATAAAAAAACAATGATACCCAGAGAAAGTTAGGCTCACTCTTTTTGTACCTAGGAGCATAAGATGCAAATGACCTCTTCTTTATCACCTTAATGAACAAGTAAAACGCACAGTGAAAAGTTAATAGTCTGCTCCGCAAGTGATATTGTGTTCTTCAAACCGACGCCGCTAAACACAATTTTTGTGCGTGTTGATGCGCTCGTAAACGTTTAACACAATTTTTGCTGTCCGACACATGACTAAAACGACAGAATGTGACAGATTTTGTCCTACTGAAAGGCGTGCAGCTTTTCGGCCACAATGCACATCTGAAAGAAAACCAAATATTCACTCTTAAAAAAAAGGTTGTAGTACTTACTAACTTCGGTTTACTAACTACTTGTCGCATATGTTACTACCCTGTTAGTAAGTGCGGTTAGTAACAGGGAGGTTAGTAACCGTTACTACCCTCGCCGTTACAAACGCACTTGTAGCGGTTACTACCCTTCTCGTTGCTAGCTAGTAAAATAGGTAGTAATGGTTACTACCAAAAAAATTAGTAACCGTGATCCTTTCGCATCACGAGTCTCTTGTTTTTATAACGGTCAAATTCGCGAGCATCAACATTGCAGTATATCATTAGGTAATTATGCACAGTATGTCATGAATCAGAACAGCACACATACACAACGACAAGGCTACACGGCACGTATAATTCATAAGCGGTTCCAGGAGTATATATAGCCCTACCTCTGGGGTACGCAGCTGGTGCCGGTGAGCAGCTAGGCTCCAGAAGAAATAGTTAAAGTTACGCAACTATATTTATATAGCGTACAATTTTATTAGGTGCACGAGGTAACGTAGCGTAGGACTTTTATTCAAGTATATTAAGACAATCAATATGTTATGTATATTTTGGGTAATATCACCTCAACATTGCCTAATATACAAGACCCAACACGGGGTACTCAGCTTACTAATATCGTTTCAATGATCTTGAATGGATCCCCGTGCTAGTGAATAGGTTGTAAAGAGCTCGTAATAATAACTTCTATGATTCGTTTAACAAGTTCATTAACAGGTGCATCGCAAAAAGTTAGTAACGGTACGCAAGAGGTAGTAACCGTTGCAACTTTTAAGTGTCTGCTAACGTAGGTAGTAAAAAGGTAGCAAAACGTTAGTAATGGTCCAAGAAAGCTAGTAACAGCTGTTGTTACTATTTGCTCGTGGTTACAAGCTTTTCCCTAACTTTTTTTTCAAGAGTGCACGACAGCATAAAATTTCGGGCGACATGCAATCAGACTCAAATATCAATTCCTCTAAAAATGTTGGCCGTACAAATTGTATGTCTTCAAGCCATGATCAAAAAAAGTGAATACGAGAAGGGTTTGAGAAAATATATTAAAAATATATTAAAAACTTTCACTCAGTGAGTGAATGCATGTTTTTGCAGCACTGTGAAGGGTTATAAGCAAAGTAGCTTTTTGTTACTAACTCGAGTTAGTAACTTGGCTGTTTGGGTAGTAACAACACGCCTGTTGCTTTCGAGTTTGTAAATGGTTAGTAACTGTCTCAGAGAGTTAGTAACAGTGGCTGTTACAAACATTTTCCTTCCAGTTACTACCTTTTTACGAACTTTTTTTTTAAGAGTGTTCAGCTTTGTTTTGCAGTCCACCGTTGAGAGGTCACCTCTGGTAACATGCTCATTGGCAGCCATTACGTGAAATTCTTCTTCGGCGTTAAGGCAGTACTTTGGTGATTACCCAAGCAGTTAACCTTTGAACGCACCAAGAAAGTTGCAGCTATAATGCTGTAAATGCGCAATTCATTCGAAAGAAGTATCTGGAGTGAAAGGTGTCGGAAGACTCGGACCATCTCCAATGCGGGATTCGTTTTCTTTCGTTCATGATTGTCACCTATTTAGTTACCCTCCTGCATTGCTGGGAAGCTCCACGGAACGCGGAAGGGACAATGTCCGGGAACGGCTCTAAAATAGACAGTTCAACTGCACCAGCGAAATCACTAACAGTTAGAGGAAGTGCAGGAAAAACCAACGACAAGGAAGGTGAAAAACAGATGAACGTGTAGCTTTCGCGAAATACTTACAGTGTTTGCGATACTTTTCGAAGTACTGACACATGTGCCGCAAACTTCACAGCGTTGTATAACGGAACAATTTTGTCCGCTTTAGATATATTCTTACGTGCAGTGCACGAAACTGTGAATTCAATTTTTTTGTTCCCAATTTGTGAAACTGTGCATTTATTATATAAGAGAATTCAGCAATTTTCATTAGCACTGTCATATCTCTATCATAAACTGACAGTTTCCTTTGCTCGGTCAGAAGTCGGAACATTTTGTTTAAGCTTTGACAAACATGATCAAAATAGATGTAGTGATTGCCAAGAAAATGTATTTCTTCCTTCTAGTGCACCCATACAAGACAAGATATTAAATAACTCAGGCGCCGAAAAAGCGAATAAAATATACAAGTATACAGGACTGACGCTTACTTCAAAGCCCTGTTGGTTGATGAAACTGCATATTGAGTGTTCCACTCTATTCAGTGCTTCTGTGCCTCTCGTTCCCTTACCACTTAGACGAACTCACCCAAGAGCAACGTTATGCTACGTCACAACCTAGGGCTTCTGCTTAAGTTAAACCATGAATTAGTATTTTGTTTTTCTACAGTCCTCTTTGTACATTGTGCTCAAAAAGTATTCAGTATGGTAATTGCCAATTAGCTAGAATTTCACTTCTCATCAGCAACAAAAGTTGGTGCAGCTGCTATATATACTTGCGCTGTACTGGCCCTTTCCTCAAAATGGTCTACGAAGTCTAAGACCTAAACTGTTGCGGTAAAAATGACTTTTGCGAAATGACATCTCTAATGAGAGCACTGCCTTCCCATTGGACTTCATTAGTGGGCTCACCTCTGTTTGCTGCTTTTGTGTTTGAGTGAATATTTCGCAGTTATTGTGCGCTCATTAAATAGGTACGTTCTCGGTCCTTATGCGCAAAAGGGCCCATCGGAACTACATCGCAGGGGATCTGAGAATCTTCACAGAGGAGAAGGATAATCTTCAAGAATTTCGCTGAGCACAGCAGGAGCAAACACCGCTCCACATTCAGTATCGAAGGCCACTTAACCCAAGCACACACGATGCTTATGAATATAATAATTAACCTATGGAAAACGTAATGTTCACCGGTCCAAGTGGCTATATGAGCTTGTTGGTGAAGCACATTCATATGTTTACAGCGTAAAAGTACAACGTGGACAACGGAATACACGGACCGCCTTTGTAGTTGTGTTTGGTGGTTGCGTTAGTGAAAGTGGCAGCACGCTGCGGTATTGACATGAGCCTTTGTGCAATGTTTGTGAGTGTGTGTGTGTGTGTTTGTGTGTGTGGTGTGTGTGTGTGTGTTTGTTTGTTTGTGTGTGTGTGTGTGCGTGTGTGTGTGTGTGTGTGCGTGCGTGCGTGCGTGTGTGTGTGGGGGGGGGGTGCGTGTTGCTGAAGCATTCCTTATGTTTATCTCCTTTCTCCTGTTTACTTGGGTTGTTTGTGATAACCAATGTCCTTATTTTCACCTGTTTATATTACGATCAGCGCTCGCCTGTGCGTTTGTCCCCGTTGTAACTTTTGGTCCTCATTGGGAAACCATAATTCCTCGATGTGTGACGCGACACGGTACTTTCTTGATCTTGCACCCAACTCTTGTGGACATACGGATCGTACCATGCCATACGTGGACAGGAAGGTTGCGACGTCGGAGATGACGAGCGATGTCTGCAGGGAGACGGGGCTTCAGGACGACACGGGGGCGCAATTTGGAGTGTGGAGCGCGGTATCAGGAGAGGCGGCCAAGTGGGGTCGGCGTGGCAGAACGACGCCTGGGCAGCCCGCCACGTTCCCTCGGTGGAACCCCGCACTCAAAAGAATTGGGAAAAAGAGGAAAACGTGCGGGGAGAGGGTAGGCGGGGGAGCGGGCTCTCTCCCCACAAACCCAAAATTGGGAGCGGACGGGGCGCCCCCGTCGGGGCTCCACCCTCATGCCGCGTCCCTATGGTCGCTCTGGGAATATGAGGACCAAAGGCACGTAAAGATTATCGCGGGCCACCACCGGCTATACCGAAGCTTCGAACACCCTGGGCCCGTCTTCCTCCATACTGTCGCGTTCAGCCCTGCCTCTTGAAATCCGGGCGTCTAATGCAGTCTATCTCCTCCACGTGTGTGTCTCTTGTTTGTACTCCCGAGGAATCAGGAAGCGCCTCGAGCGAGTAGCAAACGCCTGCAACTGTACCCTGCTTCGACACACGCTCGCTGGGAAGGGAGCACCTCAAAATTTGTATTTTGTATGTTTCCTTTGTCTTTTTCTTTGAAATATTGTTCAGTGTTCCCTGCCACCGACTTGTTTGTTTTTCTGTTTCATTTCTCTATTTACAGTTCCGCTGGTTTGTTGGTACTACGTGCGTATTCGTTTCTTTTGGATACACTCCATACTTTTCTGGATACGCTCCCCGTTCAGTGTTTGCTGCGTATAGGAGCGCATACCAATATCAGAAAGATGAAGAGCGCGCAAGGCGTTTGCCAAACTTAAAAGTCAATGCAGGCATAGCGTTGCCTACAGCATACTCATGTTAGGGAGCTAGCATATATATTTGCGGAAGACTCAGTGAACGTAAGAAAAGTAGCAATACCGTTACGAGGTTTTACGTGCCGACACCACGATCATCTTTTGGAACAGGCCCTACGTTAACTCCTCCATCACTCTGTATACACGTGAACTAGTCATCCCCTCACAATGACTTCATCCTTATAATACGAGACGTCTTAACCCGCCGAGTTTTGAGCTGAATGAGCTGAAGTCACGTAGGCAACTTGGCGCTGTCGCGTGCAGTTCACGAAACTCACATACCCTTGAATGCACGTTAGCTCCAGGTTAACTGACAGGTCAGTTGCGGCGACATGTCACAATGTTGTTCTGCTTTTTTAAAGTGATGCTATATATGTCTAAGCGAAGCCAGAATTTATTGGTCCTTTCTACGGAAAAACTCTTAGCACGTGTGTGTACCATGACACAGGGTAAATGCGCAGAAGACCGGAATAGGGAAGCGCTGTCCACACACGAGCGCTGTTCTCCTCCTCTACGCATGTACCCTGTGTTCTGTGACACGATCAAGTCCGGAATGCTAGAGCTTATTGCCTCAGGAATCGGGCAGGCCCCACTACTCCCCACTGGTCCACTAAATATGAAAAGCAGGCGCGAGTGCGGAGCGAGCGCAAACACTGTGATAAACCCAAGCCAAACGTGTGTGTATCGTCATTACTAAACACATACATTAATGAAACGCTAGGATTACCGGGGATAACCAACGGAGCCACACGATTCCGTTTCACTGGTTAACTATCTGTGCGTAGCGACTGGGCGGTGATTTTTACTTTAGTTGTCCGCTTCGTTTGACAACCTCTAGCGAAAATCTCTAGCAACACGTTGGTGCATTGTTCACCTTTCTTTTTCGCATTCGAAGCAACTGTATGTAGTTTCTCACTGCATTGCATAGTGTATACTTATTTTCATTTTATTACTGCTCGAGAGCACGTGCACGAAATCCGACGACAATAGCCTGGGCTGATACCTAACTTGCGATATCTTGTGCATCGGAAAAGCTTGCATCAATAAAGCGTAGTGGTACTAAAAAAATACACGCCGGTCATGGCATGAAATCGAGGTTTATCTTCAACTAGTACGGCATGGCTCCTGCCGGATAAAGTCGCAACACGTTCGCTGCTTCGTTCAGATTAATTTCTTTGCTTTTCAAAGATATGCGTAAAAAAAAGAGAGTAGCAACAATATTCAAGACAGAAACTCGCAAGAGTGTCAGCGAAAAACGAATACAATAGAAAATAAATAAAATGATAAAAGAAAAACGCCGTGACGGGTGCCGACTGTTCCACGGTTATTTGGCAGGCGGGGATTGATGAATGGGCGCCTTGCGGAAAGCAGCTTATGTGCTGGTTGGAGCACCCCTGTGCGTCGTGTATTGAGCGGCCGACCGGTTGAAGTATATCTTTCTCTTTGTCCCCGAGCTCTCTACTTCACTTCCCTCCTCCCCATCCTCCTTGGCCACTCGCTCACGCGTGTCAGCGCGCCACTCGCACAGACGCGAACACACACAAGCATAACACATTCAAACGCACGCGCACACGGGCATAATTCACACAGTAACTCCGCTGTCAAGCGCGCATAAGCTTGCGGCGTACACGGAGCTCCTTCGGCTTTGCGCATAAACCGATCGACCACCCGGCGGAGTCCATTGACGGGGCTTTGAGCCCGTGACAAAGTTAGGTTTTCGGGGAGCGCGGGTCCCCCACGATATACAAGGGAAATTTGCTTTTTCAAGAAATAACAAATGATGGAAAGCGAGCAGTTGAACGACAGCACACAGAAAGTCCTGACACAAGTTTACAAAGAAGGAAAGAAGAAATTAAATGAAACGGTTTGCGAGGAGGACCGGAAGAGGTTGAGGGAAAGGCGGCAAGAGGGGGGAGAGGGGGTTGGTTGAGGAGCGTACGGTAAAGTCGGCGCCAGACTACGTGGTTCCTATCTTCCCCATGAAACTCTCCGAGCCCGTTCGTGAGTGACGAGCGGCGGTGAAGCGTAGAGCATTTCGTAGCGTTCGCGTCGTAGACGGCCGTGTGTCGCTTGTTTGGGTTCGGGTGGCGGCGTGACGTGTCGGTACACGTGCGGCGGCACCCATGAAACGGGGCCACCGATGGCGGCGGCGAGAAAAGAAGATTGAGCCCGACGCGCTCCCACCAGCAGCATCCTCCGGTGGGACGGGAGCTAAGAGGACGCGGCGGGAGGTAGGAGGGGTGATCCGAATTGGAGGGAGCCTAATACGATGTGGCCGCGGCTCTAGATTGGCGCGCGATGGGGATGCGAATGTTTTTGCTTGCGCGGTATGGGGAGGCAATCTGAGCGTCACTGCTCAAGTGCGTGGCACCGACGTAGAGGAGTTTGACGCAGGTTACGGACGAAGGTGATGCGAGTGTTGAGGAGGAAAAACTAGAGCAAATACATATAAGCTCCGGATTCGAAGTAAGCGCATCCCCCATCTCCGTTTGGATGTTGAAGGACCCCCAGGTTCGTGAGGGATTTCAGAAAAAAAAAGAAGCACAACGCAAGCAGTCTGCACAAACTGGTTGTGACTGAGCATTTGCTCTACGCTCCCCACACGAGCGCTTTGAAGGTTTAGTCTTTGGACTGTCGGTCACAGCGTTAGTGTTGGTGTCACTGCGTGCGTGCGTGCGTGCGTGCGTGCGTGCGTGCGTGCGTACAATGGAACTAAAGAAACATACGGTTTGCGAGAGTCATGCCGGGATAAGTAGGAGCTGGCTTGAATAGGGAGTGCGGGTCTTGAGGAAACACAAGTGGCATATCGTCCGAGATCCGTCTCGAGTGCTTGCTTTAGATCCCCCTTTGGCTTTTGAGCCGGCTGTGAAGAGCCGGGAAATCCATCAGCCTTGGAGGGCCGAATACGGAGAACTCAGTCTGTGTATTGAAGGGCACGAGGGAAATGAAATTTTTATTTGGAGACTGTTTGGATGGTACTTGAGAGAATGGGAGCGTACATACAGGAAATTACGGAACCATTGAAGAGCAATAAAATATACGTTCTATGACCTACAATCATCAGTGAATTTATTTTCTCTGCTTGTAAGCGTCTGGAAGATCAGAGGTTATTTGTTTGCACGCGCATTTATATAAAATAGTATTGAATATTTTGTAAGCAGTCTCATGCTTTGAATAAAACCTTTCAAGCTCAACGTGACATCTTAAAGAAAAAAATAGATTGAGAGTACTCTCTGTTGTAGTAATTGGGCAGTACACCTGCATTTATAATTAGTTAGCTTGATGCTGTTCGTCACTCAACTAACTTTTTGCCGGTGCACATCGAATCTATTTCAGAGTTTATGGCGGGGCTATCGTCAAAGCCACCGCGATATGAAGAAAAGACACATCTTGGAAGAAAATATTCAAAAATGTCAAACAGATCGTTTAGCAACTTTTCAAATGTTCTAGCATCTCTTGCCTAATGTCCTCGCACAAGTTTTGTAATTAGAGGAAGAGCTGACTATATTTGCAGGCTTTTTGTTTTTCATTTCAGTGTATAGTCGACGTATACAGCGGTTACTTAAAGCAACCGCGAAATAACTCTGCCACTATATACTTCATCACGCTCTACATAATAGGTATGATCGATCATTATTGGTTTTTCATCGGCAAATGCAACATATAAAAAGAAGCAGTTCTTTCGAAGCTGATTAGGTAATAGTATATACTATTTAAACTAGCACCTGGCGATGTTGAAATCTAGCGTGAAACACGAGGAATAGCCATATATAAGAATACGCGGCGGAGACGATCTCTGCTCTCGCAGCGGAATTTTCCTTAGGAAACCACGAGCACAAATATAACAGCGAGTAAGCACGCCTTCTTCATAATAGTAAAAATAAAATGATCTTGCAACTTTACCCGTAGATATTGGCCTGGGGAAATCAGTGTTCACATTGGATAAAAGAGCAAGGCGGGCGACTGAATGACAAGATTATGACAAGAGCGCAGCACGTACAAAGGTATGAGCGTCTGCTAAAGTCTGTCTAATTAGCACGCGCGCGCTGAAGAGCTCCGGCACCCATCCATGCTCCTTCTTGCGACGGAGCCGGCAGCCGCGTTCCATGTTCGCTTGAGCCGCGCCCGTGAGCTGCTTTCGCAGGCTTTCACTCACACATACAACTCCTGACGCGCGGGGTGTTGTTATCGATTTGGACTTCCCACGGAGTATCATGGTCACGGTGACAGAGACGGCATAAATGCTCCTCGAGTGTCCATATAATTGCTGTCGCAACAAAACGGGACGATCGAGTGTACAATGAGAGACTGTACTCGCGGGTGGCTCTCACTGTGTCTTTGAAGGTATCACGTAGTCGTAAACAATATCAGTGACGCGGCAGAACAAGCGCATGAACCCCTCACTGACCCCGCGAAAGCTATTGGCCGTACTAACGATGATATCAGGCACACTGTGAAATCTCAGGTGACTTGTCCAGGCTATCGCTGGAAGGTTCCTTTTTTTATTTAAATAACAACTGACCCACAGGTGGCTGAACGAGCCCCTGAAAACTATTTACATTGACAGTGTGCAAAAGCGCATTACAAAACAAGACACAAATATTGTAGATCAAGAGCAGCTCTATTGACGATATAAGAAAGAAACAGGCTGTGTTACACAGAAACGAGTAACGGGCACTATCCGTTACATGAATAAAATTGCTCGAGGAACATGCTGACAGGCGCAGCACGCATGAATATGCAGGGTGCCGCAGCTAACTTCAGCCAGAGGTTAGAAATTGTGCCGACGCACTCGAAGACGATGCGACAGAATGCATATTGCTAAATATTGCATGCAGGGAGTCAAGATATTTTTTGCCAACTAGTCACTTTCTTAAAGGACCCCTTATCAGGTCACATAAGAAATTGTAGTTAGGCACTTGAAGTTGTTGCGTGCCCAAAGAAGAGCATTATACCACAAGAATTTTTTTTCAAACTGGTTAATTACGAGCTGAGAAAACCAATATTTTGAAGCGGCGCGAAACCATGACGCGAGAAGGCGACCTTGAAACCCTTGCCACTTGCCCCGTGTAGGCTTCGCAAGCCATATCCTTTCCCTGCCATCTTCCGCATCGGAGCCGAAGGATCACATGACGCATACGCATCAAAATGTCATGCGCACATAAAGTCACTAGCGCACGCAAGGTCATGCTGTGACATCTTGTACTGGCACGAGATTAGCGGTATCATGAGCCACTTCGACATGAAAATTTAGGCAGACGCGAGAGGATAAATCAGCCTAATCAGCTCTGGAACGCGGTAGAAAATCACACAGTTTAGTTTTCAAGGCTGGCGCCTGCACGACGCGCAAGCGGTGCGAACTCGAATGCATGCGAAACGGAGGCACATTAGTATCGCATCTCACTCCTATTCGAAGTAAAAAATAAAAAAAATTAAAACACGCGCACGTTCCGTTTGTGTGCTTTATTATTTCTCTCAACTTTCATTCATCTATTCAAGCAAAAGATTACCCAAACTACACATGTCCCGTGCTACTGTGGGCGACGTCAGAGAACCGACGGCTACGACGAGGAGTGACGTCAGAGCACACATAACTACGTAGGGCCCTTCCTTGTTGTACGTAATCCCCTCCATCATGGGGCGCGCACCCGCGAGATCAAGGAGAAGCGGCGTTCAGTTTGAAATTTGGCTTCTTTCCGCGGTGCGTAGCTGCAAACTTTGGCAGACGTGATCGTGAGCGCCCTGTGTATGCCTTTCACTTGTCAGGTCTTAATGGTCAGACCTGGTGAGAGGCCCTTTAATTGGGCAAGGTTAGTTAATCAAATTGCGAAGCAACCAAGTTCGGCAGGAAATTTCATTGAACGGTTTGCAAAACATCTCATTACATAGTTTTTAGCTTTCCATTGTTCTTCTGCTTACCGCAGATGCCCGCGAAATGGGAAAAAAATATATCACGTGGCATGCCCGCTGCGCGCCGTGATTGCAGAGCTCCCTAGCGTTCCGCGTACAAACTACCATAGCACATGGCCGGAGGTAGCGGCACCTAAAATGCGTTTATTTAAAAGCAAGAAGTCATTTTTCAATAAACCCAGCTGCAAGTTCAGCTCCAGGTGTGTCACTTCTTGCTTTGTCCAGTGGGTTAAGCAATGTTTTATAATTATCGTGGAAACCTACCGACTCACCCAACCTGCCTGTCGCCTTCAGCTTAAAAGGCGACAGGCGAGCGATGCAGTCGGTGGCTTTGCGATGACTCACCTGCTCCTTGCGGCAGCAGGAGCGATAACCACTGCGTCTGCATATTGCTGTAATAAACCGGCACGCGGGAAGCGTATCGCTGCCATACGGTTTCTGTGTTTTTCGTTTTCGCTGTTGTCGTCTGCGCAGGAAGCCATAATAGTATCATGGCATTGGGCATATTCTCTTTCATTTTCATACTCCCCTGCGTAATTGTGGAGCATATCTGCCTCTTGAAGTGTGGCGGCATCCCTTCACTTGATGAGAATAAAGAATGACGAGATAAGGCGGGATTAAAATCTCGGAGGCGCAGATCGAAAGCGCACTGGTTTGCTTCAGCTAAATCTCGCGGCCTCTGCAGTCTGCGTTGCTTTCATTTGTCCTCGTGCCATTTGTCCTACTTCATATTTCTCTTTTCCGCTGTCCCTCTTTTCACTTGAAGCGCAGGGTTGTCAAGCGAGCACGGGCTTGGAGAACCTCCATACTTTGGCTTCATTTCTCCCTGTCCAGACATGCACATGGTTCATTTATTCAAGTAAACTTAGCACTAATGCTATTAATGGATGCTTTCTGGGGATTAATAGATCAGCCAAGAATCGCATGGTCCCCTATGCATTTGTCTAAAACGCCTTGAAAGCGAAAACCATCATCACCTTTTTCCTCTCAGTCAATAGAGCCCCGCCACGGTGGTCTAGTGGTTATGGCGCTCGACTGCTGACCCGAAGGTCGCGGGATCGAATCCCGGCCGCGGCGGCTGCATTTTCGATGGAGACGAAAATGTTTGAGGCCCGTGTGCTTAGATTTAGGTGCACGTTAAAGAACCCCAGGTGGTCGAAATTTCCGGAGCTCTCCAGTACGGCGTCTCTCATAATCATATCGTGGTTTTGGGACGTTAAACCCCAGATATTATTATTATTATCTCAGTCAATAGATTGATCTCACATCCCCTCACACCCTCCCCCCCTTCTGCACTCAGACCACGTTGCATTGCTTCCGTGACCGGATGCATACGAACGGGAACTGTAAAACCATGTGATGACGTCACAAATCATGGCCACCTGCCGCGTCATCACATAATTATTTCTTGCAGCACTTTTTGACGGCGACGCCGCCGACGGTCACTTTTCGCGTTAGATGAGGCATCTAATGCTTTCACCTTAATAATTGTCAGGTTTGCTTGCCACGTGGGTGATTATCGCAGGCGCTAGTAGAAGAGCAGAGATTAAAAAAAAGGCGAAGCATATATATAACCATCCGCGCGATTAACAAGCGCCACCCTTTCGAAACAGTAGCACAATAAGCAACGGCCCTTTGCAAATAGAAACTGTGTGACAGCCCGCAATGCGAGGGGCGAGCGTATTTGAAAAATAGAACTCGTTTGTCAACTTGCACAGAACGTCGCGCCCCCGTTATGAAAGGGCGTCGTAAAGATGGAGCAGAAGGATATACGGCCCCTAGAAGGGAAGACCAGCTGGAGACGCAGTTTGTGGCAGCAGGCATTGCTTAGCATATATATATATATATATATATATATATATATATATATATATATATATATATATATATATATATATATCAGTGACGTCCTTGGCTTTCAAGCAAAGGGAAAGCCTGACAGAGGACGGGAAGGCTTGCCACTTCTTTGCTTCCTTTCCTTCTTCCATGCGCATTGTTTCCATTTTCGGGAAGCGGAAACAGAGGAAAGTACGCCTTCGCCACACCCCCTTCTCCCGCGTTTTAGACATCCTTCGCCCGGAACTCGGCCTGCGTTACTTCAATGATGAGAGGAGCGGCGAGAGCCCTCAGAGGAGAAAGAGGGAGCTAGACTGTTTCCCTCTCCTATTTTTCACCCCTCTCCCCATCCCTCCGTCATCCTGATTTTGTCTCTCCAAAGCGCAGCCCACACTGCCGCGTTACGGAGTCACCGCAATTGCTTTCGAGTTAAAGAACAAGAGAAAAGGAAAAACACGAATGGAAGACAAATAACCGAGCCAGGCGGTAAACTATGAAGTGCACTACTGCCCATTGCTTTGCCTCTCTGAGACAGAAAGAAAGAAAGAAAGAAGGAGAGGAGGAAACGAGCTTGAAGCACTAAGCGAGGCCCTAGTGTCGACGCCAAAGGTCGTTCCGATGCTGCTGGCGGGTGGCGGGGAGGAGAGCGAGAGAGATGGCTGAGGAAAGTGCTATAGCGTGAGCGCGAGCGCGAAGTCCATGAAAATTTGTCAGCGTGGCAGTTTTCGTCCCATTCCCTGACGGCGGCGGAGTACTGAGTGCTTCTTCTTCTCTTCGCCTTAACACTCGTTGCCGGCTGTAGTCTGTGCCGATGGCGCGGTAGCAACGGCAACGTTCTGTTGTTGTCAGGATAAAAAAAAGTAAACAAATGCGTGCAGTGTTGTTCAAGGAACATTGTTCGGGGATTGACAGTTCGGGTAAAAAGAAAGCTGCATTGTGAGGAACCCCGGCTCACCGCTGTCCCTGCATATATTTGTGCGTGTTCAGGTACATTCGCGGGTGTCAATGAACGTCGCTCTTTGAAGGCAATGGATGTGTGAAATTGAAAAGCGAGAGTTGGGAAATTAGCATCTTTACGCTAGTAGCCCGCGAACGATTTCCCGAAAACCCTCAGCGAGAGATCAAGGACCGTTTTTCAGAGAGAACAATACAAAGGTACGCGATGGTATTGTACTCGGAGCAGGACCGGCGGTGCCTTCGGTGCTCAGCGCAGCACTGCACCGAATTTGCGAGTCGACGCCTTCGCGAAGCTGTCGTGTCCCCGTAACACGCTCGAGAACGAGCAGGAGACAAACACAAATACAAGAAATGCGGCGGAGCAGACGCGCTGAAAGAAAGGCTCCGAGATGGGCGGCGTCATCGAGGAAGGGTGGTGGTGGTAACAAGCAGAAAGCAAACGGAGAGAATGGCGAAGGGTTAGGGAAACTAAAAGCGCGCATCTTGAGTCATTTGCCAACGACGCGTGAAATTGGAGTTTCGCGCCGTCAGCCCTGTTTTTCCCTTTGAGTGACGGCTTAGGGAAAAGATACGCCCCTCCATCCATCCGGTTGCCCTCTGCTGCCTCTCTCGACGTCATCGAAAAACCCTCTCTCTCTCCTGCTTAGCACTATTCTCATCACACTCTTTCTTTTTTTCTCGCGGGTCTCACGCGGGAACGAGTGGCTTAGAGGAAACGATTTCGAGAAAGAAAAAAAAAAAAAGAAAGCGAACGCGTTGATGATAAACGCGGATGAACGGTTGAACTAAAGAAGCCCCAGGCTGCCTGCGCAGCTCTGCCGGACTCCGTGTCCTCCGGTTAACGCGAAGTGCTCCCCCTTCTCCATTCAATCCTCCCCTTCTTCGCCATTTTCACACGTGTTCTTCCTGTCATCTGATGACCACACAGACGCACACACTGCATATGAGGGCGCCGCAGATGGCTGTGCTAACACTCTTCGAGTGTCCCCCGGGGGGCACATGCTCCGTTAAAAGCTCATTCTCCAATCGAAGGTTCGCGCGAACGCGCTTCACACTTTCCGCTGTAGCGGTGCCAGGTTCGTTTCGCGAAAAAAAAAAAATAAAGAATTGGAAGAGGGTAGCTTTGTTCTTTAGCTCTGACGATGTCCGGGAAATGAGTTGGAACTACCTCTTCCGCGTGGTAACTGTCACCTCGTTGTTTGCTCGGCCCGCGTGGTGCAGTCCGGGTCGTCGAACTCGTTACGCCGAGCAGCGTTAAACAAGGCGAGCCGTGAACGCAGCGCTTTCAGCGATATTGAATTGTGCCGGGGAACTGATTTTGATTGTTCTATAATCCCAGACTATTTCTTTTTGCTAAAATATATGATCCACCATTGATTGTGTCAGCAAATATGTGCCGAAGAATGCATGTCCTTCTAAAGCCTTCCTGCAGAAAAATTTCATCCTGTGAAAGGAGATCACAAGAACCGCGAGAAAAGTTATCCCACATTCAGAAACGTAAATTCTATTTTTGACACGTCTAAATTGGAACTGTGATTACCAATACGATCTTAATATTTCCTGAGGATGCCTGACACTCGAACACCTTATTTTGAAACATTTGGCATATCTTCAGCGTCTCACGTTCCGCAAGACGAAAAAGAATCGACTTATAAACGAGCTAAGTCAATAAACAAAAATGCACCCCTCGAAGCTGACACAGCGAATCTGCAAATATAGCATCGTGGCGCAGTGTATTTCATTGCCATTCCCTTCCTTGCCTGCTTGATTTAGTCACTGCAAAAGAGATTACTTGCGCGTAAACGGAGTAGACTTCTACTAATAACGACTGAATATATTTGAACGCCAACATGTATCTCAATGGAGAAACGTGTTGTGTCTACACATCGCAACTGCATTCTTAATTTTATCTCATTACGACTATCTTCGTTGACTTATATTTTGCTTTTCCCATCACATTTCCTGAATATTCATAGTTATCGTGTTTTACTAGCAGTGGCAAAAATGTTCATTTGTGGTGCGTCTTTATATCAGATACACACCAAGCACACACTCGTTCCTTATTCCATGGTCAACCTCAATGCCCTAACTTACACGCTCGATGAACGCATTCAAGAGGCAATTGGGCCTTTTACCTCAATACAGACACAAAACATAAAATCTTGATCACGAAAAAACTGTGTGTCTAGTCGTGAAAATGCCGCACAACAATATATTTCTGGATTTTGCACCATATACTTCTAGTGATTTAGTTAAGAAGGTCCACTCACTCATGTAAGCCATGAACACGTACTTGGCACCAACTAGATATGTGGGCCATCTTAATAAAATTGTCAAGGGTCATCTCCTCAAGTATAGGGTCTCTAAATGTCACAGAACTGAAGTTGAAATGTAGGATGTAAACGCGGTACAAATACATAAAGATATGCGCAATAATTCATGCAGAAATGTATTAAGTTCCCTATTTAGTATTGTCGGAATGTAATGTATTCATATTAACACGTTGCAATTACTTGGTTTCTTCATTTTTGAGAAATTACGAGAAGGTGCAATTAGTTGTCTGCACAAAATTCTCTTTTTATTCAAATAACTACTCAAGTAGAAGTGCATGAATAAACTTTGTTTCGAAGTACAGTCAAACTTGACGATATCGAACCCGGGTAAATAGAATCATGCTTTATATCGAACTATTTTCGAACACCACAGTGCTTTAACATCAATGCATAGGAAGATTTACGGCTACATCGAACAAAATTCGCCTGTGCACTTACGAACACAAGACATTTCGATACGCCCTAACAAAATGGCTTTCAGTCACTAGAAGTTGGGTTTTCCTCACGAAAGAGACTTTCCCGCGTTCATTTGGGTGAGTGAGCGGTGTGGCTAGGGAGGCGTCGCACAGAGCAAGCAGAAACCACCGCTTGCCGTCACGTGCTTTCTCCCATAATTCCGCGTTGTCGCGGCCGTCGTGCGGGGGTTGCCGTTCGCTTCTCAGCTCCCTTTGTTAACGCAATGGCAGCCGTAAAGCGGAGGAGCTTGGCCGTTCGTCGCAGAGCTGTCGATAATCAATGTGGTCGAACGTACAGCAAAGAAGTCTGACGTCGCCGCTGCATACAGCATCCCAAGAAGCACGCTAGGTATGATACTGAAAAACGACGCCAACATTAGGGCCAAGGCTGACTAGAGGCTTCCGGCAGCCGACGAGTTCGCTCAGCTGCGTTTGAAGATGTTCAGTTGCTGTTTACATCGATACCATATTTTACAGCCTACAACCCACCCATGCAGGTAACCTCCCCCCCCCCCCCCCCCCACTAGAAACTGCGTAAAAAAATAAAAAGCTTCCCTGCGTATAACACGAAGCCGCCTTTTCTGCATTGTCGTGAAGCTGTGCCATGAAGCAAGCTTGCGCACTGAAATTCGCGCCGAAAACACGGTAAATTTTTAATAAGTGTTATATCAAATTATAGGATATGCCGAATTCCCCTTTTTTTACCGACTTCAATATATGCGAGTTCGAACGTATTTGCTTTGTTAGTGCAGAACGCAACCATCTGCTTTTCGTGTTTGCATTTTGTATTGCGCGCGCGCGCACGCGCGCGCGCGTGTGTGTGTGTGGTGTGTGTGTGTGTGTGTGTGTGTGTGTGTGTGTGTGTGTGTGTGTGTGTGTGTGTGTGTGTGTGTGTGTGTGTGTGTGTGTGTGTGTGTGTGTGTGTGTGTGTGTGTGTGTGTGTGTGTGTGTGTGTGTGTGTACATTCAAATATCATCTAGGACACGTCTAACAAGAAAACAGGCACTGTTTCATTCGAGCCACTGAGCAAACACGGAAGCAGTTGTTCGCAGTGTGTCGGAATGGGACGAAAAACGAGAAAAACGATATTTTTCACTGGAAGGAAAACGTAACCGAAACTTTATCTATTATTTCGTTTCGGAGTGGAACCGAACTTAACGTTTTTCGGTTCACAGGAAAACTTGGCCATTCGGAACAACCGGGTTCATGCAACGTTTGCACTAATGCATATCTTGGGGTACAGTGTTAGCGCGTGCTTCAGGCAGGAATTATAAAGTAAGGATGTATTGAAACTGTGCGAAAAACGAAGATAGCGGCAACCAGTGCTGTTTATATTAACGCAAGTGTACTTTTGTGTGCCTGTCACGCAGGCCGGCGTCGAGAAGGCATTCTCGGCGATGAAGTTTGTTTTATCAGCACAGCGGTCTCGCACCTCAGAGAGTACACTCGATGATGTGCTGGTTCTGAGATCGTGCTCACTTCCTTGACAAAAAGCATTTGGCTTGCTCAAGAAATTCTTAATTAGCTTTTGAGAAAAAAATTATAGCGACTTTGAAGAGTGCTATTTTGTGCTAGTTGGTAGGAATTCGTGGTGCAGTTACTTCCGCTCTGAAGAACGCGGTTTACCTCTGTCCCACATTCTTAAGAGACAAATCCAGTGTTTTTTATCGTTACTATTAACTTCAAATTTTTGCATACAAATAAAAACCGTTACGAACTGTTACGGAACATCTTTTTTTTTATGGAACAGAAACGGAACGGAACTTTTTGCGCTGGAATGAAACCAAAACCGAAACGATAGACATTTGGTTCCGACACCCTGGCTGTTTGGTGCACAAGTATGACGTCGTTGTTTTCAAAAAAGCAAATAAATCGGCAAGTTCTCCAGTTTCTCTCTTAATCTCTCTCTCTCACTCTCTCGCGTTTATCGTTGATATCGTATCACGCCTCTGGGAAGCCGCACTACAGGGAACCGTAATCTTGTGTGTAAGTAAGTTAGTAAGAGTAAGGCATTAAGTTGCAGCTCGAAGGTACAGCTGCACTACATTGGAGACATGCTTTTGTAAAAGGTTGCGGGCCTCGCCGCCTGCACAGATATGCGAGCTCTATCTTGTGTCTGGTGTTTAGTGGAACAAATGAAGCAGATTGCCCTTCCCTTCTGCAGGCACCTTTTCCCCTTTTCGCGGAGACGGAGGAGTGCTTAGGTGTTGTGTTCTTTACGGAATAATGCAGTCAAGTAAGATACATTTTCCGGATGTTTTCGCGGCAAGAAGTATATGACTATAGTAACACCATCTCTTTTGTAAAGCGAATAGCTCTCTAATAATGCGACGCTCTTAGCTTAGGTAGACGATCATCAGCATTTATTTCAGCGCAGTTTTTATGAATGCTGGCGAACTTGTACCTTTCGATACAATTATACCGCAATAATTTTTATCCGCCATATATTGGGAACCTTTACCCAACGCTGCGACTTCAGTTCGGCACATCTGTCGGTATCGAAAAAAGTGTGACCCAAGAGACATCGACAGCATCTTGCTATTGCTTGCGCACGCTGACTACATCCTTGAGCTATTCAACCCCTTTTTATGTATACAATGTTGTTACCATTGTTCTTAGGGCACAAAATACACAAAATAAATACAGGGGGCAATACGTGTAAAGCGAAAACAAAGTCAACTACAACACCAACAGCGACACTCTGTGTTCCGTTGCTAATTCTCCACTACTTATAAGCTACAGATCCAAGCTGTTTAAAACTCTTCGCTAATGAGACATTTCTTTTCATTCTTCAACAGAAAGAAAAAAAGAAGGAGTGCTCTAAATTTCGGGACAACCAACAGCACCGCAGTTTGAATTTACCTTCAGAGCACGCGCAGGCCTATTTCAACTTTTCGGCGCCTTCGAAGAAAGCGCACGACAAATGATTACAGCAACGAGGTCTGTCATCCCGCGACGCTAACGATTCCATCTGCTGTTTCGCACGCGTACCACTCGGAGACGCTAGCGTTTGTTCGTATACACGAAGCAAAGCCGCGTAAATGAGGGAAGCCACGCGCCAACGCGCGCTCTCGCGCTCATCTACTGCACCGCCCGTTCCCTATTCTCTTTCCTTAACTTCCTCTTTTACCTCCACCGACTCCGAAGCGGTTGTCTTTCTCCCATTGCTGCTGGAGCGCCGATGCAGGCACTCTCAGAACACGATTCCTACTGCTGTTTGCATTCTGTGTACCTCGACGGAAAACTTCTTTCCCCAGGGGATGCGGAGGCCTGTGCGCGCTCCACTGCGTTACAACGAGAGCGCAAATTGACTTCAGCCGGAATACACTGGTAAAGTGAAGAAAAGAAACAAAGAAAGAGTAAAGGGGGGGAGCTCACGCCGCCAAGCTTACCCTGCGGACTGAGTGGCAGGAGTGAAGAATCGCGGATCCACGGGATTTATCGCCGCTGCCTCTGGAAAGGAAGGCTGCTGCACGGCGGTATAGTTGCGGTGGCGGTGCATGGTTGCGGCCCTGCGGGCGCCGTTATATTTAACCGCTTTACCGAGATTTTCTATCGCGCGCGAGGGGAAAGATTGTTATTAATCGTGCGGCCGGGCGTCCGTTTGTCTTCGGGGATGAGCCCGAGGTGGTCGCTCGCTTTACGCGCCGGTGAGCTCGTCTCGTCCTCTTCACGCCCAGGTGGAGAGGAGAATGGGAAAGGGGTGCACCCTGGCAGGGATTTGGTTCGCTTACAGCGCAGACCTGAGAATTAACCTTTCGGCAAGACGAGGGGGGACGGTCGGGAAATTAATGAAACGGCTGCCGAATGGGGAGGTTTAGTTTAGACTAGAGGATGGTGGGGACGGGAAAGACGGAGTGGTAGTGGGCATTGGCCCGCAGTAGTTGCTCCTCAACCCCTGAAAATCCTTCCTCGAGGGAAGGAACATGTCGGTGGGATAAGCCACAAAGACGCCGTTTTAGCACGACCTTATTCCCGGCCAATATCTGTGCGGACGAAGGAACGGTGCTTTGCGTGAACGTGATTCTAAAGCTGCAGCAGTATTTTGACCGTATAGGATCCTGGAGATATGTTTGCTCGCTATTCTTCAGTGCATGTTGCGGCCCAGTTTGCGTTTCATCTGTCTGTTTGTAGCCTATCATCTTACACTGTGGCTCACTTTGCAGGACGTGCCGTACTTTTAAAGAGGAGCGAGTTTCGGTTTTATCTGGCGCATCTGTTATTTCCGGCTCGAACGCTCCATTTTATTGTTGTTAAAAAAAATTGAAGAAAGATATTTGCACGACAGCTTGCAAACTCTCTCACTCCAGCTTCTTTTCGAGCCTTGGATTATCCTTTTTTCTCAAGAAATAATGTATATTTGAAGCGCACAATTAAGCGAACTGAGCATTTTCGGAACTACGACACACTATGCAGATGCATATTTCCGCAGGTCTATTGCCGACCTCCTTCACAAATATAGAAATTGCCTTCGTAGACATTTACAGCCGCCTCCCTCTGCGGCTGTGAAATAATTCTTTGAAGTTACAGTTGAGCGCAAGCAACTCTCTATTTGTGTTAGATCTTCATAGAAATTTACACAAACAAGACCTTCTCGCTCTAGTGCAAACCGCTGAATTCCACTGTTGAGCATTAGAAAGGTTAAGTCGAAAGCATTTTTTGAACGCTTGAACGTTCAACATGTGATTATGCTGCTCCAGAGATGCGGCACAGGGCACCTTCTCCGCCTTGTGTGTACGTTTCTCAGCGATCGTTCAATGCGAGTGAAGTGCCTATACATTGCGCAGTAGCTCGCTGGAAAGAACGAGAGGCATGCAGGCAGGGTAGCGTTCTCTCTCCTGTGTTACTCAACATCATCATGGCTCTTTGACACGAGGCCTACAAGGAAGCCAGAAAGGACATGTGCATTGGACTGTGTGGCTGCATGAACGATGGGAACTTATTTCCGAAAGGATCATACTTTCGCGCACACTTACGTCGCATCAATATGAATGTCACTACCAGCAAAAAAAAAAAGTTCAGGTTTATGCTATTTCTCGGCATGTGACAACGGACGGCACCAATGGAGTTGTGAAATATACGAGTTAGGCAACAAGAGAAGTACACACGCAGTTCATTCAGGCTATACTAGATTCCAATATGAAGGGGCAACTTGCCGTATATATTATAGTGATAGCCCACGTACCGTGCATAAACGACCATCGACGGTTAGCAGGCACACCGTGGAAGCCACCCACCGTCGATGACTGAGTTGCACCCGCGAATGATCGTCAACCGCTTGCTCTTACCGTTGTGTTTCATCTCGCTGGGTGAGTCTTTGCACGTACGGCTGCAGACAATTCATCGTCAAAGCCTAAAAGCTGCCCAGCGAATGCGCACAAGCAGCGCCGAGTGTCAAGATGCTGCTTGAATTTCGGCCGCCATCACCGTGTCTCCTCGGCTCTCAGCAAGTGCTGATGCAGTTAGGTTGATTAAGCGGATCGCGCGCGGGTAAAACAGTCTGATGTGATCCTAGACCACGTACAGCGTCGCTAGCTTCCATGGCACTCAGTATTCTTAGTGTTATTTAGCTGAAATTGTTCAAACGAAGTTAGTAACTTGAGCCACCGTAGTAATACGAAAATATGAACTGCTAGCTGACGATTCCTCGGACTCACAGCAACCTTTCTTCACTAGTTGTGGAAGCATATTCTTTGGCGCTTGGATACCTGAAGGATACTACACTTTGATTTTAGACCAACACGTGAATGTCTGCACCGACTGGCCAGTCTGTATAGAGCGCGGAGCAAGGGCGACAGCGTTTGTGATTGCGTCCGTCTAGAATGGCGTCCAGAGCTCTTCCTCTCGACTCCGTCGTCTGCACGACAGTACGTGAAAGCATCGCAGTTCCCTGCATAGATCTGTCTTCTAGGGCGTAATGTGTTGCAGTACTAGCAATAGACCAAAGAGCCTGGTGCAGTTTTTAAAGCGTAGGTTCGTCTTTTAGAAGTGGATGCGATGGTCTTTTAACCATTCCAATAAGTTCGGCAGCATCATATTTGCCATAAAGTTTTGATGACTTCTATCGCATGCCGGTGTAGAGGCTAATTAGGTGGCTGGCAGATTTGCCTGTAATGCATTAGAACTCAAGGCAATATCAAATGCTCCAAGAAGTCTTCAATGTCTGTTGTCGTGTCGATAAGCTGTGAGAAGTCATGTCCCTTTATCGTGGTTCTCACTTCACCAGCACTGTGTCAAAAAACAAGAACAAAAAAAAAAAAAAAACGGGAAGACTCAGCAGGCCAGAGGTCTCTCTGCTAGTTCCTCTGTGCCGAGTGGCCCCGTACACGTGCTATGGATGTTCGAACGTGCCGTGACACGAATGTGTCTCGTAACACCCGCTATGATATACAGCATGACTCTTTAGATTCTACTCGACGCATAACATATTTTAAAAATGCTCGTTTGAGGCAACACAGGGTTGATGCTCGCCAGACGTCAGAGTGAATGACATGGTATTTCAGCGTAGACACTATACTATAACCCGAAAGAAGGTGTCTAGACCGCTACAGGAGGCTCTAAGTGTTATGAACCTGCCCTGTAATTAGTAAGCACTGGCGCACTCATTTCAGGGTGATGTACCGGCGACTGTCGGCGGGCGCCGTGCTCGCAGTGCCTCACGGGCCACCAGATTTTGCACAGTACCACCACGCTGCACGCGTCTTGTACACCTGCCTGCACTGCGCTTCTAAACGACGTCAAAGTTTTCCATACATTCTGAAGGAAGGGGTCTGTGGAAGGCAATTTCCGGCGTAGCTCGCAAGGCTAGCTCCTCCTTCGACCAAGAATGCCTTCCTCTTTCTTCTTGCGCTCCTACTTCTTCGGTTGGCGTGACGTCCACACGCAGCAACGAAGATTTAGATGTTATGCGGAAAAGTTTCAGAAAAACCGGGAACTGCACACAACAAACGCTGACGCGGACTCCCTCGCCATTTTACCTAGAACATGACTCCACTGTTACTTCCACTGTGTTGAAAGGGACACTAAAGAGCAAAACCATTTATCTCATATTAGTAACTTACTCCTTCACGATACCAAAATCACCGCGCTTGCTGCGAGAAAGCAAATGGTAAGCGGGAAAACGCACGAAAAGAAAATGTGGGTGGCGACGCTACTTTAAAGTTACCGCATTAGTCGCAGTGACGTCATAGATATTCATGTCTTCCACTAGGACCCCCGGAGTTCGTAATCGATAAAAAATGAAGTGCATTGTCTTTTACGGGAGCTATATACCTAAAATACCACGTATCAGGAAATTTCATTGAGCGAATGTGACCAAAATACTCAATAAGCTCTTTGAAATCCGTGACGTCCACATCGGAGATTTCGGCGGCAAATTTATTAGTCAAACATTCGACATTGAGTTTCTCAAATTAATAAAGCTTTGGCGGTAAAATTAGCAACACTAGAGTTTTCAGCGTATAATTTATCAGTCCAAGCTAACTTATTGTTTCACTTCAGTATCCTTTTAAGTTTCGTGTAAGTGCCATGCTTACTGTATTCTTTTCCTTTTACAGGCACAAATATTTAACACGGACTGCGCTCCAGACGATTCTCAGCAATAACGCGGAGCTCAGCAATAACGCGGAGCAACGAGAATTCATGTGACAAAGTGTCATAGGTAACTGCGTTCAGGTATTTCCATTCACGAAAGAAAATATTGCATTTCTGGACTGTCAAGCACAAACTTTAAGTATAGGGAAAGAGTGGTCACATAAGCCACAGAAAATGCCGTATTCAGAAATGGTTCGTTTGGCATCGGACGACACGGGGTCGTGACGTGAACGAAGGCAGCAGTCGGCATGTCCAAGATAAAACTCTTTATTTGACCGAACTTGTGGCCGGGAAACGGAAAGTCAAACTACAGCAATACACACCGTAGAGTGGTAGCGGCGAACACAGCGTCGGCCGTCGAAAAACTGACAAGCGCTAAAGCGTGTCGGCTTTTATACGTGTGCTGTCGAACATTCTAGCGTTATCACTGGTGGCAGCGTAATCTCTCTAAGAAAATGGACTATTCGCGTCCTGCGCGCAGTCTTAATGGAATGAGCTAAAACATTCGTGAAGCTTCTGCAACATCGCTGCGCGGTCTGCGCGGAGCGTTGAAAACATTCTTTGCGGGTGAAGCCCGAATACACCAAAATAACACGCGTAGCAATATGTAGCTGCAACAACGAAGTTACTCGAAGTTTTTTTTTTTTATGTTAGGGTGCAAGAAAAAACAAAAAACAAAACACTATTAAAAAGCGAGAGAAAGCAAGTCGTTCTTGCTGAGAAAATTCGCAGCCCAATAAGGTGTTCAGTAAATCTCTGTACGGGAGATATTTGGGAGGAGGTGGGCGGCAAGGGGTCGACAGGCGTAGTTCGTCCGTGGACAATGCATATGTGCGCTCACCACAGATCTGGAACAAGCCATTGACCACACCTTGTTGCAGTTGTCTACGTTAAGTAGCTGCAACATCTTAGTGGTGATTATGGCAGCATCGCAGTGGCGTAGGCGGAAATTTATTAATTTTTTTTTTTGGGGGGGGGGGGGGGGGGAGGGGAGGGGTTAACCATACGTTACGTATGTTCGTGCGTGCGTTTGTATATGTCCGTGTATATATACACGCAAGCAAAATTGAAACTTTTCGGGGAGAAGAACACTCCTTCTTGGCTACGCCCCTGCAACATTGAGAAGTGTTCGACCAGTCGATAGCAACCGGTGGACTCTTCTCACTTGTAACGTTTTTTGCCCACCGTCTGAACACGAGACAACGTGTGAACGAGCACCATAAAAAAATGTTCGGAAGTCAATTACAGCCGGTGTGCACGTAAAATAGTTTTGTTGTCCCGAATAGTATTTGGGTTGTCATTACACGTCAACAGTAGAAGGAACCCTGCAAGGCACTGGGCATAGCGATAACCATCAAACCGAAATTCGAGTGTAGTTTTCACTATTCTGAAACTGATATAATCCTACAGAATATTTATGCTATGAGCGGTTGCAGTGCTTCGTACATCTCACTCACTTTATTTGACCATTTTATGGATTATCTTCATGCGTTTAGTCTTGAAGATTAAAAAGAAAGTATCGCTGTGATATCATCTGATCGAACTTTAAGTATACATACAATTCCCAAAACTATGAGGGCGCCCGGATTTCTCAAGGAGTTAGAAGTGATCACGTTTGCCGACTTGTATTTGTTCGATGCAGAGTTTTCGCAAACCACACTGAGAGAAGATAGGCTGTGATGGGGTCTGCGATGTGTTCTCTGGCAAGCATTTACCCAGTAGGAATCCGGGCGCATGGTCGGGGCATGGGTGTACAATTTGTATACCGTTGGATTTCAAACGAACCACCTCGCGCAGCCCGTCTCCGTTAGACCACAAGCTTTTTCCGAACTCTTCCTCAGCAATCTCGCCGTTTCCACCAGACGAGTTGCGGGGACGACCGCTATAGGACGGCCAACCTCGAACTCTAGAAACGGCGGGTATAGGGAACCCCTCGTCTCCAATGAGGTGAAGAGCAAGCAGCTGTTGCACCCGCCATCGCCTCCACGCGGTGAGCTCTCTTAGCTGTTTAGTTTCTCGGTGTAGCCCCGGCGGCGTGGGCGGTTCTTCTTTCTTCCGCGAGCGCCGCCGGATGGCGCTGGCAATAGCGGGGTGCAGCGGCGGCGCTCGGTCAGGTACAACGACAGAGGAAGAGGAGGAAGAGAGTGTTGGGCGGCTGCGGAGTGGAAAGGGCGGCGCGCCAACACCCCGGGCTTGAATCCCAGCGCGTGCGGGTTGGCGCGCGATATTCGGCTCGGCACTCGGACACGAGGCGTGCTGCTGTCGACTCGGGAGCGCCGCTCCTGGCTCACCCCTCCCCGGAAGACGCACCGGGAGCGTGTTCGCCTCCGGGAACGCGCAGTTTTTTTGTTGTCCGGGCGGAGAAAGAGCGGTGCGCTGCTCCGCTTTGATCGCAGCCGCCCGCAGCAGAACCACTGACCCAGGTGGGACAGTTGAGTACGCGGCTCGGAGTTCGGGATGACGGGCGGCCGCGGCGCGTTCCGCGGACGCATCGGCCTAGCGGAGTGCGTTCGGGACCTTTGATCGGTGTCGCGCACTCATCCGCGCTGCTGCAGTATCGTCGCTCGCACTGTCGTCTCAACTGTCGAGCGCTGACAGGCTCCTCCGGCATGAAGACGAGGACGGCAGCTATGAGACCGGCACGATTGGTGCTCGCCTTCTCGCTGCTGCACTTCCTTGCCACAATGGGACACTTGGTGGTGACTGCGCAGGACAGCAGTGAGTACTCAGAGGGCAAACATTTAAAGTGCAACAATTGCACAGACACCCACACAAAAAAAGTTATAGGTGCAAATTTCCCGTTTCTTCGGACGACGGTCTTAGCTGATTGCGATGAAATATTTTAATGGTATTCCGACTTGCTTCTGTGTTTGTTTGTTTTTTTAATGAAGGGGAACTCGTTGCATGCTCGCAGCAATTGGGAGGCAAGGGATCGGTACCGGTTAAAAGATCCGAGTTACGAAAGCGAAAGTGATTGAAACTAACCAGATATTATACATGCAGGAGAGCGGCAAGGAGTTCTCTGTCGTTCCATGGTTTCTGTTTTGTACTAACTTTCTTGAAATTAAAAAAAAAAATGTTCGCCAATCCCGAAAAGCGGATTGATCAGGAGCCAACATCGTTCACTAATGCGACAAACCTGCCTGGGATTCCTCATCCGAGAAACATATATACAACTTCAATATATCGCATATATTATCGCAATAAATATTGACATTAATGGCCTGCAAACGCATTTTTTTATTCTTGTTAAGCAAGGATGCGCTAGAAGTTTCTTTTTTACGTAAACCGAAAACAATATGCAGGTTGAGCAAATATTGTCGGAATCCCTTACAGAGATGGTTGTTTACTTGCTCTCTTAAACCTACTAACTATATTCTCAGTACTGCATTCGCGATGCCTCTTAAAAATTAAATATCTAGGTAGTTCACTCAATGAACTGCTCCAAAGACGCAAATGCACATTCAGTAGAACTTTCAGAGGTTTTCAACGTTCTGGAAGTGAAATAGAATCAAAACGAATAATATTGCATTCTGAGCTTTCGATCAGCGCTCGAACACATTTGCTAATAAAATAGAACGCTCTGGTGCAGACACATTTAAAACAAAAATAGTAACTTAATACTGAAGGGTCAACATACGGAAGTACACCTAAAATATTCCAAAAAAACTAATCCCGCTTAGAAAATCGTGATAATTTTAAGGCTCATTCCGTTACCACTGCCGTTGTGTCAAAAGGAGAAAAAAAATTGGATTAGAAGTGACGACGTGGGCGGTATTCATGCGGAAAAGTAAAAAAAAAAAGTATTCTCGCGTGTCGATAAAATTCGTGAAAAGTGCTTTACCTTAAAGCATTATTTCAAATAACGATAGTCAAGTGACGCTTCACAATTTAGACTTACAGTCGCAACTTAATAGGATCCCTGGCGTATGTATACGTGAGCAAAAGCAGGACATCATTGCTCTTTTCTGAACTTGGATTGAATGGACTTTTCTTTTTACCATGGATGAAAATCTTTTGATGAAATTTTTCCGCGGTATGCAATATGATAACCTCGAGCCGCTCTTTCAGCCATTTTAATTTTTGCTATGGCTATGTGCATTTCTGCAGCACCAAACTACAGCGAACTTCTCTTGTAAGTTGCGTTTCACTCAACAGCTCGATAGTGACGGCAATTTACAACGCTGTAAAAATGAGCAGCTCTTACTATTTGCATTTCTGGAATCGGCTACGAGCTTACAAAGTAGCGCGCTTCCATTGGCGTCAGTCACGGGTCTGCTCTATCCTTCATCATCATTCGTCTAATTTACGTAACCAATCCTCCTATTAAAATTTCAACTCATTTTTAAATGTATGCGCCTGTGGAAACAGCTCCTCACAGATACTCATTTTTATTACTTCGCCTTCGGTTATATTAAGGAATTTATTCATTTATTATATATTTAAAATGCCTTCCCGGCCCAGTAACACTCAAGATAATAGTAGTTACAATAAATGAAAAATACAAAAGAAACGAATGCGGTGAATTCGGGTAGCACGATAATCCTGCGGATTCTACAAACGAGTGCGGTGGGTGGAGATAACTGAAGAATGTTCCCGTTTTTACAAGAAAAACTTGTCACTGATGGTATTTTTATACTTGAGGGAAGGTGGTTCCACTGCGGAGACGTATGGTGAATAAACGACTGAACGAAAGACTTATTGCAACATGATGCAATTGCTAGCTTATGACCATGATCAGCAAGATTTGAAATCTACTGATGTCGGGGTATCATGGTTCAGTGGTGCAAAATCAGGGTTCAATGGTGCTAAAAGTTTTGAAATAGCGAAAGATGGGCGACATTGCATCGATTCACCAATGAAAGAGTAATCAGTGTTAGGCTAATTTTCATTGACTTCATACTCGCAGCATGGTTATAGTTAGAAGAAATAAACAGATCAGTTATTTTCAAACTTCAAACGCTTTCGATGGTATACTCCGAATAAGCAGCCTGTCGGCTGTATAGAAATGACATAGTACTCAGTAGAGGAAAAACATGCTACTTAGCTTCCAAATTCCAAACTGGAGAACATTGGCGTCTATTAAAAAAAAAAAAGAACGTGCCTCTATATATACATATATATATATATATATATATATATATATATATATATATATATATATATATATATATATATATATATATATATATTGCAGCGTAGGCTTTTACAAATGCTGCGCTTTGAATTTCACTTTTCGCTCAGATGAGTCGAGTGCGGCGACGTTTATTCATGCAATTTTTCTTGTTGCAGTAAATATTTTCCTGCAGAGTACGGGTACGATGAACAAACAATTTCCAAATGTTCGCGAGAAACGCCAATTTCGAATACACAGAAAAACATTTTAAGGTGCTGAAATGTTGTGATCCGTAAATATAATTCAAAGCTTCCCGAAAGGACGCCGCGCGCGCCTGACGAAGTAAGCAAACCCGCCTAGTAATTTATTCAGTACATCAAACGTATTAGTCCGGCCGTCAGCTATCGTCAGACACAGACAGATCAATTTCACGAAAACCTCTTCATTCTGACAGTGCGCAAGCGCATACGTCCTTCGCTATCGCTCTGTCCCTAATTACTGACGACGCGCTTATGAATTAACCAATATCTTGTAAGGCTTAAGAGCTGCAACTCACGCAAGCGCCACCTCTTTAAGTATACGGTCACCGCCAATACTATACAATACAATATACCCACCGTTAGACGTACGCTATGGCTCACTCGAGTTCAAAAGCACAGTATCGTTTTCGTGCACATTACTATATTTGAGCCGAAAGCCCGAGCATTGACGACCGTACGACTGCGCGTAATGCTACGAGCCACGAACTAATGGGAACGCTCAATCGACGCATGATATCGCATTAACTTACATAGTTGATCCCAACATGGCTCTCTACTTAAGCTGCGCATCTCTGGTCCAGACCACCGCTTGCATAGCGGCCGCGTAATGCAGTGCACGCATTTATCTAATGCCGATTATTTCCATAATACAGGAGATAGATAATGCCTTTTAGTTGCGAAAGAGACCATTTCTACAGGGCAAATGAGCGCACACGGTGATAAGCGGCCTGTGTACCGCAAATTAAGGCCTGCGAAATGAAGGGGCAGCGCGTAGATCTTCGCGCGCATTAATGGATAATGGGTGTTTGATATCGCGCTGAAATAACTTTTGTGCCAGAAGGAATTGACAAGAAAGTCTGCATTTCGTACCTGCATTTGCGTTCTGCATATCTGCATATCATATCTGCATTTGCGTTCAAGCTTTCGCATGTACACCGTACACAACAAGGTAAGCAAGCATACGTCCGGGGAGGTGAATACGTGCAGTTTGCCAACAAAGGCTCCATAACGACATGGCTTCTACTGACCTAATGTAATCGCAACGAAGGACGCTGGCACCTACAGTTCCGGCAAGTTCCTTTAACAATTTCCTATTTAATTGCTTGCACGCAGCACGGCTGAGAGGAATACAAAGAACACACGCGTACGAGCGCTCTCTTTGTGTTTTCGATGTTTTCTTCATGCGCGCTGCATGTAGACACGTACGAAGTAACTCACCCAAATCAAAATGCTGTTACCGAAGTAGGCTCCTCGTATTCGGAGCTGGACGATCCCAAGGGGGACTACTCTGAATGAAAACCGCTAATAAATGGCATTAGATATTTAGCCTGAACTGCCATGCGATAAAAATTTGTACTGTTTCTGAGGCCTAAATGATAATGCTCTCCTTAAGAACCTTTAATTCCCTGTAGAGAGCAGGCCGTACTATCTAGCGTCCTTTCGGTGCCCTTGGAGGTCCTGCGAAATTTCCTAGTTGCGCAGCGCCTGCGTTATCTCAACGTTTTCCGATCGTTCGCGGTGCATATTCGAGATAAGAAATTCGATTGCGGCTCGCGAGCTTATTTTTTACGGGAAGAATGTTTCTAGACGTCTCGCACACAATCTACACTCAAAAACAGCAGTTCGCTCTGCGAAATCTAGTCGCCGCTGTCGTGAAACTACAACCTGCGCAGCTTTTATAAAGGATATCACTCAGGTTTTCGTTTCTGTGACAAGGAACAAGCGAGACTTTACTACTAAAGCTACAAACTTACAACGTTTTATTCTCGCAGGCGGCGGGAATTCCCGCGTGAAAGTATATCTTCAAACTCCGAGACGGCAGCCGCAGCGCCTTCCTGTTTTGGCTGCACGTAATGTCTGTATTCGGGCAGGCGTAATAATCCCGAACTGCGCCTAGTTAGGGACTAAAACAAACTAGTTATCAGCTTGTCCGCTTCTTAACCAGTGTGCCGGAACGCAAGGGTGTAGTCATCACAATATGCCTCCGCTTGAAATACGCGGCAAACTTTCAAAAGTGACGTGCTTTGCTCGCTTTCAGTAACTCGGTAACGTAAAAACGCCCGAATTGTTCGCATTTTGTTTCAGGACTTGCACAAGCGGGACGCCACCTGTACAGGCATATCAGCTCTCACTCGCTCTTTTGCGAATTCGATGCCGGCACAGTCTACAGACATTTCATTGAAAACAATGTCATTGTTGATAACGGCACTTTCCCGAAAACGAGACTAGCGTTTTCGGAACAATATCCGTTCGTGTCGAAGAGGGCGTCTCTCAGACACGGACATTTAAAGGAGTCCTTTGTCTAGAAGTATTTTTTTATTTTAGTTTTACGATAGCGAACACTCCAATAGACGTTGGAAAACGAGGCCGACCAGGTGTTCCGTTGGGCTAAAACTGGCATCGACTCGCGGGACCCGAATCACTGGAGTGTAAAATGTTTCTGTTTTCATTATTTCGTTTTACTTCTCCGGCTTTTTGTCGTTAATTTTTTTTCTTTATCTGCAGTTGCAGGTCGTGCACTACACGCGTGTGCTGGCCCTGTTTTACGCTTTCTATTTTTTTAATCAGGCGCGGCTCACTTAAGCGGGCTGTTTTGAGTCAAATGAGCCGTCGCACGGAAGCCTAGGTTTAGTAGCAGCCGTTCGGGGTAATCAGGTCGCGATATAGGCTTCCTTTCGGAACCGCCCGACGTGGATGGGGAATAGACAGAGAGCTCATCAGCCTGATTTTCTCTTCGCCAAAGAGCTAAGATTTTAGTCTAAGCATTGTTAATCCTAAAGCGGACGTTAATGGCATTTTTGTAATCGCTGTGGCAGTCCCACAGAGAGTATTACATTTCGCACATTATCCCCTGAAATTAAAACGTTCTAACCAGTGGTTAAATGCTGCTTGCAATGATAATGAGAGCAGTTGAGGTGCATCACCTAATACCACGTGTCTTAACTCTTAAAATAATGAATATTATCGAAATCATTGAACGTTTTTGGGGTTAACAAAGGCATAAAATGCTTTCAGGTGAGTAATAGAAAATTAAACTCTTTATCGTACGTATTGTTAAACTGCGAATTCTTTGATGGAAGTGCGCGCCAACGGCGCATGCCGCCAATGTATTGGTGTTGTTGCTTGTTGGGAAACAGCGAGACATGAGCAATAAACGGCTTGGTTAACATCTTTTTAAGATACATGCATAATTCACGCAGAAAAGGATTTATTAAAAGTTTCTTATTCGTCCAGATTTTTTTAACAATGCGAGGCATTGCACTTGGTTCAGGAGGAACGGAGGTGATCAGCCTCCTTACAGGGCCTACCCTTGCTCGAGCTGTCAGTGACAGCAGTGGTTTTTTTTTGAGTACACGCCACTGAAGTACAAAAAAGATTTCTGATTTTTAGAACTGTAATTACTCTTGCTAAATGACAATTTCAAATTATCCATTTCATTCTGTCTACACTACAACAAAATACTTACACTTGGAATAGAGAAAGTAAGTATATAGGTAAATAAATAAATAAATAAATAAATAAATAAATAAATATGGTCGTCATACACTCGTGCCACACCACACCAATTTCGGTATATATCAAGTTAACGAAATGGCCGCGAGACCACCAAGATCGTGTCATGTTAATCATGCCGTTCATGACATGCATGTCGTGGTTTTCATGTTAGAACCTGTCATTTATGTTCGCCATAAACTCATGTCAAACCATACCAGTTTTCTTATATACCCAATAAACTAAACGGCCACGAGAGAACAAAGTCGTAGGAGGATAGATAGATAGATAGATAGATAGATAGATAGATAGATAGATAGATAGATAGATAGATAGATAGATAGATAGATAGATAGATAGATAGATAGATAGATAGATAGATAGATAGATAGATAGATAGATAGATAGATAGATAGATAGATAGATAGATAGATAGATAGATAGATAGATAGATAGATAGATAGATAGATAGATAGATAGATAGATAGATAGATAGATAGATAGATAGATAGATACGGCCAAAGCAGCAAAATTTGCTTGGAAATGCTTCGCATTTATTAAATAAATCTACAAACCAGCCATAAATTTTGGATTGCTACAGAATTGCCGCTTGTATGAGTGAGCACGTGCTCTGCTCCCGAAGGCCATCAGTATAGAAACGTGAGAAAGATTTAAGAGCAACTTCAGACGCTGTTTGCATATAATATATAGAACCCTGAATTGACGCGAAAATAAATGCCAATACAGAAGGTCCTGATTCTGCAACACAATTTAAGTCGTACTCGGTGTCACAATGTACATTCGCATTAACTATACGGGGGTTGTTCCTTACTGCTTGTAGATTGCTTTGTGAGTTAAGACTGCATTTGTTTATCACTAACGTGGCCCTCATGTTCATAGACTAACACCACTCACCTTGCATGTACACATAATATCAGCGTAATCAATATCTATCAAATTACAATGCTTAGGCCCTAGAATTTTAACTGTTTACAGAAACAAGGTTTAAATATATATATATATATATATATATATATATATATATATATATATATATATATATATATATATATATATATATATATATATTGCCTAAGATAAGCGTTCACAGAGGTAAGCGGCGAGTCTTGTTCGTTCAGACGCCATAGTTCTCAAACCTTTCTTACCTTATCAAGTAAGCTTCTGGGTGCGCCTAGGCCGCATAGCGCCAATTGTGGAAGCTTCCTCATGTAAATTTTGTAAGCAAATAATGTTCCGCACTTCCATACTCACGGCAGCCTCTCTTTATTCATTCATTGCGGGAAAGGCAAACAAACGGATCTTCAATAGATAAGGTCTGAGAGTGAACACACGTGCTGCGATTTAACTGGACAACCATAAAGCTAGTACACCGAGAAACAACCTTTTCTTGCTTGTAGAGCACCCAGGCAAGACAACGTGGAAACAACTACACTCATAATAATTTCAGAGCACATAACGTTTTCTACATAGGCTAGCGCGTACGCGAGGAAATCGCCATTTTAGGGCATTATCTGGCTCCAAGGTGCTTAAAACAGAGCCGTAATTAGGTTAGATGAGAATGCCTTTGTGCGTGCCTTTTTTTTTCTGCTATAAAGATTTCTTCGCTTTACGTGAACAGCGATGTATTATGCAAAAGCAGCTATGAAGATGCGCCGAGCGCATTGCGTAACTGTCTTGCATAATGCGCTTACGTTCTTGAGGACGCCACTGTATGCTCCACAGCAGTGCGGTCTTCACAAACAACCTGGCGTTTCATGGCTGTGATGCGCACAAACTAACAAGAAAAGCGCGCAACTTAAGTAGTCTTACGGGCTTTGCGGCAAACCACGTGTGACATTTTCGCGAGGTGGTTCGCGCCCTAAATAATTCTGCGTCCTAAATACGCGGTTAATTCCCAAATTTAACAGACAGTGGGCGCGGAGCGCGTACATAGCATTATGTGTGCGCGTGCACGGGAGGAAATTTGTCTGCCCATGTTCATCCACTCGTCTGGCTTTCCGTCGCGGTTGCTAAAGCTGGCATTTTTTTTTTACCGGATATACAAAACTACATGCATATTTCCCCAACATGCCGGCGTAGTTACGAAACTACGAGCATATGTGAGCTAGTTCGAGGCTTAACGCGGCCTAAAAACGAATAACGCGATACGGTTGCAGCAGCTGAGATCACGACACGGAATCTTGTGGTCCGTGCTGTTCTCTGAGCTGGTTATGGAGATGGTTTGCCACCATTGCGTTCTTTCTGTTCAAGTCCTGAACCAACCAATCCGGATATCACGCACTTCTGAAAACAAATACTTGCGTATATACTGCATGTCACGATGTCACTACTAAGCAATTAGAATACTTTGTTTTGTTTTACGTTTTCCTGAAAGCTCGCCGCGCGTTTCAGTTTCTACGAGAGAGAAATAAAAGTGACTGAAAAAAAGTTCACTCCCCAGCATATGAAAGTGTCTCAGACAGTAACTTTACGAAGTGGCGTGACGAAATTACATCCGTACGACACTTTTTTTTTTCTCTCCGCACTGTGTGAGCGCGCGTTAATTACTCGCCCCTCGGCGCGGTGGGCGACAAGCACGAGCGCGTTTTGCGACAGGGGGCCCAGCGGGCAGGCGTGACGAAGCCCGAACGCGGAGTGATGCGCGGGCCACTCGAGCTGAGGCCAGAGCTCGCGACCGCGCCTCTGACGGCCGTGTGACCGGTGGACTCCATAAAGCGAACCACGCGTACACCTCACCGGCGGCACACCCTCCAACGACGAAGAAAAGGCCGGCTTGAAGGAGAGAGTAAACATCAAGACCTCTCAGCAAAGGCAACAGCGGCAGCAACTAGGGGTTCCTGTCACGAAGGAGCAACACTGCAACAAAGGCCGTTGCATTAAAAAAGAAACGCGTAAGAGGGTCGAGAAAATAATGCATAACTTCCAAGCCCTTCTTCTCTTATTATATATGGAAGCAGAGGCAACGACAACAACACCAACAACACGAGTGCGCGTGCGTTTGCAGCGGCTACTCGAGTTGGCGCTTCTTTTTTCGCCCCGCGATGCGGCGCTTGGAACGCGAGTGTCGGGTTGTGATGAAACAAATAACGATAAAATAAAGCATAAATAAGGCCCTTTACCGTCTAGCCAGCGCAGAATGAGCCGCGGCGGCAGTCCGACGTTCGCACATTAATCTTGCGGTCCTCCTGTCGGGCTCGGACACCGGAGAGGGAGGTGAAGTGTTGACACCCCCCTCGGCGGTCACGTTATGAGTGATGGCGCCGGAGGAGCAAGCGGCTTGGGTATACGCGGAGACAGGTTTTTGAGGACGCTGTCTGTAACAGTACGCGCCCTGAAAAGTAGCCGAAGCGGGGTGTGACGAAATGCGCACAGTCCCCCGCCGCACGCGGTGAAATGTTTTCGAGTCTGGGACGTTAAAGACGCGTGGAGTTACAAATTTCTACAGTTTTGAAAATAATAAGGCCACTAACGCCTCCCACGACGCTAACCCATTAGTTATCCGACCGCGCACCTCGCCGCTCGCGTCAACTTGAAGCTGATGATGGGAAACGGGAAACTGAGGTGATGGCTGGGAGCGCGGTGTACTGCTATTGTAACCTGTGGTTAGAGTGGGAGGAAGGGGGGGGGGTGGCTTTCTCCGAGAATCTGAACGATTTGACTAAGGCACCGCTTTGAGAAAGACGTATGGAAGGCAGTATGTAGAATTAGGTTCACCGTAATATGCTAGATTGTTTTCACGATTTGTTTCTTTCTTTCAGGCAGCAGACTGAAAATTGATAGGATAGTTAATGTTCTTGTTCAGATGCAGAATAAAATTTATTTCCTAAAGTTTATAAGTATGGTTTTCGGTATTCCGTGCCACTACGGCAAAAAGTCCGTGCATTGCGCCGTGAAGGAGAAGACATTTGAGAAATTATACGCTGTGAGCCCGATGAGATTTGTGTATCATTATAATTATTCTATTTCGTTATAATTCGCTTCAATGAACGTGTGTGCGGAAATAGTGGCGAAAGCTTAAATCGGCAACTAAGATTCCGCCATTATTATGGAACTGTATAAAAAAAAGACATGAGATATCCTTAAAGAAATTGGCCTTGACAGTTTATGCGTAGTTATTTGATAGCAAACTCAGTTATCCTCAAAAATCCGTGTTCCGCGCCAGTAAACGTGACATCTAGAGATTGCCTAGAACAAACAGAAATACGCAGCATAATTTTTTTTCTATTAGGCATTCAATCCGCGTTCTCTAAAATGACTAATTTTCTTCACCGAGGCTGCATTATCTGTCGTTTGTATAGTTAAAGTGTTAGTATGAACAAGGCAGCAAACAAGAAATTATCATTTGCTACGGCAATAAATTTCTCCATGAACAACAACAAAAAAAAATTCAGCCTTATGGCTTCTCCTTAGACTTTATAGCGCCCCGCAAAGCCAGCTTTACAAGGGAACGCAATGAGATGGCGAACCCACAAGAAAAATCCATGCAACAAAGGCATGTTACTGACTTACGCATGGTCCCAAGCCAGAACATGACCCCAAATAAATTATGCTGAAAAATTGTAGTCACTGATTCCCCCCCCCCCCAAAAAAAAAACTATTTGCCTAACATGCAACGTATGCTCAAAAGTAGGTATCAAAAATCCTACACCAGGGGGCGTCGCTAGAGCGAAAGCTTCGTCAAGTGGTTTTTACTTCAAGGCAGCGACAGTCATACTTAGATGTGTTTACCTGTACCCTTCTCTAAATATCCCTAACTACAACGTGCAGCAGGTGCGAGGATTAAACGAAACGAGAGAAAGAGAGAGAGACAAATAGAAAAATACAGTGAGAGAAAGAGATTAAAAAAGAGAGAAAGGAAGAAATAGAAAGAGAGCGAAAGAGAAGGGTAGAGAGAGAAATAAACGGAATGAACACATAAAACCATGAAAGGCAGTGAAACACATAGACTGAGAGAGCAAAATAGATAAAAAGGTACAGACTGAAAAAAAAGAAAGAAAAAACAGACAGCAAGATAGAATAGAAAAACAGAGAGAACAAAAGAAAGAAAGAGAAAGAGAGAGTGAAATAGAGACGAAGAAAGCGAAAGAACGATAGAAAAGTGAGAAAGAGAAAGAAATAGATAGAGAGAGAAATAAAAATAGGAAGACACAGGCAGAAAAACGAGATACGAGAAACGGAGAGAAAGATAAGAAGAAAGAAAGAGTAAAAGAGAAACAGGCAAGGCCGCCAAGCTCCGCTCTTCCTTCAGACTTGGCACCAATAATGCGGAGCTGCCATAATTCTTTTCTGCGCTTTCAAACCTCTGTATTCTCCTGAACTTGCGACAGGTAGGCATAAAATTGATGTTGATGTATCTTTAATGCTCAAAGAGTGATTGATACTATGATTAATATCGTAAAACTGCCATGAGTTCAGAATATATAATGGCGTAGCTTTTACAGGGGTTATCCGCATTCTCTTTTTGCTAAAGACTTCTATAACTTCGAGACAAACTCGTAAGATTAGACCTGTACATAATAAAAAAAAGTAACAGTTTCACCGCAAGGGCGAAGCAATGAATGCGATAGCAACAAATTGTAGTCTTACACGAAGAGGCTGACAGCTACCTGTTTTGCATCCGATCTCGTGTAACTACGAAACGCTGGTGTAAGAGAATACGGCCGCTCCAGAGAGAGATGCTCTCCTCATGGTCACTTCGCGTTGAGAGCGAAGGATATACGAGCCGCCCGCTGTGATGGCTGTCCAGACAGCGCGCGCGCCAGCGATCGCGACCGCGCTCTTAGATTCAAAGTTCAAAGTGGCTGCTCGCACGACACTCCGCCACCCCCTTGTGTGTTTTCATGGTCGTTAAAGACGGGCGGAGCGTTTCCTGTCTGCTTTGACGGCAGGCCTCCCGAGCGGGGTGATGTTATCGCATGCACCCTCCGAGCCACGGAAATGGGCCGGCTCGTTCGATCTCTGCTTCGGTCGCATTCGTCGCCCCCGCTCGCGCGCTTTTACCCGCGGTAGAACATACGATGAGCGGAGGGGGGGATCTTTATCAATTTGGCCTTCATACGGGGGCGGACACGACGGCGACGGCAGAAACACGTCGCATCCTTCATTGGCAATCAGTACCCAAATCAACTTTATAATATCGCTTGTGGAAATAGGTTTGCAAGAAGCTTACCCTACGAGCTTACCCTACGAGCTTACCCACAAAGACGCTACGGCCAGGTTTGTCGACTCGCCGACACGGCGCAGAAAAGGCGCTCGAGGCAGGTTGTCAACAAACACGGGTTTATTAACCCAAGATGCAACACAGTGCGACAACCACGGGCTTGCAGGCCGTATTAGAAAAACTCCGCAAGACCGGTCGAGTACGCTTGCCAGCGGCGCTACGACTGCCACACAAAGTGCAGCAGTCGAGCACACGAACGAGAAGCCCCCTGCCAGAGCAGCGCGACAACCTCTCGTGCAGGAATGAGAAGATCTCACGCGGCGAGCTGGCGACAGACAGAAGCGAACTCATGGGAGAGGGGCTTGTCACTGGCGTCCGATGCGTCCAATGAGGAGAGGCGAAGCGCAGTGACGTGTGCTAGCGTGGCGTGTGGCGAACATCGTCCGGATATGTCAGGACACGTGGCTCTGTGCCGGGAAGACCAACGCATGGCTTGCACCAGGCAATAAGGCCAGGCGGCGTAGCCACGGCAGCCATGTCGCCAATTAACGGCGGTTCCCGGCGCTCGAGCCGCGCGGGACCAGCCCACGTGCTAGCTGGGGAACGAGGTGCCAAAGGGGGCGGCGCGCTCGATTCCCACACGCTCCGGTAGCCTGCATTAGGTAAATAAAACGAGACACAGTATGTGTAACTATGGCTCACATGACAATCGTTCGGCCCATGTTATTCAGTTTTATAATATTGAAAGATTCGCGAGTTCATTCGGCATAATATCAGGTATACATACGCCAAGTCTAACGGGGCGTCAGAGATTCGCTGTCTCAGATATTCATGTTAATTGCAATTTGCCACTTCCTACTCCAAATGAAAAGAAAAAGAGAGCAAGGAACATTGTTCAGCAGCCGCTCATTTTCAATGTTTACGCTCCTAAAAGCATAAACACCTGGCGTGTTGTTAATTGGCCCACGTGCCCAAGTAGCAGTATAGATTTGATGGTCTTTGGGCACTGTAGAAAACAAGATGACTTATTATAATGACGGCTGAAAATCATATGTATTGTAATGAATGTCCTCAAATGCTCCAAGTAAGACAACACCATTTCAAAAAGGCACACTAATAATTGTAGGACATTATATCACTCTATTTGCTGTTCTAGCAACCCTCATTGATGTACAGTTCGGATGGAAAGAAACGCAAACATGCGGAATCTACATTGCCTCCTGCTTCGCATTTATTTTCAACCACGTGTAGGCTGGATGGTGATAAAAACCCACTAGTCACCCATGACACAATCAAGAACCGTTCTAGCATCCTTTTGTTGCCACCAAGGTCAGGCATGAGGAAAACAGCGCGCCGCGCTTTTGGCGTTTCTTTCCATCCCCCCTGTAGACGTACTGCAATTTCGGCGCAAGAAATGACAATAATAAAATCGGCAATCGATATAAAACACTGTGCTGACTTTGACCATATTTTGTGTATCTGACAACAGTGAATCCGATCTTAAACGAGTGCGCGCACTTTCTGCAGCAGAGCTGGAGCGAAAATCGTTCGTCTGGAGGAAACGATGCAAAAAGCAATAAAAGAAAGTTGGCCTTCGTCGCTCACAATGAATTCAACAGGACGAGAGAAAGAAAACACGTGTGGGACATTAATGACACGCAAGAAACAGCTACGAGAATCTCGTTTGATCGATTGGCGGAAGAACGCCATATATTTTTTGTATCCATTCAATTCTTTCGTTTTTTACGATTATGTGGTCACTACCTACATCTGTAGAAACGCTAAGTCTTCAGTGCTGCAGTCGCTAAGGTCCTGCATCCTTCATCTTTCAATTTCCTTATTTGTTCGATTTCTTGAAGGAAAATATCATTTTAACTTGGTTTTACAATTAAATTGTGCATTTTATTATGTGTGCCTTTGTTTCGTTTTGATTTTCTTGTTGAGATAACTAATAGTAAGGTGAACAGAAAAAAAGAAACACGCATGGCCCAGCGACTCATTGCACAATCAAATGCATTCGGATTTCTATCGATTTTTTAAAGCGTACGTAGTGTTTTTTTATTAATCTTGGGGGCTCCGATGAAGATTATTCCTCGTCTTCCTTTTTGCCGGTTCCTATCGGTCACCGTTCTTGCCATTGTTCGGTGTAGTGTAGAAGTTCCACTCACGGCCACTGAGGACAATTACAGTAATGTATAAACACACAAAATAATAGAGCCTTGGGTGAAGATCAGCTCTAAGTGGCCAGAATTAACGTGCAATAGGTTATGGAAGATTAAGATTGAGTCATTCATTCATTCACTTAACTAAATAATTACTGCCCCAAATTCTTCTTGCAGCATCTAAAAGAGTGGCACATGAAAATAACTCATTAAACGTTGAGTTCTTGAGCCGTCGAAGGAGTTAGCTGGGACGTAAAATATACCCGACGAACACGCGATAAAAACATCAACTGGGCGCTGGCAACTCAAAA
Source organism: Rhipicephalus sanguineus (assembly GCF_013339695.2). Classification (NCBI taxonomy): domain Eukaryota; kingdom Metazoa; phylum Arthropoda; class Arachnida; order Ixodida; family Ixodidae; genus Rhipicephalus; species Rhipicephalus sanguineus. Next base: position 91,858,019 of record NC_051178.1, read on the forward strand.
CACGACTTTGCAAAAGAATTCAAGGAGTTTCAGCAAATGCTCAGGCAATTTTTAGTGTTGAACAATCGACTGTATCCCGAGCTCAATACGAAGCCAGTGAGACGATTCTTCAGCATCGTGGTGTAAAAGTCACCGCGGAATATCGACAGGCCACGTCGACATAAGCCTTATCGAGCGTGGTCCACTTGACTATTATAGCCGCTAGGTTAACTTAGAAGGCAATGCAGGTAGAATACGCAAGTAAGCCATGGAAGGCATATCTTAAGACTAGTGGTCTAAGCATCCCAGCAACCGAATGAAAGCGGACCTTGTGTTAACGACTATGTGAAGGACCATTTGGTACGGAAATGCGGAAACGTTGTTTACACAAGCGCTTGGTTCATAAAGAAGAAAAAGCGCTGGTAATTCTTAACTACCAACGACACTATGATAAGGCCAAGGGACAAACTCTGGCAGCATAGGTTCCTTTGAATTCGAGAGGAGGGTGGTCAAATTATCATTTACAAGCCAAGCATAATGATACGTCGCTACTTCGTCTAACTTGATTAACGTTCCTCGAATTCATTATCAGAGCTAATTTTGAATTCGGACATCTAAGTTTCCCGCTTTAGTAGTGCAAGTGCCTGTAGAATACACTGTGACGTATAAATCGCCTGCTGTTATCGCAAGTCGTTTATTTTCGCTACTCTACCTTACAGAGAAATGCTCATGCTATGATGAGAATAATTTGTACGAATTTCCATAGCATTATCCTTAATACTCAGATTCATGGTCGCCAGGCAACGTGGTGTAGCAGCCTTTTGTTCACGGCATATTTCGACGTACTAGAGATAGAATATTGCATGCCGTATTGAATGATCGAACCGACGACGTCAAACGATTAGACGCGCCCTGTGCTTACAACAGTAACCATACCAACACCCGCAACGAGTACGGCACCCAACTGTTAGCGAAATGCCCTGCTATTGTGGAATCAATAATGACTTTCGCGGTCTCCTAGTTTGCGCATGAATGTTTGAAGTTACCCATTGACGTCTATAGAGATCCTAATGAGGGAGCTGCTGTGTGAACAAATGGCAAGATAGCCGTCAAAGGGGAAGTTAAAAATTTATTTTCTTGCTTGAAACAACAAAATGTAGTGATAAATGTTGTCATATAAGAAGAACGATTTATTTACTTTTGATTGGGGTATAAAGCTGATTTCCAATTGAATTTCCTCTTGTCCTAAGTCGCGTTTCAATGTGGACGAAAATGAAGATTTTGCCAAATTGGTGATTTTTTTCTCGTAAGGTTTGCAAACTTCAGTGGTTTTAAAATATTTTTTATCGCAAAATACTTCTTCTGTGGATTAAGTGTTGATTACTGAGACGTTCACGCATAGTGCAAATTCAGAAGGGGAAAACGCAAACATAGAACATATGGAAAAATTTCTGCAGGCGTATGCGGAAGAAATGCAGTAATACCAGTGAGCTGCAAACACCTCGTAGAAACGGTTTTGCCGAATGTGGGAACCAAATTTGGTATTTAAACAAGGAAAGATACGCACAGAATAAGTTTGCAGACAAGCATCACTGAGACGATACTTCGCGAAAGCTGCCACATGACTAAAAACTCTGTCTCTCCGAAACATTCTAGCAATTAACCGTTTTCAATGCACTGGATTGAGCACACTTTCTTTCGAGTACGTCCTAGAGGGTCGCCAAAATGGCAAAATGGCTTGGATATTTCGATTAGAATGAGCTGTGTTTTGAAATAAATATCTTGTAATTGACAGTTTTCTTGTGGAAACGAAGTATCCAGCTCTCATAATAAACCCAGCTGAAATTTATGTCGGCCTCGCTTGATATCACCACCTTGTTTTGAAGAGGACGCTTTACACGTCATTTATCCTTATATCGACATTTATAGATATATATGATTAACAAAACGCGAATACCACAGCAACTGAAGAAATAGTTCGATGGCCTTTCCGTATTGTCAACCGGCAGTGGCGTAATTGTGTGTATGCAACAGATGTAGCACTGCCTAGTCTTAATGTTCTCTGTATGACAGCCTCCGGCTACAAGAAGCCTCCATTTTAGTGGCACCAACACCCAGTGACAGTCTTGTTTCTCTTCAAGAACTTGACCGGAAGTGCTTCCGGTCGAGCATTTGCTTCTGGTTTTTGGAATACTCAGAAAATGTTTCGTAAAAAATAAAACTGGTACAAAATCGATGGTGCTATTTCAAGTTAAGCGTTATAATGGATGCAGATGGTACCGGAGCACAAGCTTACTTAAAAATAAGGACCTGTTGACTGTCAGGATAATTAATCAAAATTAATTGAATGAGTTTATCAAAAGAGCAGACGGTTTTCTTGCGGGCATCTGGGATCGATGCGCCACCTGGCGGAGCAGGTCTCAACTACGCGCGTCTATGTACGTGGCCTCCGAGATATGCATTAGTAGCGGGACGAAACGCAAAAGCAACGAAAAGAATACGCTAGGCACACGAACGCCGACGTGCGAGTGCCACTAGCAGACACTGCGTCGATGACTAGGGTAACCTCCAATTTTGCGTTCACGCACTGTAAACAGAGACTCAGTCCCTGTAAGTTCCTTTACCACGAAAGTGTTTTATGCCGGGGTTCACCAAGACTTTCATGACGTATTTCCGTCACGGAAGTACGTCAGCAAAATGAACGCCATCAGATGGCAAGGAAAGAAAACTGCAAGCAAAAGTTTCGTTGACGGGAGTCAAACCCATGGCCTCTCGATCCGTGCCGATGGCTGGCGGGCGTTAAGCCCACTGAGCTACCGCCACACCGATTACGGAGGCTATATGAACGCGCTTTTTATCGTTCACACTTTCCTCTCACAATGCTCTTGGATTGATGGATGGATGCTCTGAGCGTCCCCTTTATAACCGGACGGTGACATCTGTGAGGTCAGGCACGCAAAACAAAAAAACGCGCCGTTGCTACGACCGTCCCATTCGGCGCGTTTCCAATACAAGTTTAATTTCGTCAACGCTTTAACACACCGTCAGATCCCAGCTTTAGCCCAAGCCTCGCTCATAGCATCTATCCATTTCGAAAAATAGCTCTCCGACGCTCGCCTGGCTGTCGCACCGCGTTCCCCGCTCATGCTGTGAGAGGCTCGTGTACTTAGATTTAAGTGCACGTTAAGAACCCCAGGTGGCCAAATTTCCGGAACCCTCCACTACGGCGTCTCTCATAATCATATCGTTGTTTTGGGACGTCGAACCCCGAATAAAATTATTATTACACTGTCTAACCGTAGAGCACCGTTCGCAAGGCATTTTGTGACCGAGTCTGTCAAAACAACACAGAAGATAGTATTTACCTTGCGCGAATCTTCTGTCACGCTATCACTTCCACACTTCCGCCTGCGAAGTGAAAGGGCATCATACTCTTATAATACGGGCACGTTTGGAGGCACGACGCGTTACCAAGCACATTTTTTTTATTTTTATTTTTTGGTAATATAGGCCAGACAACTTCATTATGCATGAACCTATGTCGTGCAATAACCTGCATGTGGCGCTTGAACGCTTGCTGCGACTACAGCTTCGCGGATGGCTTGCTCAGCAGCCCCCCCCCCCCCTCCAACGTACGTGTGCGTGGCAGTACTCCATAAAGAGCGAGACAGAGGCAGATAAAAAGTTGTGTCCCGTACACGACACAGGTACCAACCATGACACATTGTAGTTGCGTCAACAGGGGCCCACTATGTTCCGACTATGAAAACGACATGTAGTCTTATCATCTTCACCGCCACTGCGAAGCCCTCTCTCAAGCGAAGCGTCTGGTACATGTGTTCTGGAATCAAATAACATGAAAGTTACTACAGGAACAAACCGAGTCGTATCGTTTACCGGAGAGGTGCGCGGTAGCCACGCCCCCAAGGGTTCGCGGGGACACACTTTCATAAGCGCGCAACGAGAATTAACAGTTCTTCACGGCACAATCATCGATGCGATTTTCAAAACCCGAGTATCCGCACTACTCTCCTCACCACGGAAAACAGAAGCGGTGCAACAATCCTCCACGAGGGGGCGTAAAAGAGTACGAACAAATTAGCCGCCATCGCCTGAACGCAGGGTCAACATCACCGTGCGTGAAGATAAGGGGCATGTATTCCGCCCGTGGAGCCCGTAAATAATACGGCCCTCAGGAAGTTTCGCCGGACTCCCAACTCCGGGCCAACCCATTTATGAAATTAAACGCCGCAGGTGGCGCTCATCTGGTGGGTCGAACGGGGGCAGAACTTGCGTATCGCCGTTCGTCCCCGGGGCCGTTTTTTAGACTTAGGCACGCACGCTCTCCCGTCTCGTGCACGCAGACGTAGTGTTGTGCACGCTCGCTGGAATAGCGGGGCGACGTGCCGATGGCGACGCGTCGATGCGGGTAAACGCCGCGGCGCGACGGCGAGTTTGTCGTGACAACCGCGTACAACCGCGCAAAAAAGTGGCTCGAAGTAAATGCAGGATAACAAAAAATAAGTAGCGCATCAGCGTAACGCTCCGATAAGCTACACGAAAACAAGACAGTGAGTTGTTGTTAGTCGATCGGTGTCACGTGGAAGAAGCGCTGTGGAAGCGAAAGCAGCTTTGCGACCGCATTAAGGTCTAATGGGTGAACCGACGGTAGCCGTCATGCGAACGACCGCGCTGAGCCCTCGAAATATTAGCCACGTGTTGGCTAGTGGTTGGATGTACGTGAAGGATTGATTTTTTTTTTTTTTTTCGCTTCTTCCATCTCCCCGGCTTAGGTCGACTTAGTGAAGCGGGGAAAAGAGGTGCAGCGGTGGAAATTTTGTAATGGTGTTGTAAAACAAGCAGTTTAATCATTTCTGATTGTGCGTACGTTTATTGATGGCGCACGTAGGCTGTGCTTATATGGGAAGGCCGACATGGTAGTAATGCAATAGACACATTGTCGTTGATCGTCACACAAACATATAATTAAAAAAAAATTTACACGCAGGATGCTGTAATGCAATTTTTATTAGGATGAGTACGTCGGATGAAAACAAAACAAAAAATTCGGCAGATCCCACGTACCGTGAGAGTCGAAGTTATGCGAAGCATGCGGCGGGAATGTGACTGTGGCGTAATTTTTTTACTGACGATACGTCACAAAATGACGCTAAAGATTTGCGTAAATTTTATACGCACAGGTATATGTTGAAGAGCCGCATATGTGTTATATAACCAGTTCTTTACGGTTGGGTAACACTGCCAACGACAACATGGGTATTACACACGCCAGAAGCGGTAAGCTGATATGTAGTGCTTATACTTGTCCCTTATGATGGAGAACGCACGCACGTTTCACGAACCCGTGGTATGTATGGAGGAAGTTCTTGACAGTTCTTGAATAAGGTCATCATCACCGTCATCAGTGAGCACCAGCAGCTGGTCATGACTTGTTATATGATCAGGAAATGATCGCGGTGACGAGGGGTCCATGTGTAGTGAAGTATGTGGTATAGTAGCGCTGTTGGAATTCGTGGATGCCTCGGTCATTTCGTCGACAAATTGTCTGTCGATAGAGCCGGAGACAAGTCGGAACCTGAAGCCATCCTTCGCGTTGGGGAGGTATAGGCCGTCGAGGCTGGTAGGCCTGGATAGTGCTACGTAGACCAAAATTAGTGGATGGCGCTTGTCGTATTCGTAGACTACCTGGGCGTATGTGGCCTACGTTGCCCAGTCTACAAAGCGGCTGTCAATCAATCTGGCATCATCCTCGGTGAGCATGAGGCCATCGCCCAGCCTCGTAAGAAATGAACAGGACACTGCGTCGTTCTGGCGGACGAAGTGCACTTTACGGTGCGGTGATGTGAATATCATATGTAACTTTCGTTATTGTATTCCTCAGGGGTCGAGCAATGCTTCAATATGGCTTGCTGAATCATGCAAATACAAATGTAATGTTTGTTAGACTGCTATAAAAGCGGAGCCAACACTGGAACCACAGACGTTAATCTAATATGACGCCTGTATCGTAGGAGTACACATCGTAGGAGTATCATGTAGTGCTCATTACGTTCTTGTAAAATGAGATAGCAAACACCACAACCACAATTGACGTTGCACCAATATTACGCCTGCGTAGGCTGTTTTTCCAAACCAGTTTCAAAGCAGACCTGGCGTGGCTCAGTAGTAGAATACCTGATTGCCACGCAGAATGCTTGGGTTCGATTCCTGCTGGGATCCTAATTTTCATTCTTTCCATTCGTCAAGTCAACGCTGCCGATGTTGGTTTTTCTTAACGTTCTCGCATTTAAGTTACCAATGTCTGTTCTCGCCGTTGCTGGGTAGATATAAACTGTCAATCACCTGTGGCGCATACCCGTACGCCGCGGCCTGTGGCAGACGGGTATGTGCCACACGTGTATAGTGGAAAGTGTTTGACGACGTACGCGACAGGATTTTCACGTTATTCATGTCATGACCCGACAGTCATATTCGTCAAATCCTCATACCTTCCCATGCCAATTTTGGTCTACACTAGGTTAAGGAGGCGATCATGAGAGCACCCAGACGTAGGCGGCTAGATAGATAGATAGATAGATAGATACGTAGATAGAAACGCTCAAAGTGGCAAAGGTTCGCTAAGAAATGCTTCGCATTTAAAAAAAGAAAGATAAGTCTGCGTCACTGAGCGTCAGCTTCTGAGGTTCATCAGCAAATCCGCCAGAATCCTCCAGCTTTACTTTTTCGTTATTGAAGACATATTTTTGTAATTTATTGATATACTTCACATTATTCGTCTTTGTTACTTTGTTGTTTTTGTTTCCTTGGATGTGAATATCCAATTACACTGAGAAGGCACGCTTGTATCTAACAAAAATTTTGATCAAGCACAGACATATGTATATATATATATATATATATATATATATATATATATATATATATAATATATATATCTATATATATATATATATATATATATTATATATATATATATATATATATATATACTCACGCCTGTTCTTCGTCACCATCTTTCTATTATTGTCCTAATTCATGACCTTGGGTCAGACACCCACCGCCTAATTACCAACAGCTTTTTTTCCTCAATCGCCTTGTCCCAAACTCACAAAACATCGAGAGGGTTGAATTGCGGCCTTGTTGGTGAGATATATTCTAAGCGTTGGACTTCAAAGCTGGCTAGCATAGTGTGCATGCGCGGCTTTGAAGTCCAGTGAGAGAGGCTGCGTGCAGCCGGTTACGCGTGCACGGTCCTTGGTGCAATCTTCCGGTTCATTTTGAAGAGCATGAGAGCCATCAAGCCGCAGAGTACCAGCGACGCACGAAGAGTGAGGCGGGGACCTTTGTTGTACCGTGCATCAGCAGGTTGCCCCACAACGTCAAGACAAGACGTCCAAATCGTGCTCTGCGCCCTTAGAAAGCATGGCGTCCTGTGCGCACGCTTATCCCAAGAAAAAGAAAAGCATGGATGCCAAGAGAAACATGCCAGGCCATACACAAAATGCGCAATTGGTGTTGTGTACGCCATACCCCTATCACGTGGGAACACCTACATAGGTCAAACTGACAGGTGTATTAACGACTGTGATTGGAAACGTGAATTGTGTTTGAAAAATAACGGTGATGCGCATTTACCCGCACATTGCGCTGCTTGCACATGTGCGCCACGGCTCTGCGAGCTTAGGATGTTAGGTAGAATTCCTGATACTTTGGGAAGAGAGTTGCTGGAAGCCTATCACCAGGGCACGGAGTGTATTAGCGACACTTCCATCTTTTTATTCAATCGTGAGTCCCGTTTTTTTTTTATTTGGTGGATTGTTATCGACCGAGCTGCTGCGCGCTTTTGCGATATTTTCTGAAATGCAGTCAGTCGATGTTTAGCAAATCTATGACAGGATTTTTTTAAATATTTGATTATGACATACCGTATTTACACGAATATTGGTCGACACCCCTACAATCTCAGGGCAACAAAAAAAGAAAAGAAAAGGAAACGGCATGTGCATTTCATAAAGTAAATTTATTTACGATGTCGCTGAGAAAAAAAAAAACTAACTCGTATTCCGGTGTGCAAAGATGGCTTCACGGCTGTACTAAACTATGCAGAAAAGCTAGCTTCGCGACAATACGCGGATTTTCAGAAACTTTTCCACGAATCCTGCGGCATCGTGCATCTATAATCCTCGAGAGTGCGGATTATAGATGAGAAAATACGCTATGCGCTACAAGTAGAGCCGGAATCTAAAAATAATGTCCTAACCATGCCACAGCGGGCCTGATTTCCCGTTTGTTTCGTTTGGGTTCTAAGTCGACCTTACAACCGAAACTCTAATTTCGGTTTCGAATGTAAGCCGACTCACCAATTTCAGATTTCAAATTCAGATAAACTGGGTCGACCTACAATCGCGTATATACGATAATAGATAATGAGTCCAAACTGACTTATTGTTTAGTTCAGTATCCCTTCAACCGTAGCGATGTTCGTCAGGGTAATAAACGAGATTTTCATTTGCAAAAAGAAACTTTTATTTTTTTATTGCTTTGCTCCCTCACTTTCTCGGAGACTTCTTTTTTGTACCTATGTATTTGACGTCATTTGGAAGCGGAAACATTTCGCTTATGCAAGCGCGCATTGCGTGAACACTTGATCCACGCGATGCGCACATTAGCTTTAATTCAGTCGTCTGTCATTTGCCAAAATGATGTTTTTGAGAGAATTAGAAAAGTATTATATAGTTGTCAATTGTGCAACTGCTCCCTTTATTTTGAGACAGTTGCCAGATTTGTACATTACACAAAATCAAGAAGCCTTCTTGATGTCTTGTTTCAAATCAGCAACCCAATTGGGGAAAACCTAGTACTTCAGTAAATATGCACCGGGATATGCACTGAGGCCAGAGAAATGATTCATGGACATTTATGTTGTGTTCCTGAGGTTAATTTCAGCGTCGTTAGGCAGTTTTGTTGAAGTGCCAAGCTTGGAATATTTGCAACATTCTTTTTCGAAAACTTTGCCGCCGCGGTGGTACAGTCGTTACGGCACTCAGCTGCTGACCAGACAGACGCGGCTTCGATTGTGGCCGCGGCGGTTGCATTCAAATGGAGGCGGAATGCTAGAGGCCCGTGCAATCTGCAATGTTTGTGCACGCCTAATAGCCCTAGATGGTGGACGTCATCCGGAGCCTTCCACTACGGTGTGCCTCATAATCCTATGGCTGTTTTGGCATGAGAAACCTCAGAAATTATTATTTCACTCGACTTGCCCAAGCATAAAAGTGGGGATGTTTTATGTTCGCATGACACTTAGCATTGCGTCGATCAGCCATGCAAAGCTTTCTTTAATGTCACCAGTCCGACTGATAGCGGACGACTAAACTGTTGCTCGTTTGTGAGCAGCATTTGAGAAAATCAATGACACTATCGTGAAAATGTTGCGTAACAGCGAAGAAATCACAATTTATTGAAATCTGGATTTTAGAAAAAAAAATATCATCGTTGCTTCTACGATTTCTCTCCACCCGTGGCGCTGTGCCATTTTTACGCCACAGTTACATTGTAGCGAATGTCATGGAAATATAGAAGATTTTGATTAGAGCTATTGTTTTTCGGGAGGAAAAAAAGACCGTTTTTGGAAAGCTGGTTTTGAAAGAGGATGGCTATAAAAGAGAACAAAAGGCGCCAATTGATGCCCTGTACGACCCTATTCTCGCTGCTCTCATAGAATTGTCAATACAAAGATGACCTTTCTTTAGGCGTGGCGAAAACTATCACATGAAAGAAAGAAACCAAAAACAAGTTTCAAAAGCGAAATAACGACCTATGCCGGCTGCATGACTGGCCATAGATATCGCAAAATTAACGCAGCTGATCTATCGTGTCTTTCTTTTCCATTCTTTCTGTCATCATTTCTTACTTGCCTCCATGCCTCTTTCGCGGACAGCCTTGCGTTGCACTGTCGTTTGAAGTAGCAGCACGAATGTAACGAATGCATTGTACTCTTCGACCATAGCAAGTCTAACTTTCGCTCAGTGAATTGCACTAATTAACGAAGCTTTGTTAGCCTAAAGAATTGGCCTATATTGAACAGTTTAGCTTAATTTGGCTCTTCTTCATCGCATTATTTTTGATATCTTGCAAACGTACCAAAAACACAAGCAGTTGCGAAGCAGTCTGTTCGGCCACAAATGGAAGAGAAATAGCTGGCGATAAAGCCTGTTTCACTTTGTTGTAAATATTTCTCTTCTGTGATAGCGCTCACTGTTTGTCTGGCTCTTAGGGAAATCTATTGGAGATACATTCTTTTAAGAACATGTCCTTTATCATTCGCTGCAGATATATTTTGTGACATTTCGTGATAATTCGTAAATAGACTGTGGATTGATAATGAAGACGCTGTGGACTAATAAGGAACTAATGCACAGGTCGGGCTGCTAACTAGCATTTCGAAAGCATTCCTGTAACAAATCGCGTTGATTTAATGCTAAGGCAGCCTTATTGTTGAATTTTACAGAACATAGCCAACTTAGCAACAATACGGACATTACCGCAGGGCGTTTCAGATTAGGTCACGTAGTGTTCCTGCGATGCGCACGTTGGAGCACTGCAACCCACTTAGTTATCTTTGTCGGTGCTCTAGGAAACACTTTTTGCCAGTAATCCAGAGTCTTGGTATCTCTTTCGCAGCTCAGTTTCGTGCACATTCTCTCTACATATGCTGCCTGTAGGGTGGCTTTAACTTGTTTAATAACTGCTGCCACGCTGCACTGTTGGTGTTTTATCGCCAGTGCATGGTTAGAGTTGTTATTACTCATAATAAAACTTAGACCTTGTTGCCACACGTGAAAGTACAGTTCTTTATTCGTGAAGGAATGCTTGGTCATTCCGGATTCATGTCCAAAAGATTATTATTTTATGTACACTGACCCGCACCGTTGCTGTTGCGGTTTTCTTTTAATTTATGTTGCTTTACGCTTTCTTTTTCTCTTCGAAGTATGTTTATGCAGATGCGTGTGCTAGCGTTAGAGGTTTCATTGCTTATAACATTGAGATGAATATGTTGCTATCCCGAATATTGAAATCAAGCAGTCAGAACGATGGAGCTTCGATACTCTGCAGGCGGACCAAGATTAACCGTACCGATCTATATCCGCACACGTGTTACATGCATGTCCCGCCTTTTCTCTTTTTTTTCGGAAGGGAGGGGGGCGAGGGGGGGCATACGTTTCGTTCTCAAAATTGACAAAGCTTTAGCCATCGCTTACCTGGTGTAGAATCTGTCGATCAGTTAACTTACATGCAAGTCGTTCTCCTGGTGCCTCCGTTACGCCGTGTTGAATCGAAAATCCACACAAACACACACACACACAAACACACACACACACACACACACACACACACGCACACGCACACACGCACGCACGCACACGCACACACACGCACACAACAAACATAAATACAATTCGATCACGCCGGCCACGAACCCTCGGTTGGTAAGAAGAAAATTAGGGAATGATATATATTTTAAGCCACTGGTCCCAGTTACGCTTTTCGCGCAGTACTAATAGGAAAATTCACGTCACAACTATGCTTTGCTGAGAATAAGTATGTTGACCCCGGAAAAAGGTCATCGCTTAAGAAAACTAGTATTTCCGCGTTTACGGTATATGAAACTTTTCACTTCGGTATAGTCGGCATGCTTTTTTTTTCAATTACTTCACCAACGAAACCGTTACCATTATTGTCCATTTACGGCACTCCGTGTTCTGGTCGCGATAAACTCCCAAACGCCGAAGTAATTGCCTCCCTACCGCCTTCTTACTCTTCTTCGATCTACGTGACGACCTTCGAAGGTCGGACGCGAGCGTTCAGGCCAAGTGATTGCGATATGGGCTGTAGCCCGTTCAATAGCCAGTGATCACATAACGACACCGTTGCAATAGCAATAATGCGAGCGAAGCAATGCGGCCCTCGCCGAAGCGAAGAATCAGGATCCACTCTCTCTTTCTTTTTATTGCGTTGCAACGCTGAATAAAACAACAAAAAAGGGCTAAACATCTTTATTGGTCTCAATCAGTGTGTTGCCAGCACGGACGCTCAGCTGGCGGCCATCAGGACCGCGTTACGTATTTACGAAGGGGCCACTTAAGAGAGAAAACGGGCCCTGTGCGGTACTCTCCAAGAAAGCTCTGGCGCACGGCAACATTGATCAGCTGCAAAGCGCTCCGGCAGGAGGCGGTGAAAAATATAACTGGCTCGCGCGCCGTCACAAGGTTAAGACTCGCCAGACGAAAGCGGGAGGCAACGAACAAGCGGGGCCCGGCGTCACGGGCCTCAGACATTGCGCCCCCGGTAACGAGAAACTTTATTACCTCGCCAGCCGGAAATGACAGGAAAACACGCTCTTAATATATATCCGTCCCAACTTCCCGTTTCGTACCGCGTCACGTGGTCGAAGGAACTGAAATAACTGCGCAAAAAGATCCGATAGAGAAGCTGCGAGTGAAAGCGGGTAATTTGAAAGTGCAAAATAAATGAAGGATCATCTTTCGGGTGGGTAACTCGAGTAAACAACTGGGGAGCTACAGCGAGAGAAAGCATTGCCTATCGTTTCTTGGTATCCAAGACAGGCAATATTTGTAAGCTTTAGTTATATCTTCCATAACAGATTCACTGGAGGAAGCAAGGCTGAGATCCCGGAAGTGAAGATCAAAGCGGACAAATTGCACAGGTAGAACTCAGCCTCAGGTAGAGGCAGGTTAGTAAAGGTTAGAGAGTGGAGTTATGTGGAGTTCTTCCTGCGCGCTCGCTTCACCGCTACTAGTAAAAGACGTATTGATTACGCTGCTGCCGACTATTTCGGTACTTTGATTGAATACCAGCATGCTTACTAACAAATCCCTCTGCTGGTGTATGTGATTTGATAGTGTATACCGGCTTCATCAACGTACGGAAGGCATGAATGAAACAAGTCCCAAGTACATCGTTTTTGCTTCTTATTTTTTAAGTACACTGGATCACGTGGAAAGTTTGCGAAAACATGCCCCCACTTCCGTTGTTGCAGAAATATTGCTTTTTTTTTCGTTTTCTGCTCAGATCAGCGACCACTGGCGTAGCCAGGGAGGACTGGGGCATTGACCCCCCCCCCCCCCCCACCTTCTCAGTATATTTAACTTTGCGTGTGTATAGTATATACAGGCACACGTACGAACCAACGCATATACATAAAGTATGGTTGAACCCCCCCTCCTTCCGAAAAAAATCACAGCATATCCACGGAGTGAATGATGATGAGTGGGCGAAGCTGCGGAGGTTCATCGGTAAACCGTGAATCTTCCGTGAATTCTGCCCAGTACAACATCACCGACGTGAGATCGGGCGCGTTTATACTAAAGGGTCGATGAGTTATGACGACTTGCAGCTCACTTTAATTTTACATGTACGCTGTGAATTTTCATTGTTTAGAAAACCATTGCTTTAGAAAACATCTGGCGTCTTTCGTTAAGCAGCTGGCGTCTTTTCGTTTTGCTTTAGAAACATCTGGCGTTCTTTCGTTTTGCTTTTAGAAAACATCTGGCGTCTTTCGTTGGTTTATTTCATCAATCAACGGCGTTTTGAACAAAATTTTTTATTGTTTAATCACGCACAGGAGAAATCTCACCAGGCACTACCTTGGAGGTAAACAATGGCAGCTAATGGGAATGAGAGACAGAAGAAGTCGGCTTTTAGCTAACACTTACACTTCTACTTCTACTAACGTTTCCTACTGGAACATGCCAATGGCTGCTAATGGGGAATGAGAGACAGAAGAATTCGGCTTTTAGTTAACGCGCACGCTGCGAATTTTTTATTGTTCAACAACGCACAGGAAAAATCTCCCACCGGCACCACCTTGGAGGTCAAGATCTGGTACTAGCGTTACGACTGGTTACGCACTACGACTGCGACAACTACGAGGGACGAACGGGTGCCGCCTTAAGGAGCTTCGCCCCTAAAAGATTTCTGGATGCGTTGCTGTCGCAGAGAGACGTGGTTACGCTTAGTTAAGGGGGAATATAGCGGTGAAATATAAATAAAGACTCTAGCATCCGAGACATCGGCCACGAAACGCATCCGTGCAGTTTTTCAGTGGTGCGTTGCAAATTTTGCTCTTAGACGCAAATATTCTAATCGGGGGAAGTTGGAGATTGTAGGTCGTAAGTAGATAGGCGTTCATTAATCGGGAAAAAAGAACGCTAATGGTTTGCAGAGACTTTTTGGTGTACTATGTGTGCGTCACAAATCCACAATAATTGAATCTCATATTGCTCTTTGACGTCGGTAACGATAGTCATCCCATGCTCTTATTCAGACTGCAGTATCTGTTCTAGGCAATTTTTTATTCTCTTCAGAAAAAAAAAAACGGGGGTAAGTTCTATCAGCAGGCACATTCGAGTAATTTTTTGATGCCGGAACTAGATGCTGTAGTCTGCCCACTGAGCACAACAGCGACTGCTCTTAACGCATGGACGGGCGTTCGGCAACATCGGTTTGAGCACTTCATTTATGCATTACAACTTTGTGAAACTAAATCGTAGGTACTAGAAATTCCCAGGATGGCTTCATCTCCTGCTTTACCAGCATGGGAACCTTTGACGTGCGTTCGTAGCATAGTACACAGCGAGTCGAGTACTACTGGCTGGAATATACTGCGCAGTGAAAGCCACATAAAAAATATCAAAAAAGAATGCAGACATCGAAGTTTTAGCAGACATGCGATGGCAACAAATTCTTGAGCGAAACGCTTCCACGTGCACATGCCGAGTTTTTCGTATTTTCTTACCGAAAAAGAAATCAGTCCCCGGAAGTTCATTGTGAAATGGGTTGCACTTCAGTTAATTGCCGCCTGCATTATAGTACTGGATCATAATGTGCATATACCCCCCCCCCCCTTTCAGCCATTTCCAACGCCCTCCCCTCCGCCATTCCTACTTAGCCTACGCTGTCTAAAATGTTTGCATAGGACAGGTAAGTGCAGACTGGAGAACTCCAGGTGGTCAAAATTTCTGGAGCCCTCCACTCCGCCGTCCCTCATACCGTCGTTCTGGGACGTTAAACCCTAGTAATTATTAATATTCTTGCGTTGAGCGTCGTTTTTGTTGGTTCTCACCGCATCCGCCATGCCTCGCGCGCATCGAGACGGGTCTCGTGGCTCGATTCTTTTGCCGAAGCCAGCTGGATTGCTCTGAAACCTTCGCCGCCGCAACAGAAGGCAAAAGTAAATACACATTAAATACGAAAAATACAATAAGGAATAAAACAACAAAAGCAATAAAGCAATGCACGCTACTACAGATCGCGCCACCGAAACAATGAACTAAAATGAAAAAAAAACAGCAATAATAATTGAGAAAAAGAGAATAAAATAACACAGAGTTAAAAAATAAAAAGACCTAAAAATAAAGAGTAGTTTTAACTTTACCTACATACCTACACATCTGTCTCAAATTCTTTGTTTCAATATATCGCCAAACAAAAGTGCGTGTGCAGCTGCGCCTACATTTCGCATTAGAGGGTAATGTAACCGTCAGTAATTGCGTGAACACGTGCACTGCACTGTTCAACAATAAAGACTAAATAATGAAACACAGATATTTGTTTTAAGTACACAACTACTGGGAACTTAGGATAGCTGAAAAATAGACAGGGGCGAACGGTGACACTGTAATTGACGCAGCCGCATTATTCCCACTTTCAACGCAGTTCATTCCACACGAAGGGCTGTATAAAAAAATGCAATCAGCGATTGACTTCGCAGAAACGTCTGAGAAGTACATAAGAAGTTACAAATTGGAAAGAAACCGAGAAATCATTTCGGGATTTCACCGCAATAAAAACTATAGCACTCCATTTTCGTAGAGCTCGAGGAAGCCGCTTTGTTTACGCAGAGCGCGGCGAAGAACTTCGCCCTTAGAAAATAAATATGCTGCAGGTTGTGGAACGCAGCAGACAAAAAGCAGATTTTTTCTAGAACTTTGTTCACGTCACAAGCAGAGACGCCATGCACTCAATACTGATATCTTTTAAAGCACTCCAACTGTCTGTAGCCACAGTTTCTCAAGTGTTGAAGAAGACTGCAATTGCTGGGCACTCGGAACGGTAAAGAGAGTGAAAATGGGTGCGTGTGAGTCAGTGTCACTTCTAATTTTGCAGTCTGTCTGCAACAGCGGTCGAAGATGCGCGCCTGAGAGTGCGCAAAAGCTCTTGGGAAACGTCGAAACGAAGAAGAGGCGACGTCTGGTGATGAAGTGCCCAAATATTAAAGCAACGTGCTCAAGTTTGTCTTCCTGTATTCCCTGACGAGTGATAGAAGTATTGTGAAATCTACAGCAGCCTATCTTCTTTTGTGTGGGTGTGTGCGTGGTAGCACGGTCGCCAATAGTACTGACATAAAAACAACTGAGATTGTCTTCCTAGAAGTTCAGATTGCCTTTCAGTGCGCTTCATGCTGCAGCGCCATCTTGCTACACGAAATGATCACACCGACAAGACGGTCGAAATAGTTGATCGATTATCAACACGATAAAAATCGCGGGTTGCCCAAGTTTCGACGCATGCACCGTATGAAGTATTGCAGTGTAAATATCTCAGGACAATTCCGCCGTTTCGCGTGTTACTTTATTTGTTCTGTTATTCTTTTCCGAGTAAGCTAACGTTATCGATGCGACGGGATCACGAAACCTCGTTTTTCGCCTCCCCTCACCCCTTCCCTTTTTAGTGTTGTCGTTTAAGTTTTCCAGATACTCAAATCAATTAAATGTTTGGTTCGCTAAGTACAGCTCAAAAGCGAAGAAATAGATATTTTACACAATACAGGAGAACAAAAGAGAATTTTTGATCCAACTATGTATCGACGTGTACGTGGTATATATATATATATATATATATATATATATATATATATATATATATATATATATATATATATATATATATATATATATATATATATATATACATATATATATGTGTGTGTGTGTGTGTGTGTATACATATGGTGCAATAAATGAGAAATGGTAATTAACCTGCAGAAAACTGTGCACATGAGCATCACTAACAAATGCAACAAACTTCCTTTTACGTATCATATAGAAAATACCCCCCCTTGAAGAAGTTCAGGCATGCAAATATTTAGGAATAACATTAACTTCCACTCTTAACTGGTCGACCCATATAAGTAACATAAGCTCCACAGCCCGAAAAAAATTACGCCTTCTGAACCATAAGTTGGGCGAATCCCCTCCTTTCCTGAGATTGATGACGTGCAAAACAATGATTAGAGCTTCCTTGGAATACGGCAGTGCTGTTTGGGATCCTTACACCCAGGTAAACATAGAAAAACTCGAAAAAATTCAAAGGTTAGCTGTCCGCTATGTTTACAAACGTTTCAGATGTCTTGATTCACCTTCGGCTATGTTACAGTTGGCCGAATCACAGCCGCTATCTGAAAGGACAAAAGAGGCACGTTTGAAGTTTTTGGCTTCTGTTTACTTTAGTAAGCTTGGAATAAAAACTGACGGTTACTTGAAGAAGCACATCGGTCGAGCCTCACGACACAAGCATAGTCATTACATCGAGCCTGTATTCGCAGGAACTAACTTGTATAAATATTCATTCTTCCCGCGAACAATCACAGAGCGGAATTCATTACCATCCACAGCACCCATGCTTCGCAGTAATGTTTGATTTTTGTCCCTTTTGTGTGTCTCTTTATGTACACCCTCTCCTGCTTGGACTACTGTCTGCAGTATTGAGTATTGTACAAAATAATATATATATATATATATATATATGAGATGTGGCACTTCAAGAAAACTTCATTTATTACGTCGACGTTTCGGCCAGAGCCTGACCTTTCTCTCTCTCTCTCTCTCTCTCTCTCTCTCTATATATATATATATATATATATATATATATATATATATACACATATATATGTATGGGTCATTCTATATCAAATGTACCCGGTAAATTTTCGACTAACTCCGGCCATGCTGAACAAAATCATGCTAGTATATGTAAATGTGAGATGTAGTTATTGAGGCGTTATATTTAGGGGAAAAAATTTGTGTTGCCTATAGGGCGCTCCGAACATTGCGCAAGAAATTAAAACTATGTCGCGCTATATTTATAGGTAATTTAATAAAATTAGTGGTTTGAGCCTATGTTACAAAGCATTTTCTTATTATTCTGAAGGCGCTGATCGTTTATGACTATGACAATTTATTCATTTTTGTTCTGCCTTTCGTTATTTTCGGTCTTGACGAAAAATAGCAAAATGCTGCATGTCTGGCGTTTTTTAGAAAAGGCGCAGATTTCTGTCACCAGTAATATATTCACATTGTGGGCTTTTTAGGTCCATATAATGAATAATAAAAATACTGCAGGAGTAAATGACGCAGAAACGTTGCCAAAATATTGTGACAAAGTTGGCAAATATAGCAGTGTGACCCATATTGCGGCTTGATTTTCGCGACGTAGCAGTTCAAGTAAAAATATGGCTTATACATCATTGCGTAGTATGCTTTGTTCGTATGACATACAGAAAGTTTGAAAATAGCAATTTCTGTTTTAAGAGAGAAAAGAATTTTCGGACTGAACCACCATAAGGTTGTACGAAGTTCGCCTTTGATTCGCCTTCACTGCATAGCACGTAAGCGCAGGATTCGAGTGGGGGCCTTTTCGCAGCGAATAATGCAAATCATATAACTGCTTGCCACTTATTTTAGTAATACTGCTGTACACAATGTCAAAAACGGCAATTGTGTTGAAACGATGGAACGGTATCTTCCCCTTGAACCACCAAAGGGCAGGCAATATTGGATCGTTTCATGGTCCAAAGGCGCAGAATCATAATGTAGTGGACGGCCTGCAGGATAGTTCTGTGGCGTCGTGTTTGGCTTCTGATAATTAAGGTATATGGCCTTACGTAATAATTAACGGCATAATTAAACTATAGTTTGCTTAATCTGTTTTTATTATGTTTCATGCATAGGCGACGCGTGATCGCTTACCAGTGGCTTGCCTGATGAAATGATGTATCATAGGTGTACACGTTCGAGATGATTCGATAGCGTGCCCATAAATGACACATCAGTCACCATTACCGGACGGGCTTTCAACATTTTCACCACCCTAGGAACATTATGAAAAAGGGGGGTGAAAATGCTACGTGAAAAATGCTTACTGCTACGCGGTCGTGAAGCCTGTAACGGAAGTATGGCCGCGTAATCATTCCATCTAAGAAGACTTATCCTGGACAAAAATATCCGGGAGTTTGTTTTCCACGACACGGGGCGCCAAAGGAAATGGAGCAACCTCCAACAATAGCGACATATTTACAGCAGCAGCTGCACAACGTGTTCTTCTTCTTCTTCTTTTTTTTTGCGTTTCCGTCTTTTTGACCCAGAACGACGCTCAGTATCCGCAGCATTAAGGGGGCATGACGCAACAGACCTTTAGCCATTGTTTTGCCGCAGTAATTCCTAGAATGCGAGGTCACAAAACTACGCTCTGGCTGTTCACCGGAAGCATCGGTTGTTGCATTCATGCGAAGGATTCTCTGCCACGGCTAACTACAAGGCATTAGGAGAGATCCGTTCAGAAACAATGAAGCCACGGGCATCGATTCAGGTGCGACGGCAGCTTAAAACTGCAACAGCCGCTCCAACGGTCGGTAAAGAAGCGTGAAGGAAAAGGGGAGTAGGAAGAAAAGAATGTCGGTGTACGGAGCAAAAGAAAGGAGCGCGAGGATGACCGTGATGATAAAGAAGAGACAAAAGGGCCGCACGCGTCGTACAAGGCGGGCGCCCTGAGCCCATCTGCAGCGCTGTGCTGCGGCGGCGGCGCCGTCGATCAAGGCGCATTTGACGCCGACGCGCCGGAGAATGGAACACGGGAGGCTGAAATCATTTGTCAATACGGCTCGATAAAGCCGAAGCGCCTTTGGGACAGGCGTATTGAGCGATCAGACGCTCGCTTCTTTTTCTTCTTCTTGCTCATGCTGCTGCTGCCGCCGTCGATGCTCTCGCAGCAGGCCATTCCTTTCTTCTTTTTTTTTTTTCCTTTTCTGAAGGCTTAGAACGGTGCGCACACGTTTCAGAGGGAAGCACTGGCCGGTCTGCCGTATGGTCAGTGCACGTGCGTGTGTGTGTATGGACACATGACGTTCAAACGCGTGCCGTGCGCGCGGCCTTATTACTTCATTAGGCGATGGCGGCGCGGTTCGCGCCGCTTCGGGAAAGCGATTTTTCATTGCCGCGCTGTTTCCGCTCTCTATTGGGTCCAAGCCGGATGGCGATGGTGCAGGAACCGAGAGTACGATATGACGAGGATCGGCGAGGCGCCAGCGGGGCAGGCAGCACGCGCACGTCGAACTCTTTTATGCTCGATGGGCTTTGGACGGAAAAGGCGTGTCTTGAGGAAAAAGGGAACGTGCGCCAGCTTTCGAGAAGAGAACGCGACCTGCGCGCGTTCGCCCCGCGAGCACCTTCTATTCCGCGAAAATTGTTATTCGGAACTTTCCTTCTTCGACTTTCCTTTATCGTACACGGCTCGTTCCCAGTGTTTTTTTTTTTGTTTGTTTCGTGGTTCGCCTCTACGGACAATATTTTTCACTGTCTCGAGTTTGTAGGCAGAGCCGGAAGATGTACACTAGGACGCGCCTGCCTTTCGCAGTTCTTGCTAATATATCCTGCGCCAAGTATTGTGATGCAATCAACATTTCGCATCACTTGGCCGAATCATTGAGCATCACCACCACCGAGCTCCAGGAATCACAAGATGTTTCGTGTAAGCGTAGATATATCAGGAATCTTAAAGGTCAGTGAATAAAACAAGAATCTTATAATTAGAGACAGTAAGGATGCTCACTAGTAGGCTACATACAACTCAACGTCTCGACGACGAAGAATAACATTCGACAGCTCGCAACGACTGCAGTAACTTATAAATGGATTTGGTAGCCATAGGGGCGTAGCCGGACATTTTTTCGGGGGTTGGGGGGGGCACCTCCTTGATCTGAAGAGGGGGTCGGACAGGCAAATGTGATCGAGTGTCATTTTGAGCTTTGTATGTCATGGCAAAAAAAAAAAAGAATTGGTGGGGGGGACACGGGCCCGGTGTGCCCCCCCCCCCCTTGGCTACGCCACTGGGTATCCAAGAGAGGAGAAAAAGGATCCGGCCTTGTCACAGAATTATGTGTAGAATATGAGTAAACAAAGGTTTTTTTTACATATTACAGATTATAAAACAGGGAGATCAAAGTAATAAAAACATAATTAGCTCAAACTGGTTGAATGAATCTCCTTCGCCTGTGTATGGTTCTTTTTAAAGATGCGTAAAAAGCCCATGGATTAGAGTAAGCCGAACAGTGGTGTGTTGCGTCACCGAAACATTCGGTATCTTGTGCAGCATCCGAATTCAGATTACGGGGAAACAGTGGGCTGTGTAGCACACACCGAATACAGACACTGTCATGCAGTCCTTCTTCAGTTGTCCATCTTCCTACATTGTATCCGCCCTTCCTGCAATCTTTTCTCAACGTATAGAATATAGCAGGCGAAAAGCTCGTTATTCAGGTCTATACCTCTGCACCGTTATTTCAATAATATTACTCTCTCTTTCGCCATTAGAGATACGCGAACAGGCTTCTGTGCTCGTCTTGAAATTGCGATGGGCTCTACACCCTGGACATGTAAATGGGGTTTTTGTATGAGGGCAAGATAAACTTGCCCTCGCTTATTCCCTTAAGCATCGAGATACGGAACTGTTATTGTTAGCATTTGATTATTATTTCATTGCGATTATTTCACCTCTTCTAAAGCGTACACCAACAAAGATACGTATTCACAGAGTGGGAAAAGTGTGGCCCAATTACTTCAAGCTGGTGGGAAGAGGCCGCTCATGTCGCTTTCGTCTGTTTATATAGGCGTTTGGTATAGCCTTACTCCGGCCCACCAGTAATGACAGAAACCTCTTTTTTGACGGAGAGACAGGAAGGAAAGGTTTTCCCGGGCAGGGTGTAATAGGAAATGAACGCCATAGCGTTGTCGAATACGAATGGGAAAATTGTTTATTGACATAGCTGCCCGGTCTTCAGTGGTTACGGTTCCATCTCCTCGTCGCTAATTGCTTATCCACATACTTTGCTCGTCTTCGTGCCTTACACGATGGCGAACTTAACACTAGTGACGCGCGTCTGGGAACAAGAGCCCGCAGGCGTACTACGAGCCGCGATAATACAAAGAAGAATGGCCACAAAATTCAACAAAAACGACTGGACAGTAACTGGAGTGACGGCTCTTCGTGGGGCTCTAGTGGTCGGTCGGGCATGACGGGGCGCCTCACAGGTTGTCAGTTTCGCATCGCTACTCAGCCTTTCTGTTGTTATTATTATTTTTTTTTTTTGCTCACTAGCCTCTCCAACTGCTCCTTTCTCTAGGTCTCGGCAAATAAAACTGCGCGATTTACACGACACATCCGATGCCTATAGCGGAGCAGAGGCGCTACCAGGACAAGCGGAGGAAGAAACCCATTACTCGACACTCCTCTCA
The DNA here is from genome assembly GCF_013339695.2 of Rhipicephalus sanguineus. Taxonomy (NCBI): domain Eukaryota; kingdom Metazoa; phylum Arthropoda; class Arachnida; order Ixodida; family Ixodidae; genus Rhipicephalus; species Rhipicephalus sanguineus. Next base: position 91,880,608 of record NC_051178.1, read on the forward strand.
GAAACCTCGGATAGCGTTCAGAAAAAAAAAAGAAAGGAATGACAACAACTGAGGAACAAAGAAATAGAAAAAAAAAGTGAAGGAGAAGATCTTCTGCGTACGCAGCACCGGAGGGCGGAGTGAGGGATGCGCGGTTTGTGCGGGAAAGCGCGGCGGTTCAGGCTCCGGAAAAACGCGGAGTTGTAGGTACGGATAGAAGTGCCACGGGAAACGGTCCAGCGACCGGACTTGGAAAGCACTACACTTGCGTCACAGTAAAGAGAACGAGAAGGTAGAGAGGCAAAGAAAAAGGCTGGAAGGTTAAAAACAGAAAAGGAATGCGACTGGCGGTGAGAGACGTAGGTGCTGCGGTCTTTGCAAAAGAACAACGTTGCCTAGGCTCGCGACGCACACGACACGAAGGCCGCGTCTGACGACTACGAGGTCCGACTGGTTGGGAAGAGTGGTGATGCTGCGCTGGGTACACGGCAGCACAGGCCTGCGAACACAAACACTACCTCCCCCCCGCCCCCTCCTCCGGCCCGTTTCCAGCAGCAGACACCTATACACAAAAGCTCGCAGCGAGGTACGGCGGGTACTCAGTGTATAGTGAGGAAGGGAAGAGGCAACGAGAAGGGGGGATAGTGAGTGAGGGTAAGAGAAGTTGGAGAATACAGGCCAACGTGCTCAACGCGGCCAGCTCTTTCAGCGCGCGCTGCAGAAGTGGCGCTCACTCGCGACCGCAGGGAGGAGGACGGTAAACGAAGACAAACACGCCATTTTGCACAGCGTGGCTGCCTGGAATGAGTCAGCGTTCCTAATTACCGCAGCGGTGCGTCTCTTTTTCACTGTTGTTGTTGCATTTACCACGCAAGCTATTGCCTCCCACTATTTTGTTTCACACCGCCGGGCTTCACTCGGACACTAGAAGACTGGCGCGTCGACAAGAAAGCAGAGCAGCGTAGGAGAGAGAGAGAGAGAAAAAAAAATGTTGATGCCGAGTGATGGGAAGAACACGGTGGAAGTGCGCGCGATTGTGGGAAGCTCTCTTTCTTTAGCTTGCAGCGATGCTTTGCCAACTGTGCAGGACAGCGGAAAAACGCAACACAATCGCAAAAGGAAAGAAAGCTCGGGTGAACGAAAGAAAAAGGAATAAACAAAGAAGTATTCGGTATAGAACAGAATAACGGGCAATACGCAGGAGAGAGAGAGAGAGTCCGAACGTAAGGAGGACTTCGAGAAACAGCAGTTTTCTCGCTTTCCATGCCCGGCTCGGACACCGTGGGACTTCACGCTCTACCTGCGTTGACGCTTTTTTGTGCCGTTCGGTGGTGGCGGTCTTCTAAGGGACCCGCTTTGTAAGCACGGTGCCTCTGCGTGTCGTCTTATTGCGTATCCGCCGTCGTTATTCTTCTCTTTATCTTTCTAATCTTGTTCGTTTGTTTTTGTCGTGGAACCTTGCTTGCACGGTGAGGCTGTGCTTGTTTGTTTTTTTCCTTCTGCTCGTGGCCTTCATTAGTATCCTGTCCATGGAAGGGCCGCTAACAAGGAACACTTAAGGAATATTTCCTTTCTTGCGAGCAGTGGGAAAACAGAAGAGTTAATGTCTAATATGGTTGGTAGTCTGTACAGTGGATGGATTAAATATAGCAAGAAAAACAGTACGCAACAAAGAGAGGCGACGATGTGGTCGGGAACCGAAAAACATGGCGGCTTGATTGGATGCAGCACTCCAGAGGGAGAGAAGAGAAAACGGGTGTGAGGACAGAGGCCCCACCCACCGCTTTCACGCGCAACAGGGAAGAGATATTGCGGACTGCAAAAGAGCCAAAGACTGCGTAAAGGCCGCAGTGTCCGTGAATGTGCACCATAGATGTGACGCAAGTTGAGAGACATGTCGATAGCCGAAGGAAAGAAAAAAGAAGGAAGAGCGAAAAAAAAAATTGAACATCCGAAGCGCATAGATTGGCTGTCTATGTAAAGCTCCTATGTGTAGCGCGCACATGCAGCTCGACGTGACGCATGTACCAACTGTCTCAAATTGCTACTTGGAGCTGGAACGAAATAGTTGTGCCTAGTGTTGTATGTAAGAAGATATATTGTCGGGCCGTTGTGCTGAGATAGGCAGGTTTGATCATCGCTCTACATTATTTGTTCTTTCCCATCGCTTCTTTGCTGCGCTTGATTACGCACAAGGACCACAGCACCAAGACTCTACGGTCGGCAAAGTACGCGACGGTTGAGTGAGAAAGCCATGTTGGAAACAACACGTAAGAACGGTGTCTACGAGAACTGTGATGATAGGAAAGACACCAACACGATACAATGTAACAGCGGCAAGCTTCTAGCGAAAGCGAGCGTCCAGTAAAACTACACGATTGACACGAGGTGAGAACAGAAAAAGAAGTAAAAGGACGCAAGTCAAGCTTTTACGTGGAGAGAACAGAGTGAGGTGGTATGAGGGGGCAGAAAAACTTTGCGCGCCACTTTCTGGGCCCGGGTATCCTGCGTGACGACTCCAAGTAGGTTGTCAGGCAAAATAAAACAAAAAAGAAGAAAGCAACGCGACGTGGAGTGCGTGCGTGCGGACGAGAACGACATGTGGACTCGACGACGAACAGACAGGAGGCCAACTGCGAACGGAAAGGAAATCGGAAGTAAGATGGAGAAGAGCGGAAGGACTGGGAACCGGAGGGAAAGAACAAACAGTGGAACCGGGATGACGGTGGACCGAGTAAAAAAAACTCACAAAAAAAGGAGGAAGTGAGAAGGACACCGAGGAGACGATCCTCCCTCCACTCGCAGCCATATCTCTGCAGTCCTTCGCTCCCTCCCTCCGCTACCGGCAACAAAAATGAATGAATAAATGCAAGAAGAATGCAAATAGTAGCAACCCAACTAGCTAGCTCAACCCATTCCGGTGTCCCTGACTCGTCTTCTCGCCGCCAAGTTCCCTATCACGCTCTCTTGGTTTCTCGGTGTGCCTGTGTGCCTGGTTCCTCGATCCTTGCACGCTCACGAAAAGAGATCGGACCTCGTGACATGCGCCCCCTATGCAAGGTGCTACCTATATGCACAGCTCCGGCCGTTTTATGCGTTTAAACTTGTTCTCGATTCTTTCGATGCACGGGGCAATGAGACACGACTCCACCATTCCTTCCTGGCTACATAGTTCCTTGTATACTTCTTCTCGCTGACCCGATCATTCCCATTTTTTTCCTTCTTTTTTTTTTATCGTCTGCTTGCCACCTTCGGCCAGTGTCCACAAGGAAATGTGGTTCGGGCCCAAGGCCCTCTGCCTCCATCTCCCTCGCACACTCTCGGAGCTCCTCGCGTTCTCTCCACTCTCCCGCCCCTTTCCTGTATAGCGCGCTAAATCTAATTTTGTCCAGCGCGCGCGCGCGAGACTTTTGCTGTTTCCGCGCGACGCGTTCGGTCGTTTCTGTTTTGCTCTGTCGCTATACAAGTCACTGCCACCGTCGCCACATCGGGCACTGCACTTGTGTCTTTTTTCGCTGAATCATGTTTTGAGCTGATACAAGAATGAGGGAAGGTGATGGGAATGGGAGAGAGGGAAGAGAGATACCGGGGCAATGCACTGGCGACCGGCCCTTCTAAGACGGTTGTAGTATGTTTGCGTTTGTGCTTAGCTTGGGGAAGAAGTCTGTATTTGTTATCGGACCGTCTCCCATTTCCCAAACTGCTGCTTCTTCTTGCGGCACCTTTGCGCATGCCGCCCTTGTCTTCCCTGTACGCTTATTTCTGTACTTCTTTATTTATCTTGTTCTTTTATCGTGTGCTCTTCTAGTTCCAGCTCAGATCCACGTCGTCCCATGCGTCCCAGTGTGTACACGTTCCCAACAGCAACTGTTCTCTTCTCAACCTTCTCGCCTACGTCCCGCCTCCAGCTCTGCGCTTGTCTTGCCCCCGTCATCCATTCGGCAAACGACGGGTGGCGGGCTTTGCCGCCTGACTTGCATCGCGCGCCGCTGGTGAACTCGGTCGATTTCAGCCGGTGAAGGGGTTTTTTTTTTCGCGAAATGCGAGGCCGTCGTACAAACAGTCGGGTACGTGCGAGAAAAGAAGAAAAAAAAATACAAGATTGATGCAGAGTGCGAACGCACCTGGCTTCGTCTGAGGGCTTTTACTTTTCGGCTTAAAGTGCTTGGGCGACGGGCTTCGGTTCTCCTTTTTTTGCGACGTGGCGAGATGTTTACCGCGCGAGCTGTTGGGGCGCGAAATATTAGAAGAAATGGATTGCGGTGCTAAATTCGCCGCAGGTATGTGCGCAACACGCGGGTGAAAACCAAATCAAATATTCATTCGTTTCGCAGCAATATTGCAGTTTCCTGAAGCGCGGCCTATTTCGTGCGCCTGAAAATTCGGCTTCAACACTCGATGCTACGTCGGCTGCTTCGAGGCATGATTATTTTTGTATATATATTGGTATCACTTGACCCATTGCGTGTGCAGCGCCGTGAACGGCGGGCGTTGTCATTATTTTTAGAGAAAGCTCTCGCAGTAGCGCATGTATGCGCGCGAGTATGTGGTTGTATGTGTGTGTCTGCTTTATGTGGAAAGAGAGTGCCAATACAATTCGCAAGAAAGTGGTGCGCACTTTTGGAACTTAAACTGACCTTTATTCAAGGTAACCTAGTTGCTGCGCTCGGGCACTTCCACACCAATGAATAGCTTCGACACCGATAACTACAGCTTCGATACCTTCGCACCAGCAGTGCGTAGTTGGCCCAATTTTTTATAATTTTTTATAGCAATACCTCCGTAGTAAACAGAATATAATGGTAATCGTATAAAAAGAAAAGGCCAGTCTCTAAAATACAGAAAAATACACAGTCTGGTAGCTTCCTCTGTGGCAGGTACGCTGGTGTGTACTTACAGGCCGACAGTACTTTTTAAATGCGAAGCATTTCTTAGCGAACCTCAGGCACTTTGGACGTTTCTATCTACGTATCTATCTATCTATCTATCTAGCCGCCTACCTCTGGGCGCTGTCCTGGTCGTCTCCATAGCTTGTAATATACCAAAATTGGCCTAGCAGGGGATCAGTGTATGACGAACACGATTCACTGGTCATGAGATGGATAACGCAAAATACCTGCCTCGTACGTCATGAAACCCTTTCTCTCAGTCACGTGTGGCACATACCCGTAAACCAGAGTTAATGTTATGCGGGTATGTGCCACAGGTGATACAGAGTCTCAGCCAACACAGTAACCGCGAACACACACATTGACGCGCAAGGAAAGTGATAATAATAATAATTGTTGGGGTTTTATGTCCTAAAACCACGATATGATGCGAGACACGCCGTAGCGAATGGCTCCGGAAATTTTGACCATTGGGTATTCTTTAACGTGTACCGAGATCGCACAGAACACGGGCATCTAGCATTTTGCCTCTATCTAAATGCGACCGCCGCAGCTGGGATCGAACCCGTGACCTTCGGGTCAGCAGCCGAGCACCTTAACCGCTACACCATCGCGGCGAACGCAAGGAAAGTGAGGAAACTGAAGACAGAACACCCCAGGAAGACGCTCAAGTACCATCCACTCGTCCACATGGTCCGCAACGTGGACAACGGGGATTACGCAAAAACCGGCGTCAATGCTTCCTACAATAAAGGTGCTGAGAGAACCAGGCCTCTCATCATTACCGGTGTCTTGAACATTGATTTATCAAGACCCAAAAATGCTTGGCCCTTATATTGCGTGAAAGACGGATTGGATGTGGAGAGGGCATCAAAAGACATCGCTGCATCATAGATCATAGGCATCATAGATAATTTATCGTAAGAGGCATCCAGGATTTCCACCAGCTGTACTATACCTCGCACTTAACTACACTTAGACCCCTCGTAACCACGATCACGAACGGATCCTATTAACAAGTGCGGTCCAGCTGCTGGTGCTCATTGAACGCGGTGATGATTACCTTGTTCGAGAACTGTCAAGAACACCTACACGTACACACGGGTTCGTGAAACGTGCGCGCGTTCTCCGTCATAACGGACAAGTATAAGCATAACAACTGTAACTATGACTGTAACGTACGTGCAGTGCGCCTGCGCGTGCCATTCGGCTCTAGGGAAACTTTCCTGAATGAAGCTTAGTTGCGAGTGACGCCTGTCCTGTGTATTCCTTCTTCGTCCTGTTCGGATTCGCGCTATCTAGTATTGAAGAATATAAGCACTACATATCAGTTTACCGCGTCTGGTGTTGGTAACACCCATGTTGCTGTTGGCATCGCTACGCAACTGTACACAACTTGTTATATAATAGATGTGCGACTCTTCAACATATGAGTGTGCGTATACCACTTGCACATTTCTCTAGCGTCATTCCGTAACGTTTCGCTCAATGTGAAAAATTATGTTACAGTCAACATCCCGCGCATGCTTCGCATAACATCGATTCCCACGGTACGTGGGATCTGCCAATTTTTAGCTTTATTCGCTACAGCTCATAGTATGATTTTATGATGATGTGTTTAAAAAGATGCGCAGTGACTGGACAATGGCATAAAAAAAACACATACATGTAGTCTCCATGTAGTGTCATTTTGCCTTTGCATCCTGGCTCTTACCTACGCTCACTTGCATGAGTGAGTTATCTTACCACATTACTGTTCAGTGAATGCATGTTCACGATAGAGTGATCTCATTGTACGTAGCTGCTATCATTTACATATCTCGGTAATGAGATCATGTTATTAGTTTATTTCATATCCTTATGTGATTCATTACGGGGATACCGCTAACACGAAGATATACGAGGCAATTGTTTACGTTATGTATGCGGTAGTCGGAATATAATAGGGTTAAGAATGAAATAGACAGTTCATTTCGATATTATTTCCGTTACGGTATCATCATTGTACGAAGACAGTGATGCTAGGGAACAGAATACGCTGTCAGTGATCTGTCAGGTACCTGTCTGGCCAGCGAGGAGGGGCAGTAGCCGCGGACCATGAAATCGGCCGTTTCTCACAGAGCCCTTCGCTTTAATAATAATAATAATAATAATAATAATAATAATAATAATAATAATAATAATAATAATAATAATAATAATAATAATAATAATAATAATAATAATAATAATAATAATAATAATAATAATGATAATAATAATAATAATAATAATAATAATAATAATAATAGAAAACATGCATCTATCAAATTGCCTGGTTCTACATGTTACAAGTACTGGATATTGCCTATTGGACTGAAGCCGCTCTCATAGCTACCCGATAACACAAGTGATCCGTACAATTCCCAGTGCGCCTCGCAAAACGCAGTTTGAAGATATTCGCGGCCTCCAGACACCGCTGTTTTGACGATATCATGAGCTTCTATACTCGTTTATAAATGCACAAAGTACCAAAGGGAGGCTATTCTAGAGTGATTCAATGTTAAGGATCACTGCAGTAGCGAGTAAGTTTGCCATAAAAGTTTAAGCGATGACTGCAAGGAAAGCATTTCTCTCAGATAAGACGACCGCATCATGAAGGAGGGTATAAGGGCGCAAATATGGAGACAGGACAAAAGAATCCAACAACATCAATGCTTTTGTGTTGTCTGCTTCCCTGATTCTGCGTCTGTGTCTGCACCTTTTACCCTCTTTCATGATCAATCCGTGCCAACAGCCTAAACTGGCGGTCGTCCTAAACTGGCCTACCTAGAAGCCGCCGTAGAAACGTTAACTAATGAAGTAATTATGTAAACTGTTTTCGTGACGATAATAGGAAACCAACGCATTCCTGGTTATGCCTAATCAATGTACAGTAGCACGCCGTAGTGCAGGGCTCCGTATATTTCGACCATCTGGTGTCCTTTGATGTGCACTGACATCGCACAGTACACGGGCCACTAGCATTTCACCTTCAACGAAATCCGATCACCGCGGCCGGGATCGAACCCGCGACCTTCGGGTCAGCGGCCCAGCAGTGTAACCACTCTACCACCGATGCGGACTTCGCGTACTTATACACGTACGTACAGAAAGCATTCGAAGAAATAATGGGTATGAATGTCCCAAAGTCTTGCAAAAAGAACGTCGTTAAAATGCCTAAAGCAGTTTCGCAACAGACTCGCAACAATCGAGGAACGAGTCAGCGCACGGAGGCAATAGCGCACGTGGGCATGCCATTTGGCGTCGCTTTCAAATGGGGCGCATCTCCTCAAATTGAGCGAACAAATCGGTGTATCAGCTGCAGGAGGGGTCTATTAGGCCCAACGGACAGTTGAAAAGGCACCACGGAGTATCTCAATTCTGGGTGAAGTGAGATGTAACTAGCCCTCCATTGTGTGCAAGATTCGGCGTATGGTGGCCGGCACTTTCGGTGTGTATAATGGCCACAGTGGCCACGCAGGCGAACGCCAGAGGCTGAAAGCGATAAAGTGAAAAAAGAAAGGAAGAAAGAACAGAGAGGGAGGCTTGATTCTTTCTTCTAATTACCGCTATTCACGGCCCGCTGATTGGAACGTTAATCACACTGGAATAGCAGAGCCAGAGAAGAGAAGAAAAAAAAAGAAAAAAAAAAGTAGGCGCTTGTGTGCAAAACCCGGCGCGCAGTGGTAAAGCAGTGCTCCGGAAGGACTAATCGCTGCGGGTCGCAATCCCGCCGCGTTTCTGAAGCAAAAGCAAATTGCCTTTTTACACTTGACGTTCGACCACTTCAGTAATAAGTTGGCCCGGTCACTCCTCTTTCCATTCAGTTTCTGCGGCTTCTTCCGTAGCTTTACTTTAATCCGGTTCTTCTTCTGAGAGTTCCCGAATGTAGTTTGACGTTCGAGATCGGGAACGTCACGGCACGATCTCCAATTATGCGTTTAAAAGATTGATGGCCGCAATTTCTTCGTACTCGTTCCGAACAGCACACATACGGTACACCGGAACTGTTCCCGCAAACGCCGCACTTGGTGTTTAAAACTGAAGTTATTTTCTTTATGACTTGCTCGTTCTTCAACAGATGCACCGAACTAGGCGGTAAGATTAGTATAATATAATACACGGAATAAAAAAAGAAAATGCAGTGTAACATTTTAGCCGGAAGATTGGGGAACCCAGTTTGGTCTGGATCATCTTGTTTGCATCGTCTGTGTCTTTTATATTTGTATATATTTTCTCTTTCGCTTACTGATATCGGAGTTTATCGGTAGTAAAGAGTACGACGGGCTAAGTTGATCGGATTGCGGAAAGCAAATTAGATTTCACATTTTGCCCGCCACAAACTGTGTTCAACATCACAGCAAACACATCGCTGCTTCTCACATGAACAATACCCCCACTAACGCAGACCATTAAAATGGGGGCTTTTCAGGGGGTCATTGACCCATAACGCCAGATTAACAGACGCTGCCCGTTTAAACTCGCCCTTTCAGAAGGTCACGGGCGCGAGCTTTCGGGTCATGTGAACGCGTAGACGTGTTTTGCGGAATGGACAAAATCAAGCAGGAAAAATGATGAAGGCGCGTGAGGAATCGATACAGTAATCGTGATGGTAGAAATGTCAGCAAGGAATATGCAGATGTCATGTACAGAGCGCTATATATAGATGTACTTATTAAAGGAAATTTCCGAAATTGAGTTCATTAAAACTGCGTTTAAAATTGAAATCATTTGTGCAGCACCCCTTTGAAATAGTCTTCCTTGCAGTCTGTACACGGCTTCCAACGCTTCTTGAGGTCTTGGAAACAGTTGGAAAACGCTTCTTTGGAAGGGGCTGTCAGCTCCTTTGTCGTGGCCTCTTGAATGGCCACTACGCTCCCCATCCAGCGGCCTTATCCGCGATGCGCAGCGCCTATAGGGGCGCCACTGAAAGCCGCGTAGCGGCGGCCGTTGGAACCGCTCGCGGGTCGTGTAGCAGACGCCTCATTTGCGCGCGTGCGATTCGCCGGTTGTGCGCGTCCCAGATAATTACTTTTGCGGCAACAGTGTGCGCAAAGGAGCCGCACTTTATAATAGTGGACATGTGTCCGATGTCACAGCTGTGTGGGACGACAATGTCCCTATACGCCACAAGTGTTTGTCACAGACAATCGACAACAAGCTTCTCCTACGAAGTGGAGCTCATCGTAAGTACACCGCTTTCTTTATAACGTCCCGATCACTAACGCCTGCATGCGTTGACGCGTGAACCAATGTTTTTTCTCTACACAGTAGCTTCGTTTACGTGCCATGTGCTGATATAGCAGATTTTGAGGGAGCGCTGTCGCACCGGCGTATAGATTTCACAGGGTCGGCCACGTGAAGGGTCAGCGTTGGTAAAACTTTGAAACCAGCACGATAAACTTGTGAAAAAATAAACGATAAGCTTGTCATCATCGGTGCAGAAGCGCACAGCGAACATTCTGCACCGATGATCGCATTCCAGTGCCATCAATAGGTAGAATACAGCCGATTTCATACAGCACACGTGTGATTCCACGGCGCTTTTTTAAAGGAGCCGTCACCTTCCCTACATTCTCTCGCATTGCGCTTCGCTCCATTCGTTTTTCAAGTGAGCCAAGGTATCGCGTCTTATCAGTAATAACAACCTCATGTGAATTGTAGTGTCTACAATGCAGGCGAGGCGACCAAGTGTAAACGTAGTAGCGTTCGCTGAAAACGTAGCGACAAAAAATAAGAAATAAAATTCGGCAGATCCCACGTACCGTGGGAGTCGATGTTATGCGAAGCATGCGGCGGGAAGGTGACTGTGGTGTAATTTTATTTACTGAGCGAAACGTCGCAAAATGACGCTTAGTGATTGGTATAAATTTTATACGCACACATATGTTGAAGAGCCTCATGTGTGTCATATAACCAGTTGTTTACAGTTGGGTAACGCTGCCAATGGCAACATGGGTATTACCAACACCAGAAGCGGTAAGCTGATATGTAGTGCTACTAGTTTTCCCTTATGATGGAGAACACACGCACGTTTCACGAACCCGTGTGTATGCGTGGAAGAGGTTCTTGACAGTTCTTGAACAAGGTCCCCGTAGTCAGTGAGCACCAGCAGCTGGTCATGACTTGTTATTGGATCCGGTCGTGATCGCGGTGAAGAGGGGTACATGTGTAGGGAAATATGAGGTAAAGTACAACTGTTAGAAATCGTGGGTGCCTCGGTCATTTCGTCGACAAATTGTCTGTCGATAGAGCCGGTGACATGTCGGAACCTGAAGTCACTCTTCGCGTTGGTGAGGTAAAAGCCACCGAGACTGGTACGTCTGGATAGTGCTACGTAGACCAACATCAGTGGATGGCGCCTGTCGTATTCCTAGACTACTTGGGCGTATGTGACCTACGTAGCCTGAGTCTACAAAGCGGCTGTCATTCTATCTGACATAATTCTCGGTCAGCATGAGGCCATTGCCCATCATCGTAAGAAATGAAGAGGACACTGCGCCGTTCTGGCGGACTACGTGCACTTCACGGTGCGATGATGTGAATATATCATACGCAACGTTTGTTAATGTATTTCTCCGGTGTCGAGCAATGCTTCAATATAGCTTGCTCATAGGATCATAGGAATCATAGGAATACAAATTTGTTGGATTGCTATAAAATCAGAGCCAACACCAGAACCACAGACGTTAATCTGATATGACGCCTGTATCGTAGGAATACACATCGTAGGAGTATCATGTAGTGTTTATTGCTTTCTTGCAAAATTAGATAGCCAGCACCATAACCACTACTGACGTTGCACCAACATTATGCCTGCATAGGCTGTTTTTCCGAACCAGCTTATAGACCTGGCGTGGAAACCTGTAGAAGTGCGTTCCTGCGATTTTTTGTGTGTGTTTGAGCAGCCGACAACGCAGCAGGTATTTTTCGACATCGCTGAGGCCCGCCAGAACCGATAAATCACGATGAAAAACACATCCATCCGTGCACTCGCGTATAGACGCTCGCGGGAACACTGCTCGCCGGGCCCCGCGAGCGCTTCCGAGCCATGGCGGCAGATGGCGTCGTCGGCGCTTTGCGCATCGCCTATAGGGCTCTCTTTACACGAGGAAACAGGAACCAATCGCATGGGGAGTGGTCAGGCGAGTATTGCGGATGGGGAAGTATGCAGTAATGCTGTGCTTGGCGAGAAAGTTTGTCACGCTGAGAGCAGTGTGCGGCCTTGCGTTATCATGCAGAAGGCGCCATTGTCCAGATGGCCATAAGTCAGGGCGACGGCATCGCAGCGCATCACGCATATGTTGGAGCACGCGGATGCAAAACCCCTGATTCACCGTCTGCCCTTGTGGGACGAACCTGTTGTGTATATGACACCTCTGCATCGAAACCAAACTATCAGCATCGTCTTTGTTTTGGTAGTCTGTCGCCGCACCTTTCACGGAGCCGGAGAGCTTGTGGACCGCCATTCGGCGCTCTGCCTCTTTCTTTGAGGATCGTATTGAAAACACCATGGTTCGTCTTTAGAAATGTTGCTGTCGACGAATGCAGCATACTTATCTGCCTTGAAGAGCAAGTCAGCGCTCACTGATGCCCGCGTGTCCTTCTGGTCCTGTGTGAGGGAGTGCGGCACAAGTCTGGCATTCAGCTTCCGTTTCCCCAAGTTCTCACGCAAAATTTGGTGGCATGTTGTCTCACTAATGTCGAGAGCATGTTATAGCGTGCGGACTGTAATGGTGCGGTGTTGCTGTACGACCTCCAGGATCCGAGCATTGTTGTTTTCATTGCGTGAGGTTGCAGGGTGCCCCTGCCTTATGTCGTCTTCGACCAACGTTCTCCCCGAAACGAACCTCTTGTGCCACTCGAAGACTCGCGCCCGCGATAATGTCTCGTTGCCGTAAGCGTGACGAAGGAGCTCATACGTCTGTGTGGCTGTGTTGCCAAGCTTCACACAGAATTTTATGTTTACACGCTGTTCGAGGTGGACGTCCATCTCTCCACATTCCCTCACATTAAATGCGCAGACGGCTAGTGACAACGTACTTTCTACGTGAAGTGCCATGTAGCGGCTGCCACAGCAATTAACATAAATAGCTCAGGTTAGCCCGGAAACATGGCGATACACATGCGCACCAAGATTTGTTTTGGGTAATCATTTCTAGAGAAAAAAAAAATCAGTATTTGAACTTTACGGACAAAAGTTTATATATAATACTATTACATAGTATTGATTGTAACAATGGAGTAATGATTTTAAATTATTACGTAGTGCTGGAAGGGACACTGCTTTAAAATGGTGAACCACAACGCAGAGGAACGGCAGTAAAACAAGGCGAGTCTATAAAATATTCATGCGCCCAATGCACTTGTGTACACTCTCGTTCTCGGAAACTCTAATATTAAATTCAAGGACACGACGAGGGGTCCTGTCTGGTTTTATTGTATAAATTCTGCTCGCCGGAGGACATCTGCGCTGAGGCGCGCTAAATAATGAGTGTTCTTCGATAGATGCATCCAACGCACGCTGGGAAGAATACAGCATGAGTAGAATTTGTTCGCGTGCATATGAGGCTTTCTTATAATGTTTTTTTGACAAATGAACGTTAAAGTATTTTGTGTTCTATAAAACTGCTCTTAGTTTTTCTTTTCTGTTAGACATCCAGCCAGGCCCGTAGCCAAGGCTTTTTTATTCTTTTTTTTTGGGGGGGGGGAGGTTCACTTGCTGAAAACTTTGACTATTTGAGAAAAATACATATATTCATTATTTATTTTTGGTAAAAACACATACTTCACCGAAATTTCGAGGGAGAGGGCTCGGCCACCCCCCTCCCCAGCTACGGGCCTACATCCAGTCCATTATACGGAAAGCGCATGCAAGCGACTTCATATGGCCTCAACAGTTCCAAATAATTATTTCATATAACACTAATTTCAGTATTCGCCTTCTCATTCCCTCACTGGCACATATCTCACAAGACCACTGAAAAGGTGCCGTGCTACAGGCCACGCCTGCAATGGGTTTTGCAATGAGTTTTGCTTATCTCTTCATCAGCTTTCTTCCTTCAGCTTATGTCAGTTTTTCATCACATAATTATTTATTTTTCTTCCTACATTCGTTAGTCGCGGCGGTTTACCTTCGAATAGTTGTGATGCACGCCTGTTCACTGTAAACCACTTTGAACCCTTAAGGGGGTTTCAAGCAAGCAAAACACCCTTTTGCCTAACCAAAATTTGCAAGAATTAGGGTGTAAGGGTGTTTTCCTTCCCCAAAATAGCCTTTAGGGGTAATGCTCTAACTAAACACCCTTTAGGAGTTAAGGGTGGTATGATTTATCGAAACACCCATGGCCCATACCACAGCGTACCAGATGATAACTAGGACTCGCTGATTAAAATGTCGTTGGATCTTAGGCGAGTTTAGATTAAAAGATATGTCCCTATTAAGGCTATTTACAAGAATACCATACATTTACGTCTATTCTCTTAATGTTTGCTGTTCATATATACGTAACAGGAATATCTCCACCGGAATTGAACGTCGGCTTAGGATACTATGGCTATATATACCACATGCTCAGTGTAAGGCTGTGTAGCACAAGCACTCCGTCCCTGTGGTATTTCACAATACGCTCTGTTGTGTGTGCGGTTTGGCGCGTGCGTGCACCTTCTATGCTAATGTCATCTGTAATTGCGTGTTCATTGACTGGTAGATTTTATTTTTCACATTTTTCAGTGATAAGGGTGTTTAGGTCGGGGAAACACCCTATGGTATGGGTGTTTTGATACATGAAACGACCCTTTCTCTAGGGTGTAAGGGTGATAGTTATAGACAGGGAAAAAACCCCTTAAGGGTGTAAAGTGGTTTACTGTGCTAGCTGCCTATATTTTCAAGGAAGGCAGGAAGCATAAACGTGTTTAGCTTTCTTTTCGTGCATTCGTGTTTATTCCCGCGCTGTTGAAATTTTCTTCACGAGTACACAGAAAGGCAGGAGGCAGAGAGGGTAGCCAGAAAAGCGCAGATTTTCACAATGTCATTATCGCCATACGTTAAATAAAACAACGAAAACATCACGTGATAGATGCCAATAAAATCTTCGGGGCTAGCTGCAAACCTGGAGGCGTTAAAAAAAAAAGGATTCACGCAAGCGCGTACGCGTGCGGTGGTTTATCAGGCAGGGCTCCTAACGGATTCGCATAAAATGGTTACAGAAACATTGCTTAAAACGTACACAGGACACATGACTGGAATAGGAGTGCAAACACACATACAAAGAAACTGGGACAAAATTGCTGTTAACAGAAAACTTGACCTCAAATAACAGAAATTTAGTTATGATTGCTACTTTTACCTATTCACTCACCGGTGTCATTAAAAGAATGATATGCTGTCTTGTCTGTTCTTGATCATGAGCAAGAATCCATAAACCTCTTAACACCTCGTCAGCGGGACGTTCATTCATAGCTTCCGGCCTACGCAAGACTAACGCGCTCATTGGCATGCTCCTGCTTTAGACAGCCCGGGTATAATGTACGTAGAGGCATTGATAGCTGATAGCCAGGCTAGCGAGCAGAACAAAGAAAACTATCTTTCTTTTTTGCAATTCCTGCGCCTACATAACCTTTTTACCAACTCCACAACAGCGACACGGCAAATTGTACTTTTCTTGCACTGGGCTGGAGCAAGCGATTCCCCGGCGGAGACTGGCTCCTCGAAGGGTTTTCTTGTGGCATTTTTAATCACGGCTCTCCCGTTTTTTTTTCCTGCCTGCCACTCATCAGCTATGCGGGGTCATTATTAAATGTGCATTTTAAATTTACTCTTCGAGTGCTTTTCTTTTTGTTGTTGTACCCGAGTTAAGATCCACTTTTTCTTAGCTTGCAGCGACGCCGAAGCTTAAAAAATTCGCTTTAGTTGCCAGGCCGGATATCTTCTCGAGAGAGTTCAGCGCCAGCGTTCTCATTGGCCACTTATCGGGTAAATGGTTTTTGAGAAGTTCCAGAGGGCCGCAGTATGCAGGAGTGCTGTACAGGTGCACGTGACACACATAAATGAGCTGAACAGCACCGTAAATTGCGGAAGAAATTGAGCAGTAATAACTACATGAGGAGAGGCTGTTGCGCAAAGAAACAGGCAATAAAACAATGTTTACACAGCTCAGATAAAAAACTATAACTGATCTAACTAAAACCAGTAATTGATGCACTGACAAAGAAGCAAGCAGAACCGAAATGAAATCATTGGTTATTCAAATGGAAGCATCGACTCTATACCTTAACCACTTGGTTATTGTGCACGCGAAAGAAGATAAAGAAGCAAACAAAAACAAGATGATCCGATGCTCAGCTGGAAGTACTAAGTGCTTTGTGAACTGGAGGTTGCATTAGCGAGTGCGACGCCCCGCATTACCTCAACGACTATGCGACTGGGTGGGCGATGATCGTGAAAAATGCAGTAATGACAAGTGTGTATATATATAAGAGATTGAGAACCACGGCATGATCTACGAAGGCGCCAGAAACCAAACACGGCAGGTCAGTGACCAGAGATTGAGTAGCGGCTGCAGACAGTGTTTCATCTCTAGAGGATCCTTACTTTGTCTTCTCACATAATGGCCATGATTGATAGCAGAATGGCATCAAAGCTATACAAGGTGACTGGCGCAGCAGAGGCATATGAGTCTCTGTTCTGGGCTGCCTAGCACAACCACGGTTCATGTTAGCGCTCGGGTTTTTATTCCCCCTAGTCACCTATGGAGGCGGGTGGCAAAGTATGCCCCTCACTTTTATTGATTCTGACCTGTCCCGTCACTTTTCAAAGAGCAGGGTTTAGACCTCACAGGTTTCAGACAATAATTGCGGCCGAAGACATCTGATGTTGCATTCCACGAAATGTTTACTTTCCATCTTTACTCCCTGAAAGCAAAGAAGCAAAGGCAGGTCATTGTAAGAGAAGCACGCCAGCACTTCGTTTTCATTTTTTCACCTATTGTTAAACATGTCATTTGGATTCGACCAACGGGGGCATGGGGGTGCTGCGATAAACCTTTGCCCTCCCACCCCTCTTATGGCAAACGCCTATGGCTCTCAATGCCACACACACACGCACACACACACACACACACACACACACACACACACACACACACACACACACACACACACACACACACACACACACACACACACACGCACACACACGCACGCACACGCACGCACGCACACACGCGCGCACACACACACGCGCGCGCACGCACGCACGGACGCACGCACGCACGCACACACACACACACACACACACACACACACGCAGGCACGCACGCACAGGCACTGCATTCACGAATGGAAGAGGAGGCACCTGACGTGTAGTGGCTATCACTTCTCGTTATCAGGAATAGCCGGTGTGCATCAATATATTTACTCTAAAAAAACCATCACTTACGATTAGCGCGTGTTCATAGCACGTGCCTGATAAGAGGCGCCTGACCAAGCGAATGAGATATTCAATACGACGAGCTTGCACCGACCGTTGCATAAAAACCAAAACAAATGAGAACGAGGGAAACTCGTATGCCGAACCACTCAAGAAAAATGACCCGGATGTGTCTACCTAACCGGCGCTCCCCTAAGTGAACTTTCGAAAGATGCAATCTCATTTTAGGAGCTTAGCTTTCATGATATCTTTGTTCCTGGCTTTGCGAACCGCTCTGAAGCAAGCGCACGCAAACGCGACGCCCAGAGTCAATTTAATCTGTCATCTTAAGCAGTTAATCACAGCAAAGGCTATTGAAAGAGTCGAGATAGGA
Organism: Rhipicephalus sanguineus; assembly: GCF_013339695.2. Lineage (NCBI taxonomy): Eukaryota > Metazoa > Arthropoda > Arachnida > Ixodida > Ixodidae > Rhipicephalus > Rhipicephalus sanguineus. The sequence goes on from NC_051178.1 coordinate 91,898,300, forward strand.
GATGGCAGCACACAACGCAGGACGCCCGTTGTGATTCTCTTTGACGTTTTTGCATTTTTTCTATCGCCCTGCACAAAAAAATAAACAGTCAGCGGTTACGATTACCCTCCCTCGGCGATATACACGTCACGGATGCAGCGAAGAAAATATCTAAGGCGTACACAAGACAAAATGAAAATGGGAACAATATCCGCTCGGCCACAACACATCGCGCCGCTTGCTCCTGTTGTTCGGGCGGCAATTAATATGCCGCGTCGTGGCAGCAAATTATACCCGGCCGCATCCTACTCCGGCATTTGCTTTCCCACTCTCCTTCAATGTTCTGAGAAATGGTTCCGAACATATTCCACATTTTCTTTCAATATGGGCGCGCGAAAATGGTCTCCTCCACATCTCCGCCGTCTTCTAATCCTACACTCCATTGTTCTTCGGTTGGTGTGGCTGCGCAGAATATATACTACGGATGCACTAAAGTGGCGCCATCTGGGCTTGTTAACGTTCCCATTTTGCATCTGCAACAACCAAGTTAAGGGCACTGCACAGTAAATAGAGTTTCCTACAATATGTACTACAGGAAGTTTGATGCTGCGATCATTCTATCACCATGGTAATGATGGGTAGCACATCGATTTGCCCAGAATTCGGGCTTGAGGCTTGGAACAAACTTGTGGCTTCGCTTATCGCTGCGTTGTGGCTTTTGTTGCGGATAAAAGGACGCAATATTGTTAACCTCGTTAGCTGATTTGAGTTGGTCAGACTAAAATGGACAAGATGGTGAAGTGAGTCGGCTGAACTTTTGCTAAACTTCGTCTTGCGACAAAGCGGCTGTAGGCCACATGCAGCAGATAGAGCAGGAACTTTGGCAAATCAATGGGCTGCACATCATTCCCATACTGGCTGAAGCGTTATTGCGTTGCAGCTTCCATTAGAGCACTGCACTGGTCGTGATTTTCGGACCGGGCCCGGAGCTCGGTGACGTTTACCCACCCGAACACAGAAAAAGTTTCACCTAGCCGGCCCGGCCCGGCCAGACCGCAGATCGGGCCCGACAGGGGCTCGAACCAGTAATCTAGGTGGGGTTGCCCGACCATGTAGTTGAGAGCAAGGCGTTTGAAGTAGCAAATACCTACGTTTTCCAGACGCATGCTCCGCTAACAAGTATAATTTAAACTACAGTAATTCCTTGTACAACAAGGCTTCACTGTGAAAATAGCTGAGTGGACATTCCGGGTACTATGAACGCTTGTTCGGCAGCGGCACACTGTACCTATTTTTTCGGCAAACACGCGATGGGAATCGTTAAGAGCGTTTTGTAGCAGATATTGTCGCAAGGAAAGTAATTTGCAGCAGGACATCACTTTCAGAATGAAGCGCAATGAAAACAGAGGGGATAGAGAACAGAACGCTCTGTTCCCTTTCTATTTTTGTTGCGATATATATGAAAATTTTAAGCATGCACTATCAACGAACCCAACTGCACACTCCTAGATTTGTAGCGCATGTCTTCAGCGTAGTAGCACATTGCCACAGCAAATGAGAAATGGAGGGAGAAAGCGAAATTTATTACCTTTGCTTTAAATGCACTAGCATAGATAAAGATAACAACGAACCGCGTGCACCACGTGCACTTTTCGAAATACGTATGGACCGCCGGGAGGAAAGAAATAACTATTCGCGATACTATTAGTTTCATGCATTACACCACACACCACAGCCAGTCTGTAAGTTTTTTTAACACGAAAGTGTTTTATGCCAGGGTCCACCAAGACTTCACTGACGTATTTCCGTCCCGGAAACGGCGTTGTATAATGCACGTCAATAGATGACAAAGAAAAAACTATAAGAAAAAGATCCGTCGCTGGGAATCAAACCAACGGACTTTAGTTCCACAGCACGCGGCGGTAAACGACTCGGCCACAAAACGTAGGTTCTTCAGCACTCTAACGGCGAGCTATTTATATACACCATTGACTGCTAGCGGTACTCAGAGCTCGGTGGCATTTCAGCGTTTCCTAGTTATCACCAGCGAGATGGCGCGAAGGGCGCGCTTTAAAGGTCGTCGCCCCGCTCATTGCGACGCGCGCGCGCCTCCTACCAATACTTTGCCCTACAGGGCGTGGTCGCCCGTGCACGCGTGCTTATCTCATGGTGGAGTGGTTTGTACGTCTTGTGCGTTAACCAGAAAGGTTTAACTGAAGTGACAGAGCGAACGAAGGTTACTTCGCTGGCTGCAGCTCCCGCGATTGTGAAAGAAGCGCGCTGCTCAAACCCAAAAAAAGTAACGACGGTGATAGCTATAGTTCGCGGTCGTCCTGAGTGTACTTGGCGTTCGTTTCGTGCGTCCTTCTTTGTGTTTGATGGTGCTATAGCTGCCAAACACTAATAGACACTGTACAAGCTCTCATATATCAATGCACAATAAACGCCCAACTACCTCTGTGAAGACACGTTACACTTTCGTGTTATACCGATTCCTATAATGGAGGGATGAGCCATGTTTTTTGTGGAATGGTTTACAGTTTCTTTCCTCACATGTTATTGTGCAAAGAAGGACATTCCGGCTTTAAGCCCGCCCTATGCTATTGCATCACATATCCTGCCGCGCTGAAGTTTCTTTCACTGCTTGCGCTAGCCGCGGGGGCGCACAAAATCTGCCTTGCATGTTGTGAATCCATCGGCACGCGTTGTTCTTCCATTGGACATTGGATGGCCATTGGACAACGCGGGTAGGACTGGCATGAGGTTAACGAAGAGATATGGATCTTAACGAAATATTTGTTGAGCGATTGAGAACGAGGAAGGAAAAAAAGCCACAGTTTCGCCGCAAGGGCGAAGCAATGAATGCTATAGCAAGAAACTAATGCTATATGAAGTGAGGCTCGCCAATGGATACTCTCAGTTTGAACAGCGCTCCTGTTGCAAAGGCGGCCGAAGCAGCGAAGGAAACTAGCGTGCTTCAAGTGTCGATCTGTGACACTTGATAGTTTGCACTCATCTTCTGTTTGTTAGTTTAGCGGCGTCCCTTGAGCTCGAGTGACTTTCGTACGCTCCGTAACATGAGCGCGGACATCACGGTGAAAGCTCGAAACATCCCTCTTCCTTCACCACGAGAAAACCGGGCTAGCAGACAGCGGAAGGGCAAGGTTCTCTCTGCGCAAATATAAGAAGCGAGCGAGCTCACCGACGACTTTTAAATGCGCCCGTCGCGCTCCTCGCGCCATCTCTCTGGTAATGAAGAAACGCTAATAAGCGCCTGCCGTCTCTGAGTCCTGCCGGCGGTAAACAGTTTGTATATAACGCTCGCCGTTAGCGACCTGAAGGATCTGCGCTTTCTGGCATAGTGGTTAGCGCCACGCGCTGCGGAACGAGAGGTCGCTCGTTCGATTCCGCGCCTCGGAAGCATTTTTCTGAATTATTTTTCTTTGGGGCTTTGATATATATATATATATATATATATATATATATATATATATATATACATACACATACTTATACATATACGGTGCATGACGGCGGCGACGCCAAATCCAGCGGAGACTGTCCATATAATTGCTATCGCAATATAAACAAGTGAAGACCGTATCCTGTCTTCGCGCTTTCTCTTCCTCGTTCTCTGTCGCACCACAAATATTTCGCTAAGATATGTATCAACTCGCCCAACTTTCCACTCTGCTAAAGTAGATTTCGATCTATCTTCGAGGTTCGTTCCAGTTTCGTGATAACGGCGCCAATAAGCTTATCGACGCTTACTCATTCGGTGCATGTGGTTCGAGGTAAGGCGACGCCTCCCGGCACGGAATTCGTAATTATTTTTCTTTTTGCAGGCCAGATATTTGGTCATGCGAATATACTTTCACCACTCTTCGTTAAGTACACCTATACGATTCCTGCACATTGCAACGCTGTTGCTGCAGTATCATCCCCGGTAGCACATACGGTCTGCAAACGTCGATATTATGGATAGACGGGATAAAAAATATAGTACTGCGGTTACAAAATTACATTTGACATGTAAAATAATAACGAATGCTGGTAAAGCACAGAAGACTGAGATGGTAACCATGTAAGCGTCTGGTTTACTTACGTTTAGCTCGCCTGTTTCACATAAATCAAGTAGCTCCATGCAATATGCAAAAGGAGTTCAGTGCTTGTCCCTCATAAAACTTCTACAAATAGCGCGCCCTGTGCGTAAAAACAGCGTTTTTTTTCGTGATAAAATGTGAGCTGAGCAAAGTTCAAGCTCGGCCTGATCCGAGCCCGCCGACTCAAACCTGGGCCCGAGCCCGCCGTTAAAGCTAATTTACCCTGTCCGGCCCGGCCCGGGCCAAGGGCCAAGCCGGGCCCAAATTTTCGTGTTGGCCCCAGCCAGTGCAGTGCTCTAGCTCGCATAAACACGAGCGCCAGATTTGTCTCGTACTATTATGAAACTCGATGACACAGTACACTCATACGCATAAAAACAGCTGTGCGGATGTTCTCGGTGCTTCAGTACCTCGTTAGAATATTGTAAGGACATACAAAATTGAGAAATGGATCGTGTGAAAGCACAACATGACGGCGTCGACGATTGAAAAAGAATATTAGCTGCATACTCGAACGGCTAAGCGAGAAAGAAAGGCCCCACAGCAGTGGCCTTCTGGCCACTTACAATCACCAAAGGAAACTCTCAGAAAAAAAAAGTATGCGTCACCTTTTTCGGTGAGTAATGAATTGCCACCTTTATGGCTATCCCTTAGGAGACATGTTAACTCTATTATGGGTCCCACATGACTCTCCGACGAGAGTATGATCATCTCCTAAGAGAGTTCACGTGTAACTTTAAAGAGAGTCATGTACGTGGCAAGTCAGAACTCACGAGGAGTCAAATGCCTTCTTTTTGTTTTTCCTTAGAATGTACGTTGTGCGGCGGTTGCTTGGCCGGACTTGCCGCTGCTAGCAAAGGTGACACAGCAGCTCGTGCTTTCTATACGGGGCGCCAACGTCTATTTGTGGACGCAAGCGCCGTGCTTGGATTTAGACACCGGCCGACATACATATAGCACAAGCATGCACGTCCACGAAAAACATCACCGCTTGACCATCGAAAAACGTACAGTGGTGATGCTGTTGTACGCGTGTCCCACTGAACGAAAAAAAGGACAGGGCCGGCCCAGTATGGAACGAAAGAAGGAATCCGGGTCTGTTCTCAATTCTGTCTTTTATTTTTTTTCCCTTTCCCGACTTCAGACGCAGCGCGGGACGCGGCGGCGCGTACTTTACAATCGACTTTACGCGGCGGCCGCGCAGCAGAAGCTTTCGCTGAATAAGTAATCCGATGCATATTACAGGCGCGCGCTCGCGCACAGACGCACACACCACATACCACATATACGCAGGCACCACACAAGCTGCGGGCGCTCATGCGCCTGCTGGCCAGCTCGCTGCTCGCCTAGCCGCGCTGCCGAGCGCAAGCGGCTTTTGCGGCGGCTCATGGTTGGGGCCTCTGACGAAAGAATATAAAGGTTCATATTTTAATGCTTCGCTCGCACCGCCGTCCCACATCTCGGCGAAAGTGCATACCTCATTCCCTTCGGCTCCGCGCTCTTTGCTGCGAGACTTTTTACCCAGAGGCGGCGGCTCGGCGCTTTGCAGTCAAGCCCCTCACCACCGCCCCGCGCGTAGCGAGGGCGGCTCCAAGACTGCGCCGGCCTAGGTGTGTTCGCGCGGCCGTTCCTCGGAGAGGGCAAGGTATAAGGGAGAGGGCGAACGATAAAAGGGAAGGAAAAAGTTTTAAGTGGCCCCGAGCTGACTTTTCTCGGACGCATACGGGAATCGCGCCACAGAAGCAAAAAGGGGATAACATAAAGGATAGAAGGCATTGTAAAATAAACAAGAAGTTTTGTGTTCGGAAATCTTTCTCGCTTCCTCGCGCCTTCCCTGGGGCGGACACGGGCGCGTATGTATGTTTCACGGAACACCGGTAAATGAAGATAAATCGACCGCAGGCGGCCCCCATCGCGGCCACAGGCCCGCTCGCCGCTGGCCGCATGCATCACAAAATATTAAAGGGAGATAGGAAGCGAGAGAGTTAAGTTAGTGACTTAGGTAAAGGATACACAGAGAAGGGAAAGCGAGAGAAAGAAGGTAACCGAAGATAAAGAACTACGACAGCATTGAAGAAACAAAAGAAGACGTTGTCGACCGCGTGTTTTATGCAACGGCAGCTGGAAAACAGTAGCAGCGGCACGCTTCGTAGGCAATATGATAAGGGAAAATCTCGAAACCACCACACGCGCGAAAAAAAAAAAAAAAACGAAACGAAGAGACGCCTGCTAGGCCTTCCCCAGGGTTGCCGTATTTGCGGAAGGGTGACCCGCCCTGAAAAGTGGGCTTCACGAATCTCGTTTAGTGTTCGGGCGAGCCTCCCTTCAAGTGCTGCCGTAAGGCGCGGGGTTCCTGTTTATATCTATACAGGTATGTATGGCAAACCATCTGCCAAGAAGGGGCGAAGGAAATAGGGCCAGTGTTATTTAAGAAGCGACGAGCGGACAAACACAGATGCCCGTAGACGGTGACGCACAAATTCAGTGCTCCCGCTTCCGAAACGAGTGAAACAACGCTTTCATACAAAACAAAACAGAAAACACCACGTTCCCGCTCGGCCCGCTCATCTGCTTCACGCTCCTTACACGACTATTCTTGCTTAAGTGGTTAGGCGTTTGCACGCTCTGTCTTTATTTCAGCTCTCGGCATATCCGCGCGCAGCTCCATTTTATGCGACCCAAGTTGGCCGCACGTTGCATCGCCTAAAATGAATTATATATTATGCTTATCCGCAGAAGAGATCTCAGGAATGCGGTGGAGAGATTGGAAAAAAAGAAAGAAAAAGAGAGACAGAAAACGATGCTTTATATCTACCCATAACATTCCAAAACGAGTGCGGTTCCTGTAAAATGTACGCAAATTGCTCCGACACGAGAGGCATAAATAAAGAAGGAAAGAAAGATGCTACAGGCAGAGAAACAAAAACGCTCGAGATATTTCTGCGTAACAAGCGCGGTCCCAAGCAGTTACAGCAGTGTCCAAGCGTCGCGCGATATAACCCACCCCCACGGGCTTGAGTTTGGAGGAAAGGAAGAGGGTAGGAGGGGTAGGGGGGAGCTGAAACTCGGCTAAAGTGCCACCCGAGCGGGGGCCGCGGAACTCTTCTTCCGCATAACGTGCGCCCAGCGAATCCCTGCACCCCTTATGATGGACCCAAAGCGAGCTCCTCCTTCCGCCCTATAGAGGCACTTGGCCTTTATTTTCTTCCGCGTTACACTGAAACTTCCAGGCTCCATAGACGTATCCCAGCCCGAACACTGCAGAACACCCGCGGCCACTAAAAGGGGAACGGGGACAACGCCTGCTACCCGTCCGCGCGCTGAAACCGCCGCGCCGCCGCAGTATCTCGCACCGGGAACAGAGAGGGCGGCCGGTAATTTCGAAAACGAAACCTTGCCTTCGTGTTGCCTGGGTGCGGCGGGCGCCGCATGTTCGGCCGTCTTGTATACAGCGTACGTGCGCTTGTAGGGCCGAGTACGTTGAGCAGGCAACAGAGACGTCCTGGAACAACGGGCGAGGGTGAACGACGGGAGGAGGTTGTTGGCTAAGCGGGAAGAAAATAGACACGAGGGCCTCTGGGTATTGTGTGGCACGAGACCCTATATATACGGTGCGTACTCGGTAGTCCTGGGAGGAAGTATGGGGGAGGGTGGGCGAAGTTCTGGCGGCGATGAGACGAGGGGAAGCACATACCCGCGCCGTAGTGGCTGGCCACGGCGCAGACAGTCGGTCACGCGTGTGCCCAGGAAAAAACAAAAACAAACTAGGAAAAAAGTTCGACCAAGTGAGGGCCTGTTATGAAATATTCAGGCAGGTCCTCTCTGCCTGCATGGTGGGGCCCCGCGTGTGTATACTTCTCGTTCTCCCGTGCCTTCAACCAGACAGGAGCACACTCTGACTGACTCGCTCGTTTGTTTACCGCCATGTTTGTTTGTTTGTTTGTTTACGTATACGCACGTGTCTGCCACGTCTTGCGTGCATTTCCTCGCCGGCTACCGTCGCCTCAACTATGCTGCTTTCTTTATTTCTCTCCTGCCGATGTCTGTATAGGCACGGCACACAAGCAGCATAAACACGCGCGGCCTCTCCTGCAATGGCAGGAAGAGAACGGCACTCTCATACGCGTGATGCCGCTGCTCGTTGGTGCATTGCGAAGCGCACCCAGGGGTTCGTGTCCATTCTTCTTCGGCCTGCTGCTGAATCTTCTCCCGCTCTATCTTTGCCATTCTGGCCCCGGCATTTTTTATCCCCGCCGCTGGCTGTCATTTATGTTGCGCCTACTCGCTGAGTACCCGGGCAAGGCCGAAAAAAGCAAGCGCCGCGCGGCGTGCACCTAGACGGGGCACGCCGAGGCCAGAGTCGTGGCGTGTGGGAATTTTATCGGCATTCTGTAAGGCGGCCTACGAGTGGCGTGCTTGCGGCGGCTGTCCGATCTTTATTTTCGTTTGTTTGTTCGGTCTCGATTCGCGCGAGGTTTCTGGCAGATGAAGTTGTTTTTTCGAAAGCTCTGTTGTTCGAACCCTTTCCGCGACCCCGTCTCTCTATCTTGCGTCTCGGTATAGTGAGTGTCTGCGTTCTGTTTAAACGTCGGTTTTGGTGCTATTACGTCCAGAATGATCAAAGAAATGCCGCGCTTAATCAAACTCTGGTCAAGTGAGGTTTTGGTTTCACGTTCTTAACTGCTGTGCTTAGACGCCCAAACAAATAAGCAGTAAACTTGAGACCATGCGCTAGCGCGAGGACGCACTGTAATTAACAATATCGATCGCTAGGCACCGCTAGCAAATAAAGGTAACCCCGAGCTATTCAGGGTATATACAGTAAAAAGGAGGAGGAAATAGTGCGTTATTTAATCGTGAAAACAGCGAATGCAAAAAAACGCGAGCAAGATGGAATGTTTTTACCGCTGTTTCTAATCACAGAAAACCTTGATAAATGAAGCGCCCTGTGGAAATACGATGCGTTATTTCATGCATGTTGCATTTCATTTGTCATGTGTTTGATATGTAAAGTTGTTATGTTATATGGTACGCTCTTTCTAAAAAAAATGTTTGCTGCTACTTTCGAAAACCTGTGCCCTTAATTTATTCTCCCTTTTTCTTAATATAATAATATCTGGGGTTTTACGTGACAAAACCGCGATATGGTTATGAGGCACGCCGCACTGGAGGGCTCCGGATATTTCCGACCATCTGTTGTTCTTTTTAACATTCACTGACATCGCACTGCACTCGGGCCTCAAGTATTTTACCTCCATCGACATGGGACCGCCGCGGCCGGGATAGAACCCGCGACCTTCGGGTGAGCAGCCGAGCACCGTAACTGCTACACCAGCGCGACGGACACTCGCTTTGTTTTCAGTTAGCGTTTTCTTGCACCTTATTAACGCGATAGCGTTAGAGAGCTCGTGTCGCAGAAATTCCGCCGTCGGCGTCGGCACCATTGGTTGCGAGCGAAAAATCGTCCGTGAGCGAAAAATCGAGAAAGAAGCAAATAAGTAACGAATACAATGTTCGGTCCCATTGAGGATCGAACCCGGGCCGTTCGCGTGGCAAGCAGGTGCCCTACCACAAAGCCACGATGTTACTTGCAGCTGCTGCGGAAAAAAAACACTACATAAATGCCATGTAGTGAAAGGATTTGAATGGCTCAGGCTCTCTCCTTAACGCATTTTGTTGGACAGGTGTCACGACGAAAACGAGCCCATTCGGCGATTTGTAGGCGCATTTGGGAGGCCATCAAACTACGTCGAAAAAGGCCGGGATAGTGCAGCCGTCGCCGCTAAAAACACACACGAACTTTCAAACAGCTCTAAAAATGGACAACTATGTCCATCTAGCGGAAAACATATCAAGCCACCACCGGCTTTCCAGAGGAGGCGTTGATCAAGCAAACAGCAAACGCTAGATAATGTGCTGCCGTCTGTGAGGCATTGTGAGACTCTTCATGGCCTCCGAGATGGCAAGCGCGCGGCGTCCATCTTGGAGGCCATGCGACTCTTGCTTTAGATCAAAAACCTGTATGTACCATTGGCGCGCGCGCGCGCGCGTGTGTGTGTGTCTGTGTGCGTGTGTGCGTGTGTGTACAACAATCCACATTAATAAGTATGCACTTAGTGGTTGCAGTGCGCACTAGGGGCCGGATTTCGCTATTGCGTTCAACTCTTAAAGGCGAAGCTTAAGGGTCCCCCAATTTTTTTTCGTATAACATTGATTACTGTAGGGAAAGGACTCGAATGCCAATGATCCGCCTATACGCCTCTCATCGCTGTAAACGCAAGCGAAAACAAAAAAATCAGCCGCTTTCTCACTTGCTGCGGAGGGGCAGCGGTACTATAGGATGCAAAGAAAAAAGAAACATAAATAGCATCAAACGAGCCGTATCCAATGAAATATGGGGCATAATGCTGGCCGTTTTGTCTAACCTATAACGGTTCCTGGTACACCGTTCCTCTTTGCTATTGAAAAATAAAGATAGTCGGTTTTTGATTCTACGAGGAAAAAAGGAGAAGAAAACATGTTAGTCATTATCTTACGTTGAAGTGTTAATTATTGAGCACTTACTTCACAGATCACTGTAGTTTCCAGTCATTTCTTCATGGGTTGGTGAGTGTCAAGTAGTCGATCGTTGAAGTCAATATTACGCAAATCGTCCTTGTGCTCAGCAATTTTAGATGAAAGTGTAGCAGAACGCACAAATCACATCTCGATGAACGCATTGCTGAGGAAACCATTTAAAGAGTTAAGCCTATGCAACACACAAAGAAAACCCACAGTGTCGGCGCAAGGGCGAGGGCACGAATGCGCTAGGAACAAATTGGAATGTTATACGAAGCAAAAATGGCGCCCAACTCCTTTGACATCCAGCCTGTCGTAACTGAACAAAACGCTGGCGTAAGGAAAAGCGGCCGCTGCAGCGAGGGAAGCCACCTCCGTGCTGTCTATCGCTCCAACGCTAACAGAGATGAAAACAGAGCACGTACAAGGGTATGAGCCTTCTGCTGATCGCAGTCAAGGTAAAGACCGCGCCCGGCCGGTCAAATTATGCAGTTTCTGCCGGAGCCACGCAGCATATCTCTGGCACACTCTCCTCCCCATAGACCTTTCGCGCGAAGATCCATATAGTTATTACACAATAAAACGAAGAAGATAATTCACTAAAGACAAGCTATGCATCCTATCAATCGTTACAGTCAGTGACCCACGGATTGTGTCATCCCCGTGGTTAAAGTTATCTACATGTCGTGAAATACGGTGTGCAGTTAATAGTGATGCAGAACTGTCGATGGTACTATCCATGCTGTCGATAGCTGAGTCACTATCGAACTATCGATGGTGAAAAATACAATCGATAGCGCTGTCGATAGTGATAAATTCGATAGTACTATCGATAGTATAAAATCAACAGCGCCGACTAACTGCAGAATAAACTTGGTTCCCCGCGCGCGTGGTACATAGTGGAGCCGCAGGAGCAGGCTGAAGGGCGAAAAAGTTGACAAGATTGTGTTCTTCACCAGGGTGCTTTGCTGACACATGATCATAAAGTAAAACTGTTCAGCTCTAGCGGAAAGGAAGCCTTTACATGTGAAGGGACTGTGCGGCTTCAAATTGATATTGTATTTTATGATTTCAAAATAAAAAAATAGCAAGAAAAATAATTGTAAGGCGTAACTGGCTGCTTTTGGATACGATTTTATTGATGGATATATTCCACCATTTTCACTGCGGAAATAAGCTTTTTTTTTGCCAGAAATTGCTCATACAATAACCGAAGCTGGTAGAGGCTATCGCAAATATTTTGGCAATATGGCCGGCCAGCCACCGCATCATTATTCACACCACCATCGATAGTATTGTCACGTGGTTGTGACGGTGACGAATGTTGTCGCAAGGCTGGGAAATACGAAGCTGTTTATTTGGGCGAACTTGTGCCCAGAAAATCAAAACTCAAAATACAAGCGATACATGCTGCGCACTGATAGTGGCGGGAGCAGTCGTCAGCCGTTGAGTAATCTTATCATCGGTAGAACGCGTCGTCCTTTGTACATCAATCATCAAACCTTCCAGCGTTATCGCTGGTGCTCGCGCAAACTCTCTAATAAACTTGACTATTCGCGTCCGGCGCGTAATCTTAACAGAATGATCTCAAGCAGTTGTGAAGTTTCTCAAACATTACGGCGCGGTCTGCGTCAAACGTTGCTAACAGTCTTTGTGGGTGAAACCCGAATACGTCAAAACAAAGCAATAAACACGCGTGGCAGTAATAACGCTATAGTAATATTAACGATGGTACTACCGATTGCACTATCGATAGTTTGTCGATAGTAACACTATCGATAGTTTGTTTAAACTATCGATAGTTTCAAAAAGAAACTATCGATACTATCGATAGTGAATTTACCGATAGTTCTGCATCACTAGCAGTTAAGCCATAACGCCGGACCCCTACACTTCATACCAGGTAGTTAGTCACCAGAGCAATAAAAAGAAGGTTGCGTCAGGATAGTACTCTTTGAGCATGCGTGTAGTAAGCCTCAAAAACGTATAGTAGCCCTCAAAAGTAAGCAGTAGCAAATCGGGAAAGAATACCACAGCGACGCTGTATACTCTAATGATAGATAGATAGATAGATAGATAGATAGATAGATAGATAGATAGATAGATAGATAGATAGATAGATAGATAGATAGATAGATAGATAGATAGATAGATAGATAGATAGATAGATAGATAGATAGATAGATAGATAGACGTCAATTACTGAGTGGTTTGTGGAAAGGTTTGTCTGCCGGCACGCCCAACATGCTGCATTAATTGGATGCAAATGATGAAAGGACACGCAGAATATGCATCAAATAAGAAACACAAAACAGGTAAGCATGCTCAACAAAGTAAAGCATTAAACGATAATAATAATAATAAAACCACGATATGATTTTGACAGACACCGTGTTGGAGGGCTACGGAAATTTTGACCACCTGGGATTCTTTAACACGCACCTAAATCTAAGTACACGGGCCTCAAAAATTTTCGCCTTCATCGAAAATGCAGCCGTGGCGGCCGGGATTCGATCCCAGGACCTTCGAGTCAGCAGTCGAGCGCCACAACCACTAGACCACCGTGGCGGGGCAAAGCATTACAACGAGAAGGAAGTATCTAACAAAGTATAAAGTGTCTCCTCGAGGGACGCGCGCACGCAATATTGGCCCGTGAAGCCAGAGCGTCCATGAAACGAGAACATTGGTCCATTAAACAATATTTTGGGAATGTTCAGTACTTCCTACAGATTACAGATTACAGTACTTCCTTACAGATACCGCAGAGGTGTTTGTTTGTTGTAGGTGTCCACGGCACTGTCAAACTATCGAAAGAGCGTTTTTAACGCGGGCTCTTCGGCTATCACGTTTTGTTTTGATGGCGAAAATAAACTCAATTGAATATATTAGCCCTGAAGAGCAGTCAAAGCGGGCTGTCTTCCCTGCACACGTTGCACACGGGTCATACTAGTTAGCATATTCGTTTGAGCTTTGAAAGAATGTTATTTTGGTCTTTTAATGGAAGCAGGCACAAGTATGCGCGATTACGCCTATTCAGGTCACATGGTGATTCTATTGATGTTATTATTTCTCGAAGCAAGAGTCATGGTCCTGAAGACATGCATGAAGAACGTTTCTGGCTTAAACTAAAACGTACTTGCAGGCATCTAGTCCACCATGAACAAAAGACGAAATTAAAAGAAGCTTGCCCTAATGAATCAGCTCACGCACGATGCATAGCAGGCAAAGTATAGTCACACGTGGTCTGTGTTTATAGTAACGCTGAGGCGGGAGAACTCACGTGCTCAACATGAAAAATAATGAGCGCCTGTTCATCCTGGCAAAGGGCTTTCACGCGGAACAAGTGAATGCATCGTTTATCTAGCCGACGCTGCATGCTTTTCCAGGCGGAAAGAATTGTCAGGATTTTGTTTTACACGTTACCGAAACTGGCGCTGGCCTCGGAAGTCCCGGCGTGGTTCTCAATTTCACGAGAGCGTCCTTCATTTTTCTAAAAGCTCGCCGTCTCGAGTCACAAAAGGAGACGCGTGTTTGCACACGCGAACTGGCGGCCTTTTGCTTCCAAATGCTAGTGGCAAATAATAAAGAAAAAGGACTCTGGAAGAGAGCCAGAAGAGCAACGCCTGTTGTGCAGACGAATTGCGGTAGCAGCGTTATATCGGTGTTTTATCTGGGTGTGCCTGTTGCAGCCAGCTGCTGCTTCTACGGGCTCACAAGAGTCAAAGTAATGACGTTCTGAGCGCTTGATGTTGCTCCCAATGCTAGGGCTAAGCTAGGGGAGTGCATCTGAAGAACTTTCGTTAGAAATTACCTCAAATATTTCCTACACAAGGCAGATGGGGCGGGAGTGGGGTGTTTGCTTGTTAATGTTTCTAGCGACTTTTCTAGCGACTGGGAATCGGTCACCTTGTTCCACATATTGTACATATTCTGCATATTGTTCTACATGTACTCCGGTAACTAAAGCGAACTTTTTGTTTGTATGGACTAAGTGGTTATTCCGCTTATTTTACATTTTTCCGGAACAAAATGAAGAAACAACCTCATTTATTTCGCTGAACATTTGAGCATACTCAAATCTACAGTTTTTTGCTGCAGGTGCTAAGGTTTTAGTTTTTTTTTTTTTACTTGCTGCTGCTCCGCCTCAGAGCGTGTGCCTTGCAGTGAGTCGCAACGACAACCTCTAGAGCAATGACCACCGACAATGCGCGAAGCCCCTCGTCCTGCACTGCCTCCACTCTTGCCTACATTCGTTTTGAAACCCATTACCCCCAACTACAAATGTATACTTATTCGAGCTAGCGAAAGCACTTTTTTACAATTTTCTATGAATAGGGTCTGTTTGTAAATCCTTATACTTTGAGTAAACCGTGGAAGCCTGTCATTGAAAGTTTCGATGGGGGCTAACAAATAAAAACACACTGTCGAAAGAATCCTATATAAACAACGCTAAAGTGCTTCAGGCAGGCTGGCTGACATTTTGGTGAACGTTCTCTCTCGTAGGGGGTGTCGAAAAGCATTTATTACCTAAACAGAGGTATGTGACCTCTTTAGAGGTCTTTAGAAACTAGGTAGAGTCCCTATTCCGGGACCCCATTTATTGTAGCTGCCGCTCTGGCTCTTTGTACCAAGGCCTGCTGGGCCTGAAGATCTGAGCAGCCGAGCAGGGCGCCTCCAAATCCTGTCGGGTAGGGCTTGGGTGAGGCGTAAGGGCTGTGTTGTTTTGACAGGCCCACACCATGTAGTAGGCGTCTGGCACCTCCCCACATTGCTGGCACTGTCCTGTGACCGTAGAGACGTAATGTTTTATTATAGCAGGACATGGCATCGTATTGGTCTGGAGTCTTAAGAGGGTCCTTCCGAAGGAGGGTGTAACCCTCCCCATCTGTCTGCATTCTGATTGAGCTAAAAAACCTAGATGTGATAACTCGGGCAGCGGAATCTGCAGCCCCCTTTCCCCACAATTACTGATGGCCCAGTTTCCATATGATACGTTTGGGGTGGGGGTCCGTGTCCCGTATGCAGTGGCGCAGTATTCTCTAGGCTAAGGATGACATGTTACTTGCTACGTAGTTACGACGCACTCCCCGCGAATCGGTAATGATTTATCTTGACTTAGAGTGAGAGGCCGCAAGGGTGACCCCCTAGCCTGTGCTACAGTGGGCGTCGTAAGGTTAGCCCATCCACCTGTGTTCTATTCTGAATAGCCGCTGCCGTGTGCGACCCCTTGGGGTTTGGGCCAGCCCCGTCCACGCAGTAGACACCTGACCATGCTGTAACTCTAGCGCCCGAGCGCGCGTCTCGCATCTTGCGGTGCTAATCTCTGTACATTTTAGTAAGTAGAGGTCGGATCAAAAGGCTGTGCGCCACAGTTCTGATACCTTGACCCGCTCCTGTTGGTGGAAATCATGTTTTATGTGTAGTCGTGCCAAGCAGACTTTGGCCAGAGCTCGTTTTGGCCACCTTGTTTATTGGTTGAGGAGAGTAGCTTCCTTGAGCTCCGGATATGAGTTGACCGCACCCAAATCCTTGAGACGGCTGTTGGATGTAGACATCGGGAGATCAAGAGCCCTCTTTGAAGTCTCCTTACTGATCGCTTCTACTTTGTCTTCCTCATGTTTACGGAGGCACAGATAAGGTACGGAGTACAAGTCCCTGCGGCTTACAAACATGTGCGCTAGCTGCAGCGCGTCTTTTCACCGAAGTCTTCCCCTCCCCTCGTGTTGGAGATCCTGCGGATCATGCAACCCACCTCGCCTCCTATCTTTTTTCACTTTGGCCATTGTTCTGTCAATCCGAAGCTGTTGGTGAATGTGTAGGCTCAGGATCCTGATCTCGTCCGCTCCTCTGATTGGGCCATAAGGAAGCGTGACGGAGATGTCTGTGTTGTCTTTGGGCATGCGTCTGATATGAAGGAATTCCGGCTTGTTGGGCGCGCATGGGAGTCCTCAGCGCGCCGCTTTCCGCGGCTCGTTGCGGGCAGTCCTGAATGGCACTCATGTTCCCTTGTGTTTTCCTAACCGTGATGCCATCTGCATAGAGGGCGTGGCGAATGCCCTCTAGGCCTGCCAGCTGACGAGGCAGATGCATCATGGCAATGTTAAAGTGGATGGGGGAGAGCACAGCCTCTTGCGGTGTCCCGGGAGTACCCACTTGGTACTGTCCGTATTCTGAGTAGTACATGCGGATCAGGGCGGCTTTGTCCGTTAAAAAGCCCTGCATGTAATTGAATGTGTTCTCTCCGCAGTGAGTGTTGCTGAGGTGTTCTAGAACGACGCTGTGTTTGACATTATCAAAGACACCCTTAAGATCAAAGGCGAGGATGACTCTGTCGTGTTTCATCGCCACCAGTTGGAGGACTTCTCCGTGTGGTTGCAGGACTACATTTTGTGCCGATTTGTTTGGACGGAATCCGAACATGGTAGGAGCAAAGGACCCTTCAGCTCTAGGTATTCCGAAAGTCGAGGTATTTCAAGCTAGGGTTCCAGCGTCTTAAAGAATTCATTCAGGGGAAGGCTTCTTAATGAAAACGGTGATAAATGGAATGATGCCTACGGGACACAAGACGACGCGTGACACGCAAAGGTGAGCAACCTAGAGATTTAAAGTACGTCGTTCAGGAGAGCGCCTCGCGGAAGAGGGAGGCCAACGCAACGCGATACGCAGCGATTCTGGACGCGATAACAGACACTGCAGTTTATCCTGTAAGTATATTTTGCAGCTCAATGTACAGTTACTGGGCATATTTAGTGCAGATCCTATAGGACTACGTTTATACGATAAGCTCCAACAGCAGACTGTTCTCGCCTTCGTCGCTGTCCACTTACGAACACATGGGAAGGAAGGACGCTGTATAAAGCAGGTTATCCCAGTGAAAATTAAGAATATAAACTACCAAGAATATCACCATTACGCAGACTAAATGTATTAAGTCTACGGTTCAAATATATCAACAATAAATATAACCAAACGTTATGGAACCAAAAATTGGAAAGGACCAGTATGAAGCAGTATTAGGGTTATGCACACTTTTCGATAAAAACGCCGCCAGCTCCTTACATCGCAAATGCAATTTTTACACTAGCCATGCGTGTTCTCGTCCATGACACCCCAGACGTATAGTGCTGACTGCTGATTCGGTCTGCTTGACTTCATAGGAGATGCATTTTATGTCCATCGCAGACAGACGAATACTATGGTGGTGCAAACTTGCACTCACGTCTGTCGAGCTTTTACCCGAGGTAATAGCGTGCATCATCTAAATTTCTTCCTTTCGCGTTAAAAATAAGCAACACGCATCCAGTGTATAAACATTCAAGTTTTACACGGCTTATTACGCAATGCTGCTGCAATTCTTTAGGGTACGCTCATTTCGCTTCAGTACCACTTTTATGGTACTAGTCGTGTGCCAGTGTTGAAAGCCCGGCTCGGCGTCGCCGGCTGCCTTGGCGGGCACTGTGGCGCGCCTTTGCTGGCATGATATCACCCACTCAGTTGTCTCTTATATCTTCCTCTACACGAGCAAAGAGGCCGTATACCGCCTCACGGCGCTGTAATAGAGACGAATGGGCCGTAAATTTGCGTTCGAGTGGCCGCAGGAAACCGCAGTACGCCTGTTTGCACCGGTATAACCCTGGCTGCCAAACACAAAGAAGCAAATGGTGACGCATGGAGCAATTTCAGGAGAACATGAGTGTGCACGGTAAAAGTAAAAGAAAATAATATTGGGACAGTACACAAGACATGCTCAGCAGGCGTTGATCCGGTGGAGCGAAAGAAGGAGGGAAAAGGGGGTGAGTGTATGCGCGTTTCCTTCTGCAGAAACAGGAACACATTCCTGTTTTCTCAGGATTTTGCGTACTTGGAAGTTACGCGATAGGAGCGGAAGGAGAACACGAAAAAGACAGACAAGCCGCAACAGCCCAGCTGGAGGCAGTAAAGAGGACAGCCAGTGAGGACGTGGTGAGCTTGCCCCCTAGAGCAATTAGCAAAAGGCAAAAGAAAAGCTTGTACAGCACGTTTTATTTCGATCTGAACATTGGGACACAGCATCAAAACCAGGAGCTCGTGGGGCCTTGCAGAGAGCCGAGGGACATCGCGTAAGACCGAAGAGAGAAAGTGTGTATCCCCGGAAAATGAGGGGGATCGCACGAGCTTACCCGAGATGCATGAAACGCGCCGAGAGAGGCTTGACCATAAAGTTTACGGTTCTCCAAGGAGCCCCCGGAAGTGTGCGCGTAGCGAGAACGAAGTGGAGAGCGAGGCGATGGCAGTCTCATCTCACTTTGTTTCGCTCTCTTTCTCTCTCTCTCTCAAACTACATTCGAGGGGTGGACGGTAGCTATGAGAATAGGATGCGAGCATCCGCAAACTTTCATTCTTTTCCCGTCAGCCCTCGTATCCCGTCGAACGCGAGTCCGAGTCCGAGATACCCGCCAAGCGCGCCGGGTCGGGCGAACAGCGGGAGAAGCGATTCAATGCCCCATCCACTCATACGGCTTCGCCTAGGCGGCCTGCCCTCGAGTCTACGCTTCTCTGTTCACTTTTCTGTGTTCTATTTCTTGTTGGCATCCTTGAAAAAAGAATACGAAAAAGAGACAGGCGTTCTTTCTTCTGTCCCCTAGAAATCGGACCCCTTCTATGCTGCTGCCCATCGAAGATACACCTATCCTTTTCTTCTTTACGGCGAATCGAGGAATTCTAATAAAAGCAAGAAAAACAGCGCCGTGAGAAGAAAACAGAAAGAAGCATATACACAGAAAGCCCACATAGCGCTGCGCTAAGCCTCCTCTTGGACTCACGGCAACGGCTCCCGAAGGAGTTGGCAGATCGCCGCCGGTACGTCCGGAAATAAACGAAATGAATAAAAAAATAAACACGTAGGGTAAGAGGAGGAGGAGGAGGAGGAGGAGGAGGGGACACGGCGTATTGGCGTATTGGAGGCGACTGGAAATTGGGTATGGCCCATTGCGACATTATTCTTCGCTCACTCTCAGGAATGCGAGCTCCGTCGGATTGTTTCGTTCGGTGCGACCGCTCGCCGCGAAGCAAACAGGGAACGCGGGCATAAATATGAAAGAAAGTAACGAAAGGCAAGCGTGCGTGCCGTGCGTTGCACTGGGGAGACGAAGAATAAAAGAATGCAGAAGAAAATTATGAAGGAACGATTCAGGATAACGTAGGGCAGTGGTCATGTCAAAACGCCAATTTTTCGCGTCATGTCGGCTACGAATACTAAGCATAACGCCTTGATTTTCTGGGCTGTGAGAGCAGGCGGATTAAGTTTTATTAATCAATTAGAAATTGACGAGGCCAACGCCTTGTGTAATGTTGGGCAGTTACTTCTTCTGCAATAAGCCTGAGGCGAAGTAATATTTCATAAAAAATACTCCGGAATCATTCCTAATGAACTTATTTGGAAATTGCATTTGATGCTGTTGGCTCCTCTGACAGTATTCCGCATCCTTCGTTTATTCTGTTGTAATGTAAAAAAAAACACGAAAATCATTATATTTCAAAGGATACAGTCCCTTTCTTTAATGAGTGATAATGTGTGTGCAGTTCTGCCACATAGGCGTAAAAGACAGAAAAAAAGCTGAGCGACAAATATACCTTCTAATGAACATATTTCTCAGTGCAATATTCACCTCTGTACTATAAATGCGTCCGCCCCTATTTCCAATTATCGTTTTACCTCGATAAAAAAATTGAAGGCGACGAACTGTTGGGTAAATGAGCGACAAACAAACAAAAAAGGTCAGAGATTCAGGCCACTCCAGGGCACTATTTCCCGAGAAATCCCGGCATTTCTCCTTAAGTAGCTCTCTATGTAAAGCACCTGTAAACGAGCAGAAAGTACTCAGGTACCAGCGAAACTTTGTCGCGAGCTAATTGTGATTAAGTATAAACTGGGATTCCGCGAGAGCAACGGAGTTGGACAGGGCTGTATACCCTCCAAGCCAGCTTTAATTTTTTTTCATTCCTTTCTGTTTGTATTCCGAGACCTTCTGGCCCCTAAAGCGGCAGAGGGTCAACGGCCACATCGAAGTGCAATCTATTTAATTGGGAAGGCACTGTTACCCCCCTCTCGTCTCGCCTTTCGCGCCCTTTTTTTTGCACATTATGGTGCCACTCCCAAGCGATGCCTTTCCCCCGTTAATGCTAAATGGTTAGAGAGCGCAAAGTGAGAAACGGTCGTTCCGATTTTCTTGCTTCACGCTTTCGATGTTTATATATTTCTCGATTCTCCATTCTTTTTTCGCGCCCTTTATTCGAGTATTTTTTGTAACCCCTTGCGCGGCGGCGCTCCTCTGGATCAGATTTGTCGAAATGAGGGCGCGGTTTCACCGGGGCCATCCAAGTCGCATGCATCAACGTCGCACCGTTCTTATATTCGGCAGCGGAGTGGTCGGTCTGAGAGCGCGTGGCCGACCCGCACGAGAGTTCACTGCGCCTATCCAATTTGGTATTATTGGATAAAGCCCAGGCGGCGCGGTTCCTTCTCTGACGAATCTTTCATCTTCGCGTTATGGGGTTCCGCACTCGGCAGTGTTCTTTCGGAAAGCTGGCGCGTGCGCCGCCGCGTGTACCGAACGTCCGCGCTTTGTAATGGACGCGGCTAAATACATAGTGGCCCCCATTTCTCTCAGTCACTCCTTAAGAGCATTTTCGAAGTCACTCGTGTGATCCTTTTCCGTAGACCAATTTCAAGGCAGGCAGTAACTTGGTCGACGGTTTGAGATGGCGTTCCTTGATGCCTTAAAAGCGTTTCGCGGTGCCTTAATACCATGCGATTGGATATGAGGACTCTTGGCTTATACAGTTCTCCCCACAAAGACACCGACTTCATTTGACCTGTGTGACGTGCATTAAGTTTAAAGGAAACGGGTAAGATGAACACACTCACATTGACAGTAACAATGCGACGAACATGTTCCTTACTGAGTGCCTAACAAGGTACAACTTGGAGAGTTCACAGCGGTATTAGCGACAAGCTATGGTTCAAAAGTTAGAGCCAGGCCATCTTCAAGTTCTTCGAAGCTTTCGTTGTTTGTTTTGATAAAGGCAGCAACTGTGTATCGCGTAAGGTGTCCAGAACGTATAAAAAGCCATGATGCTAAAATTTTGCAGACATATAGAAAAGACAAATGAGGGTTATGGTTACAGTGAGATGCGTTTATGTAGTGGATATGTGGGCAAATGTGGGCGCAGGCTATAGCCAGACGTGCACAGAGATCACCCAAGGACAAAAAGACACCACTTTATGTACAATTCGACACGCACGGGACTACACTACATAAACACATATTTATGCGCGTTCGCGGCCTTATGCGGGTTAGCTTAAAGTTTGTCCACTCACACCGCGATGTGGTCCGCTTTGGTGCGTCGATCGGTGTGGTCGACCCGGCCGCTCTCAGTCAGGGTGAAGAGGCGGGGCGCGTCGTGCTCCCCTGAGTCAGAACCGGGGCGTAGCCCGGCCTAGCAGGTAAATGCCAGGAAGCATCCTGGCATGGCAGTCGTCGCCTGGAATCACGCCTGGAGTGACGGCGGGAACTGCGTCATGAAGAGCGCCAAGAACGGAACCAGGGCAACTCCTTGGACAGCGCCTCGTCAGGAACAGCAGCAGTCAGCCGCCAGGGACTCCGCTGGGGACAGGATCCGGGGACAGGTGGGGCGAAGCCCAGGCTCCATGGAAGAACCCCGTGATTGTGGGAGCCGGGGCGAGGCCCGGACCAGCAGGGCAGGACCGTGATGTCAGGGCGTGGCCCGATGTCCGATCCCGATCGAGCTCTGTCGCTCGCCGAGCTGTCCCCGTCGCTCGAGAGATTCCCTCGAGCCCGCGCACGAACACGAGCATAGTCACGCTTCTTCGTTCCTCCACTATCACCATCACGGCGACTCCCGCGCACTTCAAATCTAGAATCGGCCCCGCACACCGATCACAAATCGAGAATCGGCCCGCACACCGACCACAAATATACGTCAATGCTGACATACACTCCCTAAGTCAATGTTTTACCACAGGATACAATGAATACGAGAACTTGTGGATTGAGCTTATCGCGGTTCTTTTCTTTTTTGAAGCGCCCCCCCGCTCCCGCCGTATTTTAACATTATTAAGGTGACACATAAACCAGATTGATAAAAGACCAACATTAACCTGGTATGTGATGCACACAGCGCATCACTTGTCATGATCACTGTGAAAAGACTTCTCCACTGGGCAGGTATTTTTGACAATTTTGGGAAATCGCGCCAGTCGCAATGTTAGACCTTTCACGACAGCTAATAATGTCAAATCTGCTTGTTCCTGTACACTTGGAGACTTGTTTAAAAATTTTTAGCACATATTCTATAGTGGCGTCCTACTGCGTCCGGACTTCCTTGCATTTAAAAGTCAATGTGCACCACGACGAATTCTAGGAACTTGGTACTGAGCACAGTTGTAGTTGCACCGATTTCTTCAAAAACATGACGTTCGGCGCAGTCCGCCATATGTTACACTTGAAAGATGAAATGACAAATTTTTAAACTGTTCATCAATTACCACGATAATATTTGTTTTGAAACACGGAGGGAAAATTTGCTCAATGTATTCAAAGTAGGAAAGAGACGCCAGCGAGAGTGCTACAGTGTCTCTCATAGCACGGGCATGATTCAAGAGTAAAAGACGGAAGCATAAACATGCTCTAAGTAATTTTAGCTAACCTCTCTACCGACCAATCGTTTCAGCTGCAATGTTCACACCTAAATGTACAGCTCCCCCCCCCCAAAAATAATATGGGTAACAGCAAGCTAGCGCATGTTTCATCTGTGGAGGATAGGATGTTCTTGTGCACCGCGGAGAAAAAAGAAAGAGCTCCTAGAAGAAGTGTAAATGCATATCTGTATTGGTGCTATACGCTTAGAACGCATAGTTGTGAATTTTTTTTCTGAAAACATGTTTTATGTTTCATTCTTTAGGCATCTACGGAGCACCTTGTGGAAGTATTTCATATTCACTTTATTTATGATTCTAAATGAAAAATTCTGTTGAATAAGCACTGAGGAATCGACCTTTTCTTCGGAAACTTCAGCGCCTTTCTAACTATATACAAGTGCCTGCTGCGAAGACCATTCATTTTAAAACTATGAATCCATTTAACCGTTCGAATAAACGTTGCGTGAATGTGCACTGAATAGCTTCTTGAATGCCGTATAACATCGCTTTTTCTTCACTATCTCATTATGCTTGGAGAAATCTTTTGTGTATAATTGCGCCGTCTGTGAAAACGTTGTCTTCGTACTTTATTGATTCCTTTCTCTGCTGGACTTTCGGAGCGCTGGAAAAAGAAAACATGCAAAAGTGAGAGTACAAACCTCGACCATTGCAAATACTATTCAGAACCTTTTGGCGATAACATTTGCGTCTGAATGGGGATACGCGCAGTACAATAAGGCGATTTTGCAAGATAAATGATGCACGTGTCTTTTTGACCGCATTGAACTGACCCGGAAGCATCGACATTAATATAACCCAAGCTGTTTCGCGTCTTTCTCGAAGCGCAATAATTACTCACACTCACAGTAGAGGCAAGTGAACAAAATCATACGCGGTGGGCGAATTCATCAATTTCCCACTACGCTTGACAATGACGAGCCCGCGCAAATGTTGTGTCAGTGTTTGTGCCAGTGCTTCGAGCAGCCGCCGAGGTTTCACAAACGGTGGATACACTGCAGTGGGTACATTGATGAACACTAACATAGAAAAAATGGACGCCGCACCTGCAGGTCAAGCAAACTGCCTCGAGCATAATTAAGGTCGCTTTGATCATGAAAGCATATTTACAGGCATTACTGGGAGCACCTTTTCAGAGCTGACCGACGCAATAGAAAACATGTCAGCCGCCATATGAATGATCGATAATGGCGTCCCAATTTGACTTGCAAAGCCAAGGCGACCAAAGCAAGTTGTGAAACTCTTTTATCGAGCTTCTGCAGTGCAGGGGTCATGCCGGTTCACTTACACGTGCTTCATACACATCAGCGACCTCATTTTTTTCCTTCCGCTCTCTCTCTTTCTCTTTGTCAAGATGAAAAATCAGGTTAATGGCCACTACGCAGATTAGAAATCCCGAAGTGACGCATAAATTGTTTCATCTGTCGTCACGCGAACCCGCATTGGCATCGATATTGCGTGGCGAGGTGACGAAAATCCGATGCATATTGTAAAGCGGGTTTCCAGAAGGGGAGAGATTGATACGCAATTTGGCGAGTATACCAGCTACTCTAGAATACCTTGCCGGACGCATTCGCGGGATTTCTAGGTTCCTCGGTTTAAAGGAGCACTGACACAAAAAATTTGCACATTGTTTTTTTTTTTGTTGCAATAGATAGCTTATGATCCACTTATCACTGCTGCAAACCTCGTTTGCGCGAGTACGCGACGGTTATTTATTTAGAGACGTTTTTAGAGCGCCCAGTCGCAGTTTCGGTTTCAAAGAGCACCGAGCTACGCAGCATCCTTCGAAGGACGGGAAAACACAGCTGGCCACGCGAACACGCAAAATTGCGACGTAGGCGGCGCGCGAGCGTGGATGCGGTTAGAGTCACTGGAAAATCAGAGTACCGCAAAGGTAGGCTGCACGCGGGCAACATTGGGTGGCGGCGGCCATGTCCCTTCCAGAGCGTCCGTAGCGTTGCTAGCGTGTGTTGAGAAGTGACCGATCTTTTAGCCTCAGTTGCATGTTACGCTCCGCAGAACGGCATTATGTGTGTGTGTTTCTTCAAGAGGATATTAGAAGTGATTTGGAGTCATCAACAGGTATAGATCGACTGCGCGGTTAGCGGTGTAACTAATGAAACGTACGGCGAATGTTGCCATGTGCTCGCGAACTCACTTCATGGCTTCATCGGTCTCTTTTCGTGTCACGCCCGGGCGTGTTCGCTAGGTCCGGGGCTGTAAACATAGTTGCATTAGCGCAGTGACATCGTGCGAGATGCCATTTACCTCGATGTTTGGTCAATCTTGGCTCTTTGCGCTTGCTTTGCAGTCGGTGTTCAGGTTCACTGCACTCGAGAACGTTATCAAACAGCATCGAGAACATTCAACATTGCGTCCTTCGACTGATCGCTGACGCATAGCTTGCTTGCGCACCGTGCTTGCTGTTCAACTGGTTGATATGTGTAATAGAAGTTGTGTGTGTACGGTAATTGGAAGTTGTGCGCGACGTCTTGATTCGGAACGCCAACAGCCGAACGCATGGGCGAATCGGCGTGCGGTAGGTAAGGTGCATCTTATCTTGCGATACGTAGAAGGCCATCAAAGATGATTGACACCACTACTTAATTATTTTATTTCCTATTTCTTGTCTCCTTAATATTCTCAATGTTGCAATGAATTTGCAAATATTTTGCTCTGTTCCCACAAACAGTTCTTTTTTTGGCGTTGCCAGCGCGTAAACAGCTGGGGTTCGGTTTCTGCACTGCCGCACTTTTTTTTTAATGCGAATGCATTTCTTAGTCGGGATATGTGAGGCGTCCGGCGTTGTCCGCGCGCCGGCAGATGTTATCTCTCTGCTCTCACTCCCTCTCCCATAGCAACAGTTGCGGGCGCGCGCGCTTATCCTCGCCCCTAGCAACCGGAGCATGTGGTGCGAGAGAGTGTAGGTGCAGTGCTTCGCCGTTCCTTCTCTCGCCGTTCGCTCTCTCTCCTCCCTGCGCCCCACTCTCCCGTGCGCTCGCGCCTCACTCTCGACCGTTCGCTGGCTGGGCGCCTCTCAAGAACATCCGGAAATGTGTGCTCGAGACGCCGCTGTGAAACGCCAAAGGCGACCACAAGGCTGAGATTATGGCCGTCAGGTACAATGACAACACAAACAGGTGCTGATGAATGTGTAAATAAATGGTTACGGTACAAATCCTCGTCTCGTCATTAATTTACGCCATTAAAATTACTACGCCGTGTACTCTCGGCGCAAGAAATGCATTCGCATTTCCTCACGATTCCCTTCGGGGAGGTGGGGGCATTTTTTTATTTCATAATGCGCTCTTATTAAAACTTCCTCGGCACGGTGCTTTATGTTCTTTTTGATCAGAAATAGCGCATTCCGGAATTTTTAAAGCGCATGCTACTGCATCACAGTATGTATATAGACCCAGGGCTCGCATAAAATCGACTCCCTCAATGCGCGGGATCTGCTTTTCTTTTTTTTTTGGCTGTGACCATTTCTCACCAACTATGCAATATTTTAAGGGTACGCTTGGCGCAATGCACCGTTAGCAGCATTTTTTTTGCAACAAATTTAAAAAATACGCTTGATAACGTTGCCTTATACCAAGTTTATCAACAGAGTTCCACGCTTCTGTTTTGCGCAATGGCAAATGGTCATGCCACAATCGCCTTCAACGTATACCAGTAAACAGTTATTATTTTAATAAATCTTCGATTTCGCTCTCGTGCGTGACACGCTTATAACTCGGATAGCACGCCTAATCTGTTCAACAGATCGAGATATAAACAGCGGAGCAAATAGAAAGGGATGTAGCTTTCAATATCGCTGACCATAGCGAACCGAAAAGGTGAAGTATCTTGTCGCATAAGATTTTTTCCAGCAAACTTAGTGTAGTTCACTGCAGGAAGGAGTGTTATTCGAGGATGGCGAATTCGTTAAGGCCAACTATGTAGCCGCGTAGAACGGCGCTCTTCGACATTAATTTTTCCCACATGGCAAACGAGATATCCAGAGTAGCTCATCAGTAACGTTCGATTGATGATGAGCTACTCTCTTCTGGCATATGCATGCAGTGGCGTAGCCAGGAGGTGGCAGACCGGGCCCGTGCCCCCTCCCCCCCCCCCCTGAAATATTTTTCCCGTGGCATACATAGCACGAAATGACACTCGACCATATCTGCCTGCCAGGCCCCCACTTCAGATCGAGGAGGTGCCCCCCCCCCTCCCACCGAAAAAAATGTCTGCTTACGCCCCTGTCTGCATGACGCGTTTAAAAAAGCGACGAAGTACTTCTGAGGACCGTAATACTGCTAAATATCCGGCCACGCTCTGCATTGAACGCGCCTGCACCCAAAGCGCTTGGAAGGGATATGGCGGCGAAAGGTCGCGTGATGCAAGTAAGCCAATCGCGTCGGCGGCGGCGCGCGGAAAACAGATGCGATGCTCTGAAAATTTTCCAGTGACTCTAGATGCGGTAGGCGCCGAACCAGGTCAAGTGGCGCCAGCTATGTAGAATTAGAAACAACTAACAAACGCGTAATCTATGTCCTCCGAGCATTCGGAAGCGCCCATCTCGACTCGCCAAGCTTACAGCATTGATTATTTGACTATGGCTATCAAAAACGGCGCCGAATCGGGACGAATACATTGCTGTCGAAGCTTAAGGACATGAATCTGAAGCAAATGGAAGCATCAGTTCGGAACTTACACGTTACAGAGCGCACGGCGGCCACTTGATAGATTCGAAGTGGAAGACAACCGCTTTTGCAGTGCTGCCATGTTTTTCGGAGGCGCGAATGCCTCGCCGGCGAAGCTTGCCGTGCAAGTTGGACAGCTCTCGCGCGTGCTGCGACGGCCGACGTTCTGCGCACCGCGCCGTTGCGGCAGGAGAGACGAAACTTCTTTAATTGTCCCTGGCACATATTTTAAAGCGGTGAAAGGTCTAACTGTTCAGCCCCACATGTGACTTCATATAACTTCGCGTAATTCATGTCCACCTGCCTGCCTTTCTTTAGCTTGTAAAGGCAGGAGGAAATATGCGGTTTAGTGAATTTCCTTCCTAAAATTCTCGCTTCGCTATTAAATAGGTACTAGAGGATGCGGAAATTCAGAGACGTCCACCCTAGAAAACGAATGGCACAAAAAAGAGCGCGCACACCGACTAACTTGTCGATGTCGCTCCAGGGGCCTGCCAGTCTATTTGCCCGTCCATATCGCGTTCGTGTTCTGAAAGGAACGAGTACGGTGAACCCTAGTGTGCAGAGACATTTGGTTATAAAACAAGTGCACACTGTCGAGATATTCCGTGACTCGGGAACGTCAAATAGCGTGTTCCGTGGAATGGCGGCGCAATTTCATCAACGCCGTCGTCGACAACGTGTCTGCCCGATGTCTCCCGCTGCATGCGAGTGTATACGCGTCGATACACGGCCTAACGTAGACACACCACACGAGGAATAGAGTTGAACGCAGCGCACTAGTATTGACACAGCCTAAACGTGCGAGTCCGTGATGAACAGTTCCAGGCGTACTGACATGCTTGATGATGGTCGCCGGAAGGACTTGCCTGGTAAATTGGTGCAGGTCACGCGAACGTCGCTGGCAGCCGCAGCAGTTGCGCGGCGGTCGTCCGACGGTATCCTTTCCATTATCCGTGCGCGGCGGTATCGTGACTGAGGTAACAAGCCGCTCCTACATGCTGGTGCATTCGTTGTTTCGGCGACGGAATGAAAAGAAAATTGTACCGCACTCTGCATTCAGCAAGATATTGTTTTTGTGGCGAGAGCTCGGCTGGATGCGTGCACGTAAGTTGCTGCGAAACTTCGGGCTCGCTTCATTGGGTGAACAGCGTCATGCACGTACAACTTTTGTACATGCTCGAACTGGTAGAGGAAAAAGGTACGCGTGCTGCTTCATTTGCACGTATGGCGTGCCTAGGCTGAAAAAAAAAAAGGAGAAATCACCGAATGAGGACGCCAAGTAGCGGCCTAACGAAAAGTTTATGCATTTAGACGGTTCCGCATTTCTGGAGCTGGAATTTAATATACGTTTTAAAGAAGTACGCAGGCGGTTCTAAAATATGAAATTCTCTGGCGGGCAAGTTAAAATAGGTAGCAGAAAAACACCAATTAGCTACCACTTTTACTTTAGGCCAATGATACCACAAAAGATAGCGGGGTGCACTGTAAATATTCCGATCCATGGAAATATATTTTCAAGGTATCAAGTTCATTGGAGGTATCTTGCGGTGACGAGCGAGGCTTGATACGTCTAATTAGGAGGCAGTGAAGTGATAAAAACAGATTGCACAACAGGAAAAAAAATCTGTCGGTGACACAGACGCAGCCCCGTCATCCTGAATATGATACGCCGTCAAAATATTCAACGCAGCTAGAAATTTAGCAACCTGCTAGGTATGGTAATATCGCCTGAGAAATCACAGGATCTCACTCTCGACTTGTGACGGAACACATTTACCGCGTCATGTTAGACAGCGCTGGCGGACGCCGATGTTTTATAACAACTGTATTACATATAGGCCGCGGATAAAGAAAGCCAGAAAAGGAGATTTTGGTACCCACTACATTCTAACGCAAGGAAATAGGTGAGTAAGTGCCACCAATTCTATCCTCAGGGACCTTTAAGGAAGTACACTTCCTAAAGGGTTCAATTAACCCCTAGTGATTAGTGTGCCACTCTGGTTCCACGTCGTGCCCGGTTGCGCTTTTACGATGCCTCCCGCGAATGCACCGGGTAATTGCCGGAAGTTTTTAATGGTTTATTTCCTAGAATAAGTTTTAGTTGCTGGTTCCATCTCCATTCTCACTTACAAAAATTATGTAGACACTTTATACACTGTCTAAAAATGGGTTTAGACAGTCTATTGACTCTCTAAATACATTTTTTAGGGTTGTCCTCTTTTGTTTCTGTGTGAGCTGTTTCTTGACGATTTTTTCATCTACAGCCATATACTAACTCGCCCAACTATCGACATTGCTGCTAGGCTACAACGAGGGATGAGTTACGAAATTACCGTCAAGTTTTGCCGCTACCGGAAATCAGTTACCAACAAGAGGAAGAAATGTCAGCAAACTTCCACAGGCAAATTATCACACTTTCGCAGGTGCGCTGTTCCTACTTCTCTAATACATGGGTAAGCATCCACGTAAATATATATTCTTTTTTTTTTGTCATTCATTCATATCATAGTCATCATATCTCTATGGTAACTTCATAGGCTTCTTCCAGATTTCATTCTTTCAACCACCCTTTCCCCTTTTCAAGTAGAAGGTAACCAACTGGAGGTCTGCTTTGTTTAACCTACCTGTCTTTCCCTTCCTTTTCTCTCTCCCCCATGGCAAAAGAGAGAAACGAAAGCATGAAAAAGGGGCAAAAGACGTTTTTTCCTTATTGCAAGAAGAGCAACGCACGTTGTAAATTACCATGTCAAGGCACATGGATTTCCTACATAGCAAAAGCAAAAAGAGAGCCAAGAAACATCGCGTAAATGAAAAGAGCTGTGGCATCGTCTTGTATCTTTCACTGATGTTCCTATAATGCGAGCTTTAGTACTCACTTTCTTTCTTCGTGCAAGGGATTCTCCCTCGACACAAAGCCATACGGGAAAGACAATAAAAACAACAAAAAGACATAAATGAACGCAGCATCATTCGATGTATACGAAACAGCAACATCACGACGAACCTGCTGTTAAGCGCGACGTTTTTCTCTTCCAGGTATCATCCCTTGACTATTTCGCTTTCGTCGCAAGACATGTATGTACATCTCTATAGAGGCACAAACGGGTGGGCCCCGAGCTCGCACAATTGCCGGGCTGAAAAGCTGGGGGGCTTCGTGACGCCGCGCTTCTGGCGTGCTTCGGCGCTGTCATAGTGAGCACCGCCCCCTAAGCGCACGCGACGTTCGGAAATGCCGCGACGCTCCTTCCGCTCCTATCCTAGAGTGGGTCGCGAAAACAAAGAAATGAAAAGAAGAAACGGAGAGAGAAACAGAGTCCGTAGAATAGTGCGGAAGTGGCGGGCGGGTATTGAGGAAGCCCCTCCGTGGAGCTGCATTCTAGGCTTACTTTCGCCATCTCTTCCCTCCCCCCCCCCCTTCTCTCTCTCTCCTCGCACTCCAACAGGAGCAACACGCTCGTAGCTGGAGAGCGCGGGAAAAACGTCGCAACCCCGAACCCGAGAGCATATCTCTCTGAAACAGGGTCGCAATCGTGCAGTGCGTTTGGCTGCGCTTCTTTCTGCAACGGCGTTTAAACGCTCAACTTTTCTCGATTTTATAAAATGTTCCTAAGATGGAAGAGAAAGGAGGACTTGGGTTTAGCGCCGCAGTGATGGTCGGCCGCGGATGGACGTCCAAAGGCTGTGTAGCGTGTCTAGAAACTTATGAAAAAAATATTGCTGCCGGTAAAACAAAAATGCATCGGAAGGTAATCAGAAATATACAGGAATAAGTGTGGAAGAAAATGAGTTTTCAATGGCAGAGTTCAGAAATCGAATCGGGTGACATGTCTTCGCTTGTTTATGTATTACTGCTTCTTGAACGCTGCTCCTGCTTCTTCCGCTGTGACGCCGTTTCTGTCGGCTACGCCTACTTCAGTTTTTATATGCATAAGTGCACCCAGGGCGCGTTTGCGTGTTCACCCCTGAAGTGCTACGCTTGACGGGGCGGCCAGTAAGAAGACGCGGCGAGTAAGTACGGTCTCAGAAATAAAAAAAAGATGTAAACAACGAGCGAAGCGCTTTGACTGAGAAATAAAGCTCGGCACCGCATTGGGATGAGGAGTATTGTGAATATCGGGAAGTTTTGAATATTGTTACATTGCCTATAATTGTGCCACCGCTCGAAAGAGACACAATGTAGTAAAAACGAAGATGGCAACTCCGTATTTGACAACATTGTGTGTCCTTCATGACTCGCGCCAAACTCTAAAAGCGCATACTTCAGAAAGAATAAATCTCGAGGTATGTATGTATGTATGTATGTATGTATGTATGTATGTATGTATGTATGTATGTATGTATGTATGTATGTATGTATGTATGTATGTATGTATGTATGTATGTATGTATGTATGTATGTATGTATGTATGTTGTGGGCGGGCAAACACATGCACAAGAGTTGTTTGCGGTGTCTTGACTTCTCTCTCGTGCCCGTGTTTGCACGTCCAGTATTTTTCACTTGAAGAACCAGTCAAGAAAGTATATTAATAAAAAGAAACATAGTTGACCCCTCCGTCATAGGAATCGGTATAACACGAAAGTAAAACGTGTCATTGCAGAAGCAGTTGAATGTTTACTATTCATTGATATAAGAGATCTTGCACAATGTCTATTGGTGTTTGGCAGGTATGTCACCATTTAACGCGGATGTAACCACGTTGACGATTGGTGGTACATCTTTATCCCGACGACTAACGCCCATGATCTATGATTAAACAAACCCTCCTGGTACCCGTAGTAGTAAACGGTAAGAGCGCAATCATAGAAAGCGGTGCAACAGCCAGAAGAGTA
The DNA here is from genome assembly GCF_013339695.2 of Rhipicephalus sanguineus. Taxonomy (NCBI): domain Eukaryota; kingdom Metazoa; phylum Arthropoda; class Arachnida; order Ixodida; family Ixodidae; genus Rhipicephalus; species Rhipicephalus sanguineus. Next base: position 91,931,183 of record NC_051178.1, read on the forward strand.
TCGCTGATAGGACGCAGAACCAAGGTATTCAACACCACGGCCGGACTAGAGGGAAACGCAACGCGCATCATGTCTCCCTTGTAGCCCGGCCGTGATTTTTCTCCGGGCGAGCATAAGCGGGGAACGCGGTGTTACAGCCATGCATGAAGCCAGGCTACTCTCTAGCCAGGCGAGACAGGCGAGCGTCGCAGAGCTATTTTTAGTGTAGATGGATGCTACGAGTGAGGCCGACACTTTAGAGTTACTGTATATGCTACCTTTAGGTAGCAGAGTTGCGCATAGGTCCGGCTAGCAACCACAGCTATGCGGTGGAGTCGCACTTCGTTTTTGCAGGCGACATGCCTACCGTGTCACCGATTAACATGTCATGCGTGTCGAAGACCGGCGATAAACATTGGCTGCCGATGACAAATGTTAATTCAGTTCGCTGCCGCGGCGGCGTCGAGAAATGCAAAAATGAGCCCGAGCGTCAGATTCTCCGCAATGCATGGTTGCTAGCGGCACTTGGAAGACAGATGCGCAACTCTGCTACCTAAAGGTAGCATATACAGTAACTCTACGACACTTAAGCTAAGGTCGCCACCTCGCGGTGTGTTCAGGCGTTGACAAAATTGGACTTGTCCAATCGGGAACACGCCGAATGGGACGGACGCGTAGCGACGACTCGTTGCAGGAGCGAATCGCGGAGGCCACGGTCATGATGTATTGCTTCCCTCTAACCGCTCCCAGAGGGCGACACCGCCCCGCCGACCAACAGCACTGTGAGAGGAAAGTGTTCAGTATAAAAGGCGCGTTTATGAAGCCTCCTGAGCGTGTGACCGTGGCCTGATGGATAGTATGCCCGGCATCTGTAGTCGCGGAGCGTGAGGTCGTGGGTTCGATTCCCGCTGACGGAACGTTCTTTTCTTTGCCAACTGATCGTGTGCATTTTTTCGACGTCATTTCCGTGACGGAAATACGTCACTGAAGTCTTGGTGGACCCCGGCATAAAACACCTTCCTGTTCAAAAACACAATCAGCATACACGCTAAGGAAAATTGCACCGTCGTGGGTGGATTAGGTATAGAAACTAGCTTATTGCTCTAAATTTGGACATGCTCTAGGAATCTAATCTGTGGTGAACAAGTTGTGAAGTTTACGAGGACTCGGTTGCAGTTCCAGTTTTGAAGCAAGTGAAAAGCCGTACGAGCTTCTCCCCCAGAGGTTTGCGGCATCTCTATATAATCAACTACAGGGTACCGATTTATTTGTGCTTTGCGTTAATGACAAGCTGGTTACGAAGCCCAAAAATATACACTTTTATTAATACTATTTCTGTAACCCACCCGCGTTTCGATTGGCTTGAATATTCCATACGACAAGTTGCATGGAATATTCATATATTCCCAGCTAAGGCACATTATTGGGCGCTAAAAATGATAAAACTCCTTTTGTGCCTGCTCAGTAGAGAAATATTTCTGTTTTTAAGTATAAAGGTGTAAAAACAATTGGAAAACGATGCTAGATGCGCCGCGCAACGGCCACCATGAGGCGAGAGTTCCGGCATCTCTCTATAAGAGGCGCGCGGTGATTGGAGCCTATCATTAACGTCAGCGGCAGAGTGAAATGCGTAAGGGAACGTTCTTTCTCGTCTTCACAGGTGTTTTGAAATTTGATGAATAATAACTTGAATTCATGCGGATCAATTCTAGCAATCATTTTTGCGTTCATGAGAGTATTCAACACTACACACATTCCAGGGACACAGAATTGAGGAAAAAAAATTACAGGGCCTCTGTAACGTGCAAATTCACTTAGTGTATAAAGCCCACAAAATAGTATTACGCATTTAAACATATAAAAGCACACCAGCAAAAAAATCATGGAAAGTGTATGGTAGCGCGCATAAAATAACATGAGCACAGTAATATCAGGATATAAAAAAAGGTGCAACCGCTGAACTTCAACTGAAGCTGACGGTCAGCGCCCATGTATTTTCTCTATCCTCGCTTTCTTGAGTCACCCGTGTTATTTGAAGCCAGGGCTGGGCAGTATCGCGATACAAGAGTATCGCGATAGTATCTCAGAGATACTTTTGAGTATCTGTATTTCTGTATCGAGATACATTTGAAAAATGTATTTGTATCTCAGTAGTGAAATACATTTACGATGTATCGCCTGTATCGCGATGCTATGTTGGACACGGGTATCTCGTTACATTGTTTTTTTTTGTGTCGGAAATGAGTTGAGGCGTGTTTCCAATGGGGGAATGGCGTTTTTTTTTGTCCCAAGACAAGCAAAGGCGCGCCGCCGGTCGCCGACGATGGCGGCGATGGTTTCCACTCAAGCACAGAATGGTCCATGCGGTAAAGCGCGCGACGCCGCAGACGGCAGAATCGCAGGGGCAGTGTTGTCGGCCTCTGCCGACGAAAGTCGCTGTCTCTCAAGGTCAGTGCACCACGCCTAATTTTTTCCGGGTGGCAAGCTATTACTTCGCGACCCCCCGCGCGGATACCGCCTTGGAACAGGCTTTGCAATGCTTCGCGTGCATTCTGTTCTCAAAGCGGCGGCACTTCCAAAAGCAGTTCCCGTGGTCGCGGCGGAAGGGACTGGAAGATGGCTATCTTTGACGCGCTTTCAGCCACCTCACCAATGTCAGGGTGCGTTCCTAATTGATTACATGTGTGAAACGGTCTTTTGTGGTAGCAGGCGCCCCCACCGCCGGAGCCGACTTCGCCTGTTGCGGCTTTCTGAAATGGGTGCTGGTAGCGTCGGTGGTGGTGACAGCTTCATTGAAGCCGACAGCGTTAGACGGCTTAGGATTCCGAAGATGGGGACAGACTTCGGATTCTGAACAGTCAGAACAACCAAAGTGAGGGCGGAAGCGTTTCGGTATCTATATGACCCGAGAACAGATATCGCCACGCTGCAGGGCAATCCCGCTATGAAGGCGATATTTATTCACTATAACAAGAATTTGTGCTCGCCTTCAGCGGTAGACAGACTTTTTTTTTTCGTGAGTCTTGTGCTGAGGCTGAATCGGCGCTGTTGGAAGACAGCCTATTTGAGATGCTCACACAGCAACCTTCTCAGCAAAGTAAATCTTACGTGCAAAGTAAATGCATACTTTTTCTCAATTCGCTTGTGTTCATTAGTGATTCGAGTGATTTGCTTAAAGTGTGCTATTTCTAGCATAGCTTAGTTTGTTCGCAGAAGTATGTCGATTTCGGTATCCATTCCTTGTTACTGTTGCTGTGAAATAGCGTATTTTTATTGCAATTGATACTTGTTATTATGTCATTATTGCTAATTATGTACTTTGTCCACCCCCTCCCCTTCAATGTCTTAATGGAGCTGAGGGTACTGTAATAAATAAATAAATGAACTGAATGTTTCGATACGCTGTAACTTTAATTACAACATTATGCTGCACTAATAAGTGTCTTTGCGTAGTATAAGCATCCTTCAAATAAAAAAAGTATTCCAGTATCTGTATCGCTGTAACTGTATTCCGGAATACTTTTTTCGTCTTATTGCAAAAGTATCTCCGAAATATCCCATTACGTTAAAAACATATGTATCTCAGTATCTGTATTTTAGGCTTCCAGTTCATGTATTTCGATATCTGTATTCCGGAATACATTTCTGAGTATCTCTGCCCAGCCCTGTTTGAAGCGCGCTGGCATAAGCTATCGTGACTGGTCAACTGGCCCACTTGTACGTTTTAAGCAACATATAGAAGAAGTCGACCCGGCAATAGCCTTTTAAAAAGAGCATCACGTCGTTCCCTCGACTGCTGACCCGAAGGTCGCGGGATCGAATCCCGGCCGCAGCAACCGCAATTTCGATGGAGATGAAAATGCTTCAGGTCTGTGTACTTACCTTGAGGTGCACGTTAAAGAAGCCCAGGTGGTCGAAATTTCCGGAGCCCTCCACTACGACACCCCTGATAATCATATCGTGGTTTCGGGACGTTAAACCCCAACAATTATTAATTAATATTATCACGTCGTTCCGTTTCAACAGGAAATAGAAAATTGTAAAAGTGTAAGGAATTGAGCAAATGAATAAAAGGAGATAAAGGCGCACCACAAAGGATCAGATAAGACTGAATGTACGAACATTACCGACGAGAGTCGAGTCCCATGGTTGATAAAACTTCGAGCACAGCCTTGTTCTACTATGCTGATTAGATGCAGTACTATTCGATAAACGAAAATGCAGTAAATTTATTCAGAAAGAAATCATAGTGCACGTTTTAAGCTCTGTGCATACACGTTTTACGATGCGTTTCGGTGAAGCGATTCAACTAAAACGTTAGCTTTCGGGTCGTTATGTGCGAGTTCTTTTCGAGATAATCCTATGCTGCTCAGTACTGTTCCGGTGTTCTGTGGTCCCTTGTACACATCGGTCGAATGTCACACACCCGCGCCAAACGTCAACGGCGCCAGCCACAGCAATATTCGCTTTATTCAATAGCCTCTGAATAGCCCCTTTTCGCGGCATAAACCTAGCGCTGATTTAGAACTCGCGTACGTTGATGCCATATACAGTGCATAATAAACCCATCACAGGTATAACGGGCCATTCAGCCTATACACGAGATGTGCCTCTGTAGCACGCATTGAAGCGCCTTTCTTTTCGGAAGCACGGGGGTGATGTCCCGACATAAAAAGGTATTAGCGTGACAAAGTATCGGGAACGCTTCAGTCATCACCCGTAAGCTGTCGAACATTTATCTTCACTGCAGTGACCTAGTTACGAGAAAATACTTCGAAACATGCTAGACAGATAAGTGAATGATATGCGGATAGCGAGGAGGTTAACCGGAAGAGAGATCTGTTTGCTACCCTGCACTGGGGAAGATAGAATGGGAGCCACAGAGGTAAGATTAAGATTTATAAGGATATTCTACTAATGTAAGAGAGCTGGTATTCGTCGCAAAGCTGAAAGAAAAGACGTTTTCCCTACGTACCAGTTTGATTCTAATCAGTCATGTCATGAATGCCGCCACCTCTTCAATGGAAGAGTCGCAATTAGTGCAATTGATGGGGACTCTAGAGTTTGGCGAGGTAGAGGGTTCACCACGCGCTGTGAAACGATAGGGCGTGGCCGGTGATATTCAGTGCAGAGGCTTGAGTTTGTTTCTTTTTATAGAGCAACAAATTACTAAAGGTGTGGTTGTATGATTACTCATCAGGCAATCCCACTCTTTCCCCCTAGAAATACAGTATGGGACAGTAGACTAATGAAAACACATTTTGTCTGGATAAGTCAACGTTGTGTTTCTTCGTTGTACCGCGGCAAATGACATGGGCATCAAAAAGAAATGTACTATGACACACGTTGCTCACTTGCAACAAACGCTTATTTCCGTTTTCCAGCAGCATTTGTACCCACGTGGCATTTCTCTATCCGAGAAAGAGTTCCGATATTTATGTACAATGTGAATTCCATGTTTAAGTGCTTAGGTCAACTCGAAAAGTGCCGTGTGGTTAGCGGGTTTGATTGCTCGATACAATGAAAACACACACACGTGTCAGGTCATAGCGATGGGTAGAAATACTTCTGGAAAACGGAAATAAACGTTTGTTGCAACGAAGCGCTGTGTGTCTTCGTACGTTTCTATCTGGTGCCTATGTCCTTCGCCGCGTTACAAAGAAGCTTAAGAGATGACCCACCACCAATAAGCCCTCGTATCCGCCATTATTTCTTTACCACACCCGTTTGACAAACAGAACTCTGTACAGCCGTGAATGGTCACCCGCATACGTTCATTGTTGTCACGTTGGCGTCACAATCTGAGCCAAGCATATCAAGCACACACTCTTCTATAATCGCAGGGAAGCAGTTTTCGATACTTTTAACTAGGATTCATGTAGCCCTGGTTGCTCGCAGTTGTGTTAGGGAAGCGTATGTAAATGCATAATCCTGCGCTAAATAAGGTAGACCGCGCACTTTGGCTGGCAAAGGGCAGCACTGATACTAAATATGAGAAATACTTGTGATGTGGGGTAAAACAAATGGCATGGGAGGCTGCAGTATTTGCATATACTTGAGGCAGGGCAGGCAACACTCGCTAGAGTTGGACAGGGTGACGGGCGAAGATCAGGACAAGGGAAGGAAGCGTTTTTCCACAACAGCCCCGCAAGCGTAGAGTTTAATCACACGGTCCACATATTAAGACTGTGCATACCCATTACCACATTTATGCGCTTCATTTTCTAGTCTGCACGTAGTCATTATCACCGCTTGGATTTGGGTTGTGGGGACCATACCCGATAGAATAAAGATACTTATCGGTTTTTCTCTGTTCAGATCGCTGCCGGGCAAGTAAAGAAAGCCCCTTCAACACATCATCCCATTCTTATACACGTTGTCATATCACAGAGTTTTTGATTGAGTCGAAATTTTCAGTAAATTTCATGTGCTGAAACAAGCTCGCAACCCATGTACCAGCAATGTTCGATGCGACATATCCTTGGAACCTACAATTCGGGCCCACACGTTTGCATATGTATATCTGTCCCGAACGTATGCATTTCCATGTCCGTATGTGCGTATCCATTTTTCAGGAATAATCAGAATATTTTGAGCCCACAAATATGCAGTTTCATGGGTCGAACAGTTTTATTAGTAAGTAGATGCGCAGAATCATAATTCGGTATCTTTAACATTATTTAGAGGAGTCGCACTGCTTATATGTGGGTCTATTTTTAAGACCGATATTCAGAAATGACCAGAAATTCACCCCGTGAGCATGAGCTATTGTGTAGTCCGCGAATGTATTTACAGAGCTCCTCGCACAAGAGTTCAGTCCGAGTCGTTGCTGTAGAAACATTCGATAGAAATTTCAGGTTGAAGATAAGAAATACAATTCGAGCGTGCGGTAATTACAAGCAAATACCGCCGTCTTTTTCCTGTACACGTTGCACCGCATGTAGCGAATCATCAGTGCGTTTCAAAATGGCCCGAGGGCATTTGCGCCGCTCGCTTGAGCGCTCACGCGCACTGTTACATTTGCAGCCACGTGATGCCATATCGATTCGCTTATATCTGTGTGCGCTCTTCCTTACCGTCGGGTCTCCCGGCAAAATGGAATTTTTGGCGATGAGAGCATTCCGGCAATTTCCGCATGCTTCATCCTAGTCTTCGTTCTTCTTCTCACATTCTGGGCGACGCGTGGCCATTAAATCGCAGCTGAAATTCGAGCACATTTAATTAACGCGCTGCAGTCAAAGCGGTGGCGCAGCCAGTGCCGCCTAAATATGTAAAGCATGCGATTTGGCGAGTGTTCGGGATTCGGTTAGGTGGGCCTCCAACATGTCGCGACGACCGCTCGTGAATTCGACGCGGCTCTTAATTACTAGGTGTCGCCAGGCGATCCGGTGGCATGCGGTGGTTCTTGACCTTTGCATGTTTCTCTGCACCCTCCAACTATAGGCACCGTGCAGTGGAGTTTTCCATTGGGACTGCAGCGCCAGAACGCACAGCCTAGCGGATAAAAAAAGCAAAACTGAGGCGGGCGCGGACAAAATGGAACGCGTTGCCCGCGTCTCCTCCCTGCTTGAGCGGGCGCACTGTGGCCGTTTCGACGGGGACATGCGTGCCTGCGTCTGTGTTTCTACGTTCCCCTAGCGGCTAATATAAGCGAACTTGGGACGGGTGACTGAGACCAACGCAGCTCCCTCTGGTAAGTGGATGGTGCCCATATAATGAAGACAAAGATTCCTGATTGCCTCTCCCGTTCTGACCGCCCAGTTGATGACGTGAGTCGCCTCGCCTTGTATAATTGCTTAAGAAATTGAAATTGCCAATTTAAGAAGGCATCTCTGTGTCGCAGCATTTTTTTTTCATCAACTTGCGAGCGATCTTGAGTAGTTATTCTGTATCGGAGGCCTTCAATAATTTCATTTTCTGGGAAAAGAAGGAGAAGTGGCTGTACAAGAACGCCAACATCTCCAGAGCAACGTATATATAAAAGAGACACCTAGAGTCTTAGGAGCAATTCCTCAGTGAACTATTTAAACCTTGAAAGCAAGGTTAGAGCGATATATTTCGAGTTTCTTACGTTAAATATTTTGCCAAATATTTATAATACATGGAAGATATGCGTGTACGAGCAAGCGTATGTGTATAATATGCATTTAAAAAGAGCACTGCATTGTTTGCTGCGCTGTGCACTGTGTAGATATGAAGTTTTGTGTGGCAACATTAACTCGCCATTTACCTATATTCAACTGACAGAAGTGTTTACACTGACTGCAGTAACCATTATTGTATGTTACACCGCCCTTTATAAATCTATCTATCTATCTATCTATCTATCTATCTATCTATCTATCTATCTATCTATCTATCTATCTATCTATCTATCTATCTATCTATCTATCTATCTATCTATCTATCTATCTATCTATCTATCTATCTATCTATCTATCTATCTATCTATCTATCTATCTATCTATCTATCATGAAAGCGTAACTTGCAAGATTGAACTTGATAGGAATATTTTGTATCCTACTGATGCGGAAATAACAATATTATAGATATACTTCACCATTAGTGCATATAATGACTGAAACTTGGTGTATCTATGAAACATGAACAGCTGATATTGAAGTTAAGAATGGCTTAAAATAATGTGAGTGGCGGATTATGCTTCCCGTTGAACGTCTTTGAGAAAGCTAGTAGTTTATCCGAACCACTAAGCCGGACAAAGAAGTTAACTTAGGATGGTAAAAGGCAACTTCAGCCGGATAAAGGGTTGGTCTGTTACCAGTTTTTCGTTCGAAAGATTTATCACTTCGCGTGCCACAGAAGGTACTTTGCGGAACGCAGAAGGACATATGCTGCCAAAGTGCAAGTTCCCAGAAAAGCTGTTAGTCAAAGTTACTCCGTGGCACTTGTGTTTGCATTTTGCTTTAGTGGTATAGACGACAGTTTTTGTTTTTCTGCACGGCATTATGCGAACAGAAACAGTGGTATATTCGTTGGCAGCGATGCACCATTCTATGCACCGCGAAAATTTGTTATCCATGTTCGAATCAAGTTCTCTTGCCATGTTCCACAAAATTCTGGGAGCGAAACAAGGCACAGTCATCTGCAAACTGTCTATTTGTGTTTCAGGTGTGCCGAAAGCAATATTCTTATATATATATATATATATATATATATATATATATATATATATATATATATATATATATATATATATATATAAGTAATCAGCAACGTGCGCATGTCGATGGTTGGATTCCCTGGTGTATTCCTTGGGGTAATGCTTTGTTTGGCGCGCTGCCAAGCCGGATCTCAGAGGCCACTAGAAAAAAAGCGCGGGGTTGAGATCTGCTCCGTCAGGTGTAGCAACAATTCCAGCTGTTCATACCTTTCAATGAACTCAATCAAATAATTTTCGTTAATTATCCCGACTGTTAACTGGATCTTATTTGAAGTGATGCTCCGATGTCGTATATATATTATACTGCTTTTAACTTGTACTAGAACCATGGATTTCAACTTTTTTAGAAATCTTCAATCGATATTCGGAAAGTCGGAAGTAATTCCTCGTCCGGGTAAGCTTAGAAAGGAAACGAGGTGGTCACTCGATGCTTGCGAAACAAGAAATTCAAATAATACATAAGAACAATGCATAAAACGCGTGGCTTTTCTTATCTCACCGATTATACCGGAAAAATGATTGCCAAGTTTATTCTATTGGTTACACGAAGTACAGCGTTTTTTTATCTCTCTCCTCAGTAACGTATTTTGTGTTTATCATCACGCGAAATACACTTCGTCTTCAAAAAGCATCTTCGACTAGATTAGAATTGAAAGATCCGCGTTCGGCTTGATAGCCGCACTTTTCGCGATCACGACTATGTATAATCCTTCCATTATTTATGAACATGTAACCGCTTTTAGGTACATAGAAAACACGTCACTCATTATGGCTTATCAGGCAGTCAACGTTATGAAGATGGAAAGCTTCCCGCACTCTACTTCCAGGAGCAGTTTCGGACACTTCCTGATCCGATGAGCGCCGCTGTTGCTGTGTTCTTACCCGAGAGGCCAATCATAATTAGGTTTTCCGCTTGGCTTGTCGCGGACCACGAATAAAGCGCGTGGCCACACGGGCCAAGCTACTTTCTAAGAACTATGTCCAGGTCACACACGTGTGCAAGGTGTATCAATATTAGCTTCGATGGTGTGTGCAATTAGGAAGATAAAAAATACAGGATCTCATGGCCTGTCGGAAAAAAGGGGACAAGCGATGCTTCGCGTGTGTGTCCCTGACGTGCTACACACACTTTCTTTCTTTCTTTCTTTCTTTCTTTCTTTCTTTCTTTCTTTCTTTCTTTCTTTCTTTCTTTCTTTCTTTCTTTCTTTCTTTCTTTCTTTCTTTCTTTCTTTTGTCCTCTCTCTCTTTTCTTCCTCTGTTTCTTTCTTTCTCTCTTTCTTCCTTTCTTTCTTTTTTCCTCTCTTTTCTTCGTGTTCTTCTTTCTCTCTTGCTTTCTTTGTTTCTCTCTTTCTTCCTTTCTCTTTCTTTCTCACTTTAAATCGCATTGCGCAATGCTCCCTCCCAACTGCTTCTTTCCTTCATGCCGCAGATTGGACCTCCACGCATGCGCTTAACAGCGGAACACTTTAGTTGCCGCAGGCAACAACGACGGTCATGCGTTCATATCCATGCAACAATGAAATGTTGTAACGTCATATTACAAGTGATCTCGATAAGAGATCTGAGTGCCATATCACAAACGGCTGATCGCCAACAAGCCCTCGACCGAGAGAACACAGATAATTGGAAAACAGCGCTACAGATACGCGTGTGTCCTGCGCGCCTTCGAGGGTCCCATTTCTGTACGCTCTCGGGTGCCGGGTTTACCGCGTACGACGCCGCCACCGAAAGCTGCGGGTTATAACAAGAATTGTGCTTGCCTGAGCTCGTTGGTTGCACATGGCGAGGACGGTTCCAGCCGACTACTCGGACGAGGACAGAAAGACAGCGGTGTGTCTTACGTATGTCTTTCTGTCCTCGTCCAAGTTCTTGGCTGGAACCCTCTACAACCCTCTACGTTGTAGCAAGCTTCACTTGAGAGGGGCAGCATCATGCAAAAGAATCGACCATTCTATGGGTCCACTTATACTCACGAAAGCCTTTTGCGCTATAAATTTCCTGTAACAAAGCTTCTAGCCATTCCTTGGTGACCGACATATCTTCAAAGGCGACCAGCCAACCATAAAGAAATCTGGCGGAGAGAAGCTGTGTCGATTTTTCTGATATATTGGATTTCTTTTCAGAGAAATATTCAATTAACACAATTTTTCAATATTACCTTTGTTGCGAACACAGGCTCATTTTGTCTCTAGTATATTTGTGCTGCACAGTTGAGGTGTATACTTGTAGTGGACCTGCACAGCCCGTGCCTTGGGTGTTTTTGAAGGAAGAGTTGCGACGCACACGCCTACAATTATTTTCCCTCGGCAAACTCGAACTCGCTTTGCTCTCTTAAGTTTTATATCGAAGCTTTGTTAACAGCGAACCTGTCAGTCAAACCAACGGTGTAAGATATATATCTTACATCTTGGTGAAACGCTGGTCAAAGCATAAAGACGGCAGAGGTGTTGAAAAAACTCGCCGCGCCATTGCCTAACAACCGCCGAGCACAGCAAGCGCTCTGCGATGGAGACTGCCGCGCATAGCGACCGATGGAGACGCCGCGCATAGCGTCCCACGCTATTTTAAAGTCATAGGTGCAAAGAGAGAGAAGATGGAACGAAAGGGGAACCACGCTTCGCGACCAGATACCGCACCTCCTGGCTGAACCGCGAATGCGCGGTAGCTGGACATGCGCGGGTCGATTCATGCCATTTTTTTTCATGATATCAACACAAAGTCCCAATAACGTTTTCACACTGTGAACAGCGTATTTTTTCGGATAAAGAGAATCATGTTTTCTGTCGCCTTCTTCCCTTTCTTGTGAATTGTGTGAAATGTTTTTTTTGTTTTTTTTATATATACCCGATCGTTGTAGTTGTATAAGCAAAATAGACTGGCGGCAAGTTGCTATGACTCAGTCGCCACAATTATCGCACAAGGTAGATACAAGAAAAAAAAAATAGGGCCAGTCTCAAGCATAAACGTACTGTTCCGCGCAAGGGGTTTCTAGCAGACGAGCATGCGTTACCACACAAGACCACATTGGAAACTGCGAATGATTGGCAGCTGCGACATCATGTGCGAGGTCTTGCCTTCGCCTTTGCCTATGACGGGGCTGAAGATCATGTCTGACCTGCCGGTGTGGAAGCGGTCATGACGATGCTGTAATGAATATGGCAAAGGAAACATTTCTGTGCTTGTAACTGGTGCGGCATAAATGCTCGCAGTACTTCCTCAGTTAATTCTATGGCAATACTTGCACAGCTCACAAATACAGGCTGTGGCAAGTGCGCTAGCGACTCGGTTCACCACAGTGAAATGTTACCTTAGCTTAATTCTGTACTGAACCTATGGCGAATGGCGCGTGGCAGTAGGTCAACGTATGCGTCTATCATTTGGACGAAAATGTATATTCCAAAGTATTCTCGTATTCATCTATAGAAAGGCTACCAAGAACATTTTGCTTACGGGTAATAGAGCATTCCTTTACTTTTCCCAGCTTAAGGGAAGCGAGAAAAAAATTGCGTAACGCTGGATCTCAATATTATTGGTTTTCATCAAAAACGTCATCTAAAATCGAGTGAGAGGACACTTTCTGTCCTGCAGAAATATTAATTGCGGATCACTTCTGCTGCAACAAGGAATATCCTAGCGTGAATTGCAGATATCAGTGTTAGCTAGAAGCATTTCTCATTACAAATGACACCGTGCTCACAAACTATCCTAAAGCTTTCGTCTTAGATAACGGACGCGAAAATCAAAGATGTTGTTAGTTTGATTACGTAGACTACCCGCAGCCTTTTCTGTAACGAAGTAAAAGAAACGCGGAGAGAAAGAGTAAAAAAAAAAAATAGCGCGGAGACAGACAGGACGATCGTACAGGAAAGGAGAATCAGCATGAATTATGCCATCCACGCATTTGTTTCCCAGGCGAACTGTTCGAGCGCGTTTCCTCGAGCTCCTGAGACATGTTTACGACGGGATGTAAGCCACGTGTACACTGGGTGTATGTGCTAACGACGAGCGCCGGCCGATCGCAGTTGTCGGTGAAGATGGGCGAGGGCGGAGATCCAGGAGCGAACGAGAAAGAAAACCGGGACCAAGCAGAAAAAAAAAAGTGTTACTCCGCGCGTGTGCTCCTGGAAGGAAGGAATACAAAAGGAAGAAGGCAGGGAGGTAAAAGAAATATAAGCTTGTCCATTACTACGTAGGCTTCTACGGCCCACTGGCTACCAGCAAACTGCCTCGACGAGAGATAACTCGGTCGCAAACACGCGCACCATCCTCATCGGACAACTGCAAGACGAACAAGAGGTTGGCAAAGGGAGAACTGCACGCAGCACTGCTCCAGCGCGAGGGGTGACGACGACGGGGGAACGACTTTGAAGCCGATGCAGCAGTTCTGGGTTGTTTATGGGCCAGCGTAAAATTCCGCCCGCGTGTACCATTCGCACGCAATGCGTCGGACCCCGGAGCGCGGCGTCAAGGCGCGGACGGACGAACACACGACAGTGCGAGAAACCAGGATACTCCTCCTCCCTTTTTTTTGTTTTATTTCTGCGGGACGCCCGCGCCGAACAACTCCCGCTCTGTCTCCTTTCTCCTATGGCAGGCGCCTTCTACTCCTAACGGTCGCCTTCGCCTGTATACAGCGAAGCATCGTCGTAAAGTGTTTATGTTCCCGTGCGTTGTCATTGTCTGCCCCCTTCACGTATAGTTCTCCCGGCTCGCCCTTCGTCAGCGCTCTTCGAGCCATCCTTCCTTCTTTGTCTGTAAGTTCTAATCGTTTTTGTTCTTGTTCTCATTCGCGTGTACGCCATTGAATATCAGGCTTTTAGCGTGGTGTTGCGCTGCACGAGCAACTGGCAATGAAGAGCCTACCCGCCGGACGGAGCTGGCTTGGCGGGCCATCAACTCGTGTCGGGATGACGTCGATATAAAGCCGACGGCTCATCGAAGATTCTGCACTTGTCTCGCGAGTGCATACGTACAGTACACAGCGCTGTCTCTGAGGGCATATTCAGTGCTTAAGGGATGCCAGCGCCGCGGATCCCGCCGTCTTGTTTATGCGCGGGGATTCCGGCGTAAATCACGACCCGGCGCTGCGTGCATTACCGGCGAAATATGCTCCCGCATGAATTTGAATTTTAGTCTCTGCGAGCGTAAGGGACGTCGTGCTTTCTTTCGTGCCTTTTTTTTTTCTTTCCTGTCGTGCTTGCTGCAGAAATCGCGCAACGTCAGAGAGGTCGACTGGCGCGTAAAACGTCAATATATAGTTCCCAAGCAAGAATGCTCGCATTAAATGACGCAGCTTTTCTTCAAAGTTCGTTAACTTTTTGATCCCTCCATTAGCGTCTTCGTGGTTCAGCGAGACGTTTAAGACTACAAGTCATACCGAAGAGGTAGAATGAAATGAGTAAAGTATACAAAAATGACACAAAGAACACACAGCGAGGCATGATAACCGTGTAAGAAAAAATTGAGAATGCGAAAAGGTATACATTACGCTTAAAACACTTTTATCACAAAGTAGATGGCAAAGAAAGAGAGAAAGGTCAAAGGCACAGAGTTTACCCATGTGCTAGTATGTGGTTTGCTACCCTGCATGGTGGCCTACTCACATGGGATAAGAGCTGTGTTCGACTTGGTGCGATTTCCAGCACAAAAATAGCGGCAACCAGTTATTCGAGAGCCTAGCAAAGTGAAAACAAAAAGATTCATAAAAGTGAAAGCACTGCTGCCCGCACGTCTCTGGCGCGAAGCTACAAGTTGGTGAAATATAAAACGACGATGCTATGTCAGCGTGCTTTCGCAGAACTAATTTGTCATTGTGTAGATGGCGCCCATCTACACAATGACGAATTAGTTCTGACAAATTAGTTGTGACAAATTAGAGCTGTCCAACCCAGACGATGCACCAACAGAACCCCTCAACTACACTGAAATCCTACAACATTACCGACAAAGCCGTATGTACGGCCCACCACCACACAAATCACTCAGCCGAGAGGACGCTGTTGCCTGGCGGCAGCTTCAGACTAATTCATTCCCCTGCCTTTACATCCTTGATCTCTTCCACCCCACACAATATTCCTCATACTGCCCATATTGTGGAGCGAAGCTCACTGTGTATCACTGCACCTGGGAATGTCCACAACCACCAGGCTGCCGCCCTATTCCTTCACCCTCACAATCCTCCTGGGAGACTGCGCTGACCAGCTCAGAGCCGTGGGAGCAGCGTCGGCTGATCCAGCGGGCACGTGGTGTGGCGCGCGCCAATGGGGCCCTGAACTAAGGGCTCCACCCAACGAGGATGATCCTTGAGGCCTGCAAAAATAAAAGTTTTCTCTCTCTCTCTCATCGTGTAGAAATGCCACTAACGTTTCGAGCTCGACAATCAAACTAGACTGCACATAACTCACCGGGGATAGCCTAGTCACGAAGGTGTTGCGCTGTAAGATCGGGGACGTGGTTTCGACAACTGGCCGCGGACGCTCTACACTCTACGGAAAGAAAAAAGAGTCACTTGACTCTTTTTATGGAGTGCTGACTTGCCACGTACATAACTCCCTTTAAAGAGACAATTGAACTCTCTTACGATATCATTATACTCTCGTAGGGAATAAATGCAAGGACGCCCATGTAGGCGGATATAAGTGGACATGAAAGATTTCTAGGTGTTCAGAGCTGATCTCGAGTACCCGGGACGCCGTGCCTCATAATCATATCGTCGTATTGAAACTCAAAGCGCCAGACTTAAAACTGTTTAGGTATTGCACATAATTAACGTTATCGTTATTCCTGCAGTGGGTGGCGTCCTTTCTTCGCCGTGTATGATTACTTGCTTCGCTAATCCAATGCATCGTCCTCATTCTGTAAAGACCCGGGTACACCTGCACTGGGCTAGCCTAATTATTTAGTCAGTTGACATCAGTCGTCTTACCGAGCACCTTGAAGATGAGACGCTCGCTCTCCACCCAACGCAATAAATCTTACTTGTGCACTCCTCGTCACGTATAAAAGTTTCACGCCATTTGAAGATTCCAATTCCGCTTTGAAGTCACACGATTAGTTTTTGAAGAATACTCTTTGGTTCTGAATATTTGTCAAAGCGTCGTAATTTCAGGTTCCAGAAAATCTAATACCGACTGGCGGAGACTTATACGACCCGCAGTATATGTATACCTCACTGGAAAACTACACTGATCTAATAATCGATACATCCTCAAGAGTTGTAATTGGTGAGGTATACTGCTGCATCAAGTTGTACACACGTCTAGAGATTGAAGTTCGATCGCGCACATTGGTATCTATTGTCGAGCAGCGCGGAAAGTTTCTTTGAACCAGTTCGCTCGCTGCATCACCTATAAATTAGTTTACACAATTTCCTTACACAATTGCAAGGCAGATTTCTCTTCTTGAAAAGCACGGGCTGAATTCACAAAATTATTTCTTTCATAAGTGCATTTTCTGATTGGTCAGCCGGCTTCATAATGATATTTCCCGCATCGTGATTAGCTGAAAATATTCTTTCACGTTAATTTTTAGGCTAAGATATTGCGGTGAATACGGGTCCACGATAATATCTGCGCAACAAACGGCAGGCCTTCAAATATTATTTTCAGAGAAATGTTCCAGTCAACAGCAAAGAAAGGCTGTAAAAGAAAGGCCTACAGTGCAATGTTCGCTAGGTCGCAGTAATATCCCGTGTCTATATTAAATATCCGCCTTCGAAGTAAATCTTAATAAGGCTTTATTAAAAAGCTCGCAAGAAATACAAACAATGGACGACATTTTGCCCTTGCGTTGTAGTGAACCCACTTGGGCACGTCTTTGGCTAACCACCGAGTCCTTGCCACTTCGTGCCTTTCTCAATTCGCTCATGCTTGTTAAGGTCCCTTCGAAGTAGAGTTCTGCATATTTTCACCGTCGGTTGGCTTCCTACCTTCTTTTTCCGTACTACTGCTTTTTTTAGGTGACACTGATGGGCGAGTCGGTTGTACATGATCTTGAGAACAGCAGCTCCATATTTAAGAAACACAGTCAAACAATGATACGCAGAATAGAGGCCCCGATATGCTTGTGTTGAGCATGTGTTTGCCCGTGTTTGTAAAGTATGTCGCTGATGTATTCAAGACTGCTGTTTTTAGCTTGTCTTTTTGTTCGAATTCGCAAAATACTGGAACGTCAGTGAGTTTATTGTTTTAAATATTACCGCTACGTTACAGCTTAAGTTTCTTGACTTTCGCAATTTCACTTCATCATCTAGACGCTGGTCATTTACTTATTGTGAGCAAGTATTTAATATTAAGGGAACGTGCGCGCGCGGGAGCCATTATAGGTTGTGTTTTCCTAATCTTAACATGCAAACACAATAAAATAAGGAGTGAGAATGTAAGAAGACTAACTTCCGTCCGTGCATTAAATCGGAGTTGGTCAGACTGCAAGACCATGAGTGGGTATCAGATTTCGCAGAATGCAAATTTCATGTTTAATAATTACAATGGGTAGGGAAAGACTGTCAAAGCACAGTAAGGACTACGATAATCCGGTAAAGGTAGCGTATATTGCCTTGGGGGAGCGATGTAACATCGACTGGTAGTAGTTGTACGCAGTACACCGAACTTGCACGTCTAATAAATAAATGTGCGACAAATGCGGCACGAGAAAATGGAATGCCGTAGAGGGAGCATCGAACTCAGAAAGTTTGTGGCACATTATTGGCAATGTCTCAGAACTTCGATCGCACCATGGCGACTGAGCAATACCCACTTCATACTAATCCATGCATATGAAGATAGATGTGAAAGTATTAAAGCAGTATAGAGGCACTAACTTGCTTTCAATACATTACCAGAAAAAAAACAGGTGCTGGTCGCAGGTGTGGTGGAGCCTTATTTTTTGCTTGAAGGGAACTTCACTTTGACGCAAGTTGTTCTTATACACTGCGTGTTAGCCAGCACAACAGACGACGACGAAGAACAAGAACATGCCGGACCCGGATATAAATTAGACCCACGTATTTTTCGCCGTCGTGTTTTGTGCTAGGTAATCAACAAATTAATCTGCTTACAAATGTACCAACTTGTCTTCTTTTGCTTCACATATTAAAATAAGATTCCTACACTAAAGTGTTGGACGTACACAGACGTGGCAGCTGCAGTCAATAAAAAACAAAAAGAAATATAAGGTGTTGTAATCTTAGCTCTAAGTCAACCGCAAAGCTGCAGCGCAAATTCGCTCGTGCCAAACAACGTACGCGTCTTGTCGTACAAACAAACAGAATAAAAGAAAGAAAGAAAACCTCGAAGGAGAGGCTTCTCATCAAGAGTGTTCGCAGACATGACTAGCGAATTCCTTAATGGCTCTGGCCTGCTGCCGCCCCTGTAAAGCCTGCTATGTAAGCACGTCAGCGCTATACGAACGTCAAGATGTCTCGGGACCAGTCGCGCCATCCGACCACAACCGGAACAAAAAAAAAAGAAACAGCCATCAACAAGTATACAATAAAAAAGAAACACATAAAATAAAAGTATCCGGAGGATCTGGCAAACAAGGGAGCAATGAAAAGGGAAAGCATCGGCGTACGTCGGCCCCGAGCAATTTGGCGAGGTCTCGTGGTGCGGCGCGAATTCGCCATGACGATGTCGCTCGCCCGTCTCCTGGGTCGCGCGAGCCGGAGGAAGGAGAGGGTTTGTTGCAAGCGACGACGCTATAGCGCGTATAATAGCGACGAGCGAACTGCTCCTACGTAACGGCACCGCGGACCCTGCGCTATGTTAGCTGTTAGCGCGCGCTAAAATTGCCCCGTGCTTTTCTGACCACGCAGTAATGAGCATCGGTATGGCCGGGCAAGTTGTCCGCTTTGCCTCAATCGCTTCCTCCTTTCACAGTGTGTGTGTGTGCTGGCGTGTGCGAGAGAGCGCGCGCGTTTGCCCATGTGTACTGCATGCGTGTGTGTAAGGATTTCTGTTTTATAAACGACACCGTTGCAGAACGAGTGGTCGTTACTGCTGGCTCGCTTGCTTGTGCTTGCGCGCGGACGAGTGAACGCGTCTGTGTGTGCGTGTGGATGTTCTGTAAACGTGCGCGCTTTCGTGCGAACGCGAGGCTGAGCGTGGGATTTTTCGTATATAGGCGGTATCGTTAACTATGCCTCTCACCTCGTGCCGATCGCTTCTGGAAAGCTCCGGTGCCGACATTAGCGGATTCCAGAAGGCGAACAGTGTGGGGCCGAATCCGAACCAAGGAATGTTTGCCCGTTGGGCCATCGAAACAGTTCGCTCGCTATCGTTACCAGGTTGCGCAAAAGCGCCACGCTGTGGATAGCGCAGCTGTTGATGCTGCAGTAAGCCTAATATTCGCCACTCATGCAGAAGCACGCTTCTTTCAGTTGCGTTAGGCGTCGTTTGTTAAGGGAACACGGCTGATGACGAAACAGCGACGAGTTGATCCGGCCGTAGTTGTAAGCGAAGAATCCGACTCCGTACTGAGAAATAGCTTCCGAACCTATTCTTGTAACAGCAAGCATTTGCGCCGGAACCACTCAGCCCGGACGTACTTTAGCTACGCGTGTACACGAATGCGATGGTGGCGGGTCGCCTTCGTTAGCGCGTCAAGGTCGACAACCTTGCGACAACGTTTACATGCGGCGCATTCGCGCTCGTCATATCGAAGTCAGGAACTGTTTCAGGCTGTTGGCAGATTGAGACCTGAGGTAGGAGCCCTACATACCCTTCAATGTGACACGTGAAGATGTGCATGCACCGCGCGAGATGTCTTACTCCATCTCGATCAACTACTCTCTCCTCCCGCGCCAATGCGATTCGCCTCCCTGACACTTCAATACCGCGTATCTGCATAAAAATAGAAAGCGAGAAGTTATCGTTACGTACACTTCTATGTCTTACCTGAACCATATTAACTTATACTTTGTCTATGCGATGGCGTTACGCACTGGATGTATGGTGGTGTAGGAAATTAAATTAAACATATTCCATAATACGTGCATAAACTAGCTTGCCGGGACAGAGACTTGTCGGAGAAATGTTTATTTTACCGTCAGTCTACGAAAAGTTCATTATTTTTTATTTTCGCTCTCCGTCTTTGCGATTTCTTTGGTCTCTTATCCCTGGCGGTATGGTACGGCCCGGTGTCGTAGGCAAATTTCACGATTTCCATCTCAACCAAGCGCAGGCAAACGGTAGGTGCCCCTGAAAAGCTGTGAATGCAGTTTTTTTTTTCGTGTTTCTGTCGACACATGTGGTATGCTGTCTCTGAGCGATACATTTGGGAATTTTTTGTCGCGAAAGTTATCTCTGTCCTGATTTTAGGCTAAATGACCTCAATAGCCACTCACCTGTCACTGAAGATGAGGTTGAAGAAATACCCCAAAAGACTCTTCGGTTTCATCTAAAACTAGCCCCCTCTACTAGCACATTTGTCTCACTAAGCTTTGACCTCGGCACTCACTTAACAATTTGACCGTCGCCGTAATTCAGTCGAACTGCGCCGCTATCCTCGACGTCACAGGGTCAATTTGGGCCACGGTGCCTGGATTCCGATGATGGGAGCCTGTTTGCACCTCAACAGCTCGGGGTGACGTGATGTCAGCAGAAACCCCACGTGTGACGTGGTACCACCGCCGTACAATTCGGAATCAAAGGTGCCGCCTGGCGTCCCGCGTGGCTTTCCATAAGTATCGCTTCAGCAAGGCCAGATGCTGGGCTAGTTGGTGTTGCATGATTAAAAAACTTCGCTACAGTTACAGGGACAGAAGAAGTTAGGGACACCTTATGAAGTAGACACGAGAAGCGTAATTTTACTCACAAGTATCGCGATTCTGCAAGGGTTAGATATTGTAACGGGTCACTGGGGAGAAACTAACCCACGCCTTGCCGCTTCGTGATTCCCACTATTTTGCCAGCATCACTGTTGCCAGAGCCAGAGTTGACAACTCTACTAATGGCGCCATGCGTGACGTTTCTACGCAGGACAAATGACCTCGAGCTGTTGAGGTGCAAATAGACCCTCCCATTCCGATGACGGCAGCTTGCAAAAACACCACAGCGTGCCTCGTAACGTTGTAGCCGGTTTCGCGCTTACCGATGAAGAACTTATTTTACATTTATATTACCTATCACCAAGCAGGACAAAAGACAAGGTAAAGTATGGTATAAACGTGTTACGCGAGCACTCTTGTTCACAACTTATAAGGTAACGAAGTATCCGGTACTAGTGAACGCGATCTTATCGCGAGGGCAAATCCACGCGCTCAATGTGTCCGCGAGTGCAAATTAGATTTAACACACGAAAAAGACAATCATCACTTCAGATAAAGATTAGTTCCACATTCGCATCGTGAGTGCGGCAGAAATTCTTGTGGGTTGGAATTGAATTTTTGCAGAACAACATTCGAATGAAGTAGAGTACGCTTTGGCTCTCTACAATTCGTAGAATAGGCGCGCAATAATTAATACAGAGTTTTCTTCTCTCTGCTTTCTTTTTCCCCGACATATTCTTGTTTGAGTCGGCCCGCCCAAAACGGCCACGCGCGCCGTCAATCTTCTACGCATTTGTGAACCGCCCATTCCCCTTAAGCATCCGTGTCGCTCAAGTGCGTATTAATTAAGGAAGCGGGAATAGCCTTAGCAGCGCGCTTGAGTGTCTGGCGGCAGTCGTTAATGGAAACCAGCAGGTGCTTGAGAGACTTAGAGCTACTTCATGCTGCGTATATTTCTTTTAGTGCTTCGCCTTTTTTTTTTTTGCGTTCGAGATGTCTGGCTATCAGTTGAAGAAATTTGTCGGAAGTGCGGCACGTGCCCAACGAGCCAGAAAGCAATTCCAGCGCTGCATTACGAACTGCCATACTATAATATGAAATTTCTATAATCGACTCGTCTTTTCCACTTGCGCTAGTTTTAAAATTGACCTTTCTATTTCGGTAGCGAAGAGGGCTTTTCTGAACAAGCCGTGTTTAGGTTGGAGATTTAAGGTCTCAGTAGCTTTGGTTACCGTGAGGAAAAATGAAAAAGCCTAGCTACTGACGTGGTTGTTTGGGCGTGTTGGTAAGACGTGACTAATACTGTTTGAGCGCACAACCAGGCGACGAAATAGAAGAGGACGTGCGACACACGGGCGCTATGTGCCTCGCGTGTTCTTTCATGCGCTCTTCTGGTCGTGAGCTTAAACACGATTTGCCTAGTTACGTTTACAGATAAGACAGGAAGTACTTTCAGCTTTGGCATTAAAGGCATGGCTATCAAATCCGACCTAATCTGTCTGTTGGAATCTCTAACGAAGGTGTCTTGTTTAACAACATCACTTTCACAAGGCCTCATAAAGCAACGTTCCTCGTGATGGTATTGTCGTCCTGCACGGACATTACCCCAACAAACCAACTCAGTGGCGTGCAAATCGCACCTCCGCACTAAATAGTGGCGAACGTGGTTGTTGAGCGTCAACTTAGGTGCCCAGCTTTACCTCCTAGTCAGGATAGCGCACTGGGAGGCTGCGGCTTATAGTGTCCTTAAACTGAAGGCTTTGTCCACGACTGAGGCTTCCGAATGGGGAGCACCTTATTAAGACAGTAAAGTTCCTTGGTCTCCGTGTAGCCAATTGTATTGGTCAGTATCGTGATGCGACACTTCGAAGCGCTCAGTTCTCTCTGTTTCAAGCAGTGGCACGAAGTAAGGCCGACACTACAAGGCGTATTGCACTAATTCATTAAGTCGTCGATTGAACTATTATATGTCAAATGTTCACAATCACTACAAATGACCACACACTCTCAGAGAGAGAGAAAAAAAGAGCATATGTCTTACTCTTTTTGGGGAGCCCTGACGTGCAACGTATATGACTCCCTTTTATGGGACACGTGAACACTCTTTAGGGAATGTTGGGTACCACGGCTCTCTAAAGAGAGTAATATACGTGCCAAGTAATGACTCACAAAAATATTCAAGGCCTCTTTCTTTTTTTATAGGAATGCAGTGTAGAGTGTCGTCAGTGCATTTTAAAATTTTTTCTAATGTATCGACGCATTGTTGTGTTTTTCTTTCTCGTTTTATTTATTACTCTATCAAAAGTGTGGCCGCCAGAAAACGCGGCACTTCGGACGTTGCACCTAATTACTGGCGGAGCGCCACAGTCGCTGAACACATCTGAGAACAACGGCGAAAATTGAGGCACTTAGTTTCACACGTTGGCTAATAGTACACTGGGGAGTAATCTCCACAAGCAGCACCGTCGTAAAGCACGTATCACTGCGTTCGTCCCGCGGTCTTGTGATGATCTCGCATCGTGGGAACGAACAGCGTTGATCGCCACTTAGAGGGGCACGTCGCACTCTTGGGGCCAGCGTCGGACATCCTATCGTTGCTCTTGGCATCGGCCAGCGATGACCTCGGACATACGGGGGATAGTTTCTCGAATGGACGGATGCTATGTCGACGACATGGAAGACAAAAAACGATGCTTTCGAAAGGAGTTGCACGGTAGCGATAACACCGTCATCATAATACAAAAAAGGGTTCGATGTGATGGTGTAAAGCCGTAATTACATTGCTTAGAACGCAAAAAAAGAAAGACTGAGATGCTGTAAACTGAGATTTGAGCGTGAGGTGAAAGGAGAGGAGGAGGGGCAGGGTAAAGCATAGCATAGCCGTGTATAGTATGTACAGCAAGGGATGGGAAAGGGAAGTAAGGGTGAGGAGGAAGGAAACGAGGAGGGTAGAGGGCAGCACTGCATCACAAATGAAGGTTTCCTTTCTCGCGATGAACACCGATCAGGCAGCACGTTTGGAACGCCAGCGCGTGCTTGCCCGTGAACTCGAGGGTCGCTGAAGGGAATTCGGATCACCGGTCCGCACTTCCTACACCTTTCACGTTGACGGCAATGGCATATTAGATGTGAAGCATCTTATAGCGGACTTCAATCCGGTGGTGGTGGTGTGCGACGTGACCACCCTTACTGCGCATGCGCAATCCCTCTCCCCCCTCCCCTCCCCCTCGCCACTTTCCCTCTACCCTACACTCTCCCCTCCCCTCTCCACTTCCCCTCTCTCCTCCTCTTTCCCCCTCCCCTACCCATCTCCTCTCCCCGTTACACTCCCCCTCTGAAACGCGGGCTCTACATGTCGAAACACTGCTTCGCAACGCCTCATGGTCCCCTTTAGCGGGAGATGGTGTGATTTCTTTAAAGTGTGGAGCACTTTAGCGGCCCGGGTTGTCGTGTGCTGTCGTCGTCGTCTCATGTCGCTTGGCGTTTTGCAAGCAAAAGCAATGTCACGGATTCGAGTGGCACCGGGAAATGGACTCAGTCAAAGACTCAGGTAATGGCACAACACATTTATGAAACAAAGGCACGGCACTCTGAAAATATACAAATATCCGAAAAAGACAGGTAACAGTTAGCAAGCATAATTTATCACGAACTCTTCACTCTAAACAGTAAGTCGTCCTAAACAGTCCTACCTCCTGCTAACATAGCTTCATAAGTATAGCCTCAAGACCTCTGCTCCGTTGGGTCGCTCTTGATTCTGACGACTCCGTTCGATGCCGAAGTCCAGTCAGCGTCAACCTCCTCCGCGATTCGCTTGGATCTACGATGCTTTCAACAATCTTGTGGGAAAGAGTTGCGGCTTGGGCTAGTTGGTAGGTCATGGCAATTATTATAGCGCAAAAGCAAGACGAAGACAACCCAGTTGGAAGTTAGCGCTCGTCTTCGTGTACCTTTTGTCTTCGTCTTGCTTTTGCGCTATAATAATTGTCTTGTGGGAAAAGTTAGCCGTCGCCTGTCCATACAGGTCGTCGAACCGCTGGCCCGAGTGCTAGGCCCATTAGGGCTAACGTCGACGTCGGCTTGGTCACCCGGCGTGGCGTTCCACCGCTGACGTGTCACTCCGGGGATTGCCTTCGGAGGCTTGCTTCAGACGGGGGATTGCGACAGGAACGTCCGTACTTGCTGTGCGCGGTAGCAGCATCGCCGAGAAGCCTAGCTCGAACGCCGTCTAGTTCGCCTGCCACACCTCGGGACGCCCGCATCACAGCCTGCAAACCCGAACGCCCGTCGCTGTCGTCGTCAGTTCGTCTGCTGCCGAGGCGACTTTCTCTTGCCGAGCCCACGTAGACAGTGCCAGCTCATTTTTTCTTCCTCCTTGACTGGCGTGCGGCACGAATTTACTCGATGTGTCGCTGCTCATCGCCTGCGTTCCGCAGATGCGACGACTAAGAAGCACTGGAGCATACCATTTGCTCCTGCCCTGCTCTGGCCGCTGAACGATGCGTGATGGTGAGCCCCTATCGCCTGCTCGGTCTCCCTGCGACAACTGTGGAGGACTTCCTTTTTCCTGCACGGTCGAAGATAGCAGCCCTGCGAGCGTTCCTCGAGTGTGCGGTTCCTGCAGACTTCGGCGCCCTATAGACGAACGCTTTGCCTTCGTCCGCCTGCGCTGACAAGATATTCTCTTGCCATGCTACTCACTCCTTCATTCCATCTTCTTCTTCATATAATATTTACTTCCCTTTCCCCATCCCTAAATTCGCTGAGCCATGCCCCCACGACGGCAAGCAGAAAATAGTGTCCTTATTTCTTGTTATTTTTCCAAACCCTCTTCTCTCCTTCTTGACGGCTCGGTTCACGTGCCTCGAGCGTCTAGTAGTTTTCAAGCACGCGCTCGGGCTACTTCGAACGCTTTACGGGCTTCGCCCTCCTCGTCGTTTTCCCACCTTATAGGTGCTGCTCGTGACAATAGCGTAGCCATAGGAAGGGGGTGGGAAAAAGAAGCGAGGGTGAGGAGGAGGAAGGGGAGGAGGATGGGTTATTCTGTCATCGTATGCTGTCATCTCATGTCGTCGCTCGGTATAACGCATGTGAAAGCATGTATAGCATAGGCATATATAGCGAGCGGGCGGGAAAGATAAATGAGGGTGAATGGGAGTGAGGTGAGGGTGAGGAGAAAGACAATGAGGAGAGGATAGACTAAATCATAGCATTGCCATTTATGGCGTGAGGAAGGAAAAGCCATGCATAGCATAGCCAGGTATAGTATGGTTTAGTAAGGGCGCGGGAAAGGGACGTGAGTTGAGGAGGAGGGAAAGGGCAAAGCATATCATAGCCGTGTGTAGTACAGCATAGCAAGGAAGTGGGAAAGGGAAGTGATGGTGAGGTGGAGAGATGCGTGGGTGAGGAGGAGGTAAGTGAGGAGGGGAGAGGGCGTCATTCCATCCAAAATGGAGGTTTCCTTTTCCGCCATAGACGCCGAGCAAGCTCCACGTTTGGAACGCCAGCGCGCGCGTGAAGGCTAGCGTGGCTGTAAGGGCAGACTAATCACGGTTCCGCACTTCATGCAGCTTTCACGTTGAGTGCAAATGCATACATTTTTTTTTCACATCGTCCCCACTGAAATGTGGCCGTCGTGGGGTGGGAATCGAGTCAGCTCAGCCCTATTCAGTTGCGTAACGCGCGGCCGCTGGATCAGCACGGAGGTGATCCAGCGTGAAGCCAACCACACTCACTGGGATCAGGCTAATACGGTGCACTACCTTAAGCTTTTGACAGGTAAGGAACGCTTAATCGGAATGAATGACGAGTAAGAAACTTGAAGCACTTTAAGGAAAGAGACATATTTGTTCAGCCTGTGCGTGACCCCTTTCAGTCTAGCTAGCGACTTTAATGGTCGGTAAGTGTGTCTAAATGTCATAGAACATCAGATAAAACAGAGCGTTTAAGAGAGATATCACGCTTTATAAAAGCTGGTAAATATTTTTCTTTTAAATGGGTGTAAATGATGCACACATCTTCAGATGAGCATGGCAGTGTTCTCCATGTTTACGGTAAATTTTGTTTCATTGACGCTATAAGCACTCAGCGCATTGTGCTAAAGTTCTGCACTGTGCGTAAAAAAATACTGTAACACTCCAAACTACCTACATACGTGACATTGCTTCCACAATCGCTACCAACCGATTAACTTACAATTTGCTTGCGCATCACTCATAACCTGATCCCTACAACTCAAAAAGGCATAAATAGTGCGCCGTTAACTGACGACCGGAATAACAATCCAGACTTCGTATAACAGAAAAAATGCCGCCAGAAATAG
Organism: Rhipicephalus sanguineus; assembly: GCF_013339695.2. Lineage (NCBI taxonomy): Eukaryota > Metazoa > Arthropoda > Arachnida > Ixodida > Ixodidae > Rhipicephalus > Rhipicephalus sanguineus. Next base: position 91,958,430 of record NC_051178.1, read on the forward strand.
TAAACACCACTTCAGAAATTTCCTGAGCGCTTCCTAAACCGAGCTTCACAAACTCTGGATAATATTTTTAAGTAATTTACGACACGCTTGACTGAATGCCTTTGACATTCTAGGTACAGGCTTCCCGCATAATAGGAGCTTTATAATTGCCTATATGAAATCGAGTTCTCGCAGCAGAGCGCGGAAACTTTCTGTGCGTTTTATATGCACTAAACGTCCGTACCTTGCCATTGTTAGCCTATCTGAGAATCGGAAATTTATCTCAAAAACATAGCTATCATGTCTCACGCATTTTCTATAAACACCAAATTGGTGACAGAACAAGTAATTTTTGTACACCGAGAAATTATGCATATAAAGTTTCAGAAAACATTCAACCGCGCTATACGGTCAAGTTTCAGTGAAGGCTGCTAAGCTTTAGCTCTCTTTTGTGAAATGCCGTACAGTTGTGCTATTAAAAAAAACAATCCCGTTATGTTGTGTTATATTATGTTATGTTATGTTATGTTATGTTATGTTATGTTATGTTATGTTATGTTATGTTATGTTATGTTATGTTATGTTATGTTATGTTAGATTAGTTACTCTCGTTAGTGCAGGTTCCGGGCACAGTAAGGCTGCGTAGCTGCAGGACGCCACAAAGAACCACCATCAGACTCCTACAAACTCAATAAGCGTGCATGTGGATGTGTATGAATATATAGGAGAGTTTCTGTGTATTTCGTTATCCTTTAACCTCAGCGCGGCATTTTACCCAAGAAGTCTTATTTACATCTTTCAGTATTCAGTCCGCCTTCAACGAGGTGCACTACGAGGACTGCGTCTGTCTTTCACAAAACGAAGATACATGCTTCTACGCATAGACCTCATTGCAAGTCGTGAAAACGTTTTCATAGAGATCTCTTTTTCGAAGTTCACCGTGTAATTCCGGTCTTTTACAGGCAAGCAAGCAATTTTCGCTCGTAGAACTCGAGCAGACAGGTTCGTAATTTTCCCACATGGTAACATCAGTTAGGTTATATGTTTACGCGGTACGAACTACGTCAGTATTCGTTAGCGCGCAGTCTCTATAACTTTTTAAACGCTTATTGATGGCTCTGGAAGCGATTGCTCTCATGAATATTCTGCTCCTGCTACTGAACCACGGCTCCCAAAACCTTTCTATTAGATTTGCCTGTACTGTGCGAGGTTCGCCTTTCCGGCAACTATGTTCGACCACTTACTATATTGAATTTACGGAGAAAAGCCGTAAAAGCCGCGCGAAGTAGCCCTATATCGTGTAACACGGAAGATGTGAAAGCAGATAATTGAAACGGACGTTTATTCATAAACCAAGGTGAACTGAAGTTTCCCTGCTGTAGAGGCTGTTAATCTGCTTGCAAAGGATCATAAATTGCAACCACCAATGAAGAGGAACAGACAAAAGCTGTAGCGAATCCCTGGAAACACCAGAGGCAACCCTTCAAAACTTTTCAAGTTGACGTGCACTCAAAATCATACAAAACATGGGACCCACAATCAATCAATCAATCAATCAATCAATCAATCAATCAATCAATCAATCAATCAATCAATCAATCAATCAATCAATCAATCAATCAATCAATCAATCAATCAATCAATCAATCAATCAATCAATCAATCAATCAATCAATCAATCAATCAATTCCTTTTAGAGATAAAAAGAATAGCGATAAGCGAAAATGCCTTGATGGGCGTTAGAGTGAGTGGACTTCGATAGTGTTCCGAGTCCCCTGTTAACGAAAACACTATATGTTCATAAAAGAAAGGTACCGGCAGGCTAGGGAATATTCTTCATTAAAATTTGGTCACCAGTTTGTAAATCAAGTTTAAAGGGAGAGAAAAACATAAAGTAAGAATAAAAAAATCTACGCATATCCACGAAGTGAATGATGAAGAGTGGGGCGAAGCTCGGATTTTTCGGTAACCTTGAATCTCCCGTGCCATTGCCCAGCTGTTCTAGCTCAGTGTCAAATGTCGTGACCCAAAATGATAATCATCATGAACCGGCACGAGCTCTCATCGTCCTCTTCTTCCTCTTAGCTTCGCTCCCAGAACACGTATTTCGTCCGGCGTATTGCAAGGGGAAAGCACAAAGCGAAGGAGAGATGTCAGGATGATCCGTGAAGAGGGAATGTTCTTCGAGGAAGATCTAACAGAGAGACAGAAAGAAAGAAAGTTGGAGAAAGTCTACCTGCACGGAAAAAAATTCTCCATGATGGTTCTTGGCTGTCTAGTCATACGAAATGAATCGTAGAGCGTATCGAGACGTCATATACTGCACAAGCCAGTCGTTGTCGGTGATGCCAACGTTAAAGTCACGGACTAGCACGAAGGGGTTGTTCTTGTACTTTGTTTCATAATCGCTCTTTACAAGATCGATGTACTTTTCTACGTTGCCTCGGGAGAGATTCGGAACCAGGTATACAGTCACGACGACGGTTCCGTTGGATAATTTTATTGCAGCGTGTGCTCCGTTGTGAGAGGGCGTGCACCGCAGCGCGCTCTCGCGTATGTTTTCGCAGATTTTTTTATTTTTTATTCAATTTCGATATTTGTACGGTTTTCGCTGTTCTCCCTCTCGTGTATTTTTTTCACAGGTGTGTTTTTTTATTTTTCGATGCGCCCTCTCACGTATTTATGTTTTTCACAGATTCTTTTTTGAGCTTCGGTTTCGGTGCGCTGGAGCACGTTCCAATAATATACCGCATCCCGACAATCTAGAAAGGCACGTTCGATATTCTCTGGTTTTTGGCATAGCAGGCAATCTGTTGTCCAAGTTTTTCCTGAAGCCATGTTTTTACGGGAAGTGTATTCGTACGTAATTTGAAAAAGAAACTTTTGGCAGTTGGCGTTGCTGGCATTTTCTTAACCCTTTTTGACTTGTCCTGGGTAACCACGATATGGCAAACGGTACATAGGTGTGGGAGGAGGACTTCGACTACATCTTCATAAAGTCCCTTTTTTGTAAGGTCATTTCATGCACTCAGAAGAAAATCTAACTTTAAACATTCTATATGAGAGTAAGACCTGACGCAAGAATCCGGTCACCGTGTCCCCCATATATTTGCGTGAAGAAACTATAGACTCTGGAATTTTTTTGCGCAACCTAATTTGTATAACCGTGCGTAAAAAAGTATCATTCACACAGTGGAGGAACATAAGTCTAGAGACAACCTGGCGCACAAATAAGTGATGAAGGCCAACACCTCCGCGTTTAACCGGAAGGAACAGGTTAGTTGGACTGTGTTTTTCCCATGTCGATGCGCAAATCGAAAATGCAGATACACGATGTATCTTCTGAACACATGAACGTGAGGCACACAGGACATTCATCACATATCATATACGTAGCAGGAGAAGTACATTACACACCGCAGCACGCGAGAACACAGATAACTGTCGGCCTTGCCATAAATCCGCTTTTTCCTTTAACTTTGGTGTTGGTTAAGTCCAATGTTCGTCAGTGTTTTTATACATGTCTAGACGTACACCCAGGCACTTTGTTGGCAGTGTCGACATACTTCAGGGCGAAAAAAAAATCCCGTGTAGTATCCTAATTGCAATGCCAAAATCCGCAACTATTCTGCCAATTTACCTTGCATCCAGTGTATGAGCAGAACTTTTCGATCACAGCTGTTGCCTCAATGATGCTCTCTAGTTCAAACAAAAATAGCAATGGCATCGGCATGAGCGAGAATTTCTACCTGAGCTGTAAGTGAGCTGTAACCTCTCATATTTTCTTTTTGTAATATACTCAAGCACAGGGGCTCAATATAGACAGCAAATAGCAGATGCGACAATGGGCACCCTTGGCGCACTGAAGAACACACAGAAATGTTATCTGTTAGCTGACCATTGATGATTATCCTAGTAGAGCAATTCGCATATGTCATTTTGACACCATGAGCTATCACACCGCCTACATTCAAGTACTCGAGTACGAAAAAAATGTCCATCATGCGAAACAAGATCGAACGCTTTCGCAAGATCTAACTGAATCATTGCTACGCGATCCCCAACTACATCACAAACATCGAATACACTTCGTGCAATATGTATGTTCGTTGCAATACTGCGCGCTTTAATGCCACATGTTTTATGAGACCCAATAAGCGTTGTAATTACACTTTGGAGTCTTTTCCAGCACTTTCACGAATATTTTGTGGACTACGTTGGTGAGGCTGATGGGTCGATAAGACCTTACAAGCATTCGTTTCTCGACGTCGTCTGTTTTCGGAACCAGAACAATATGTGATGTGTTGAAAGGTAGAAGGACCTGTTTGTGTTCATACACATAATTAATAACACTCTGCAACATTTTAGCAATTTTCGACCCAAAGAATTTATAAAAGGCAGCTCCAAAACTATCAAGTCCTGAAGTCTTCCCGCTTTGTAGCTTTTCAATAGCATTCTCTATTTCCTGTACCGTAATGGGTGACTCAAGACGAGTCTTAACTTCTTCATTGAATTTCGGGATACGTCGCATGAAAACGTCCCTGAATCGTTCATCCATCATCTGTTTACAGCCAAAAAGCTTTGCGTAATGATCGCAAATATTTCGTCGAATTTCTGCGTGATCGCCGACTTCTTGTCCTTCATTCTTCAGCTCGCATACCTCTTTTTGACGGGCATATCACTTCTCATCATCTAATGCACGTTTTGCTGGAGTTTCTCCCATAAAAAATCGCTCCGCACGCGCCCTCAAAGCAGCTGACGTATACTTAGCAATGTCAGTTTTTTTCTAACTGATACTTAACATATCTTATTGGTTTCGTATAAGCACCTGGTTAAACATTTTCCATAGCACACATAAGTTGTCGATTCTTCTGATGTTCCCTTTCTTTTTGTTTTTGTTCATGCTGTCTAACGCTACTAAACTCGGTTGCTTTTATTTTTACTTTCTCTTTAAAGTCTTTCCACTGTGTTGTAAAGGTATCAACTTCCGCTTTAAGTAATTTCTATACGTCTTTGGCAATGTAATTAACGAAGTCTTCATCTTCCAGTAGCCCTGTAGGCACGCTGGCAGAACATAGCATAGCCTTGTATACTACCGTATAGCAAGTGGGTAGAAAAGGGAAGTGAGGGTAGGAGGAAGGAAATAAGAGGGAATAGACTAAAGCATAGCATATAAAGAATGAAAAAAAAAGAAATAGAAAGAAAGAAATGCAGAAAGAGAAAGAAAAGATAGAGGAAGAAAGCGAGAAATAGAGAGAGAGAGCGAGACAAAGATAGGAAAGAAATAAAAAGAAAGAGAGAGACAGAGAAACAAGGAATTAGAAATAAGCAGGGACAAAGAAGACAAAAAAAAAACAGAGGGGAGAGAGAAGAACAAAGAGGGATAAATTAAGAGAATATTAAAGAGAAACAAAGAAGATCGCCCAGCTTTATAGAGAAATAAAGAAATAGGTTGCCCAGCGAGCGCCGACGGGCCCGTGCTTCGCTCAGCCAAGGTTCGCGCGACTTAGTGCAAGCTTTCCGCATTTTCTTCGCTTTAAAGATAAAGTTTAATGCTGGTACAGAATTCTTGGCAGGAAGTTCAGTCCGGAAGTGCGGAAGAAATAAAAGAAGACAGAGAAACAGGGAGCTAGTGGCCTTCTTTGAAAGTTGAGCGTGTGATAAAAGAAGATGGACCCTTTATTGAGAGGAGGTCAGCACGCTTTCTTGTTCTTTTGCACTCGCAGAGGGATCGCACGGCCGACCCGCGATCGTGGTCAACCAGGGCCAGCAGACGGAGTTGCCCTGCGAGACACGCAACCCGACCTTCAACAGCACACAGCATGCGCTGCGAGTCGAGTGGTTCCACCTGGGACCCCACCGGAGAGCCCAGCACAGCCAGTCGTCATCTTCAGGGGCTGCCTCAGGCAGTGCTTCCAGTCAACCTATCTACACGGTGGACTTCGGGTCACCCAAGGATTCCGCTGGAAAACCCACCACCGGAACTAGAGCCAATCTACTGCAGGTACGTCATCGTGGCCCTTGTTTCATTTTGAAGCGAAGCTTTCTTTACCAGTTAGATTGTATGGATGACTGAAGGGAAATAGATTCCTTTTAAAGCCTAGAAGTAGGAACAAGGTTCATGTTACAGACAGAATTGTCTTCCATACGTTCGTAGCAGGAAGCTACAAAAAACATCTATGGATATTAGCTTACAAAAAACTGGTCAACTAAGAAGCTTGTTATGTAAATTATTGATGTACTGGGCAAACGAGCACTTGACCATCTCCAGACAGATGGCATGCGAAGAGCATTGTGAATAATTTCGGCTATAGGCGTTTTCTGTTTTGTCCCCTATAACAGCAATATGAGATAGAGAAAGAGATGCTAAACATCTCTTAGTGGAACTTGTTGTTGGGCTAGTTAGTCACTTGTCACGTTGAAGAATTCGGCGCAACTTGGCATTCACTCAAAAAACACACTCACATTCACACACGCATCCACTCAAGAACACATCCTGAGCGCTGTGTGTGGGGTGTGTTCTTGAGTGGAAGTGTGTGTGAATGTGACTGTGTTTTTCGAGTGAATGTCAAGTTGCGCCGAAATCTTCATTAAACATCTATATTTATAACGCAGCCAATGAGTGGCGCCTAAGTTCGGGATGCCTTGAGCTCGGTCAGCGTCCTGGGATGTCGAGGTTGGAGCTGGCCAAGGCTACATCCCAAAATTGTTGGTGTGGAAAACTGCACCCCAGCAATGAACATGCGAGACCACTATTCTCTACAGGGCGTACTCTTTACACTCTTGGCAATGAACTATTCATGACTACGCGAATGCATTTGAAAAGTCCACGCTACATTAGCTGCGCGGCTGGTGCGTTCAAATTTAGGATATAATTTCCAAATCGATACTGGACTCATACTTTTCGCATACGCGTTCCTACAGTACCTGAGAAGACGTAAAACGATCGATTTGGAAAATGCTAAATACACCTGCAGGAAAAAAAGAACTCGTGGAACCATCTCGCGTATTAAACGATCCTTCTCAAACACAGACCAAGTTACTTTTTAATATAATGATACTTTGCTATGGTGACTGTAGTAAGTGGAAGACAAAATCAACATTTATTCAACATTAGGCCGCCAGCTTCTCTGCTTGATTGGGGGTCTTACTCATATGACCAACCTTTAGAAACAAGTAGGCAGCTCTTAATTGCTGAAACCCTTTTCGCCTAAAATCCGCGTTTCAATAGACGCACTTGTTAAGCTTTAAGTGCGAATACGGAGTCGACAAGATTTCAGCCGAAGCTCTTCTACGTACTTGAGGAGTTCTGAAAAACACGGGGGATCGTATTTCTTTAAGTTACGAAGCAAGGAATACTAGATTATTCCTTTAATAATGGGCGCCAAACCCTAAACGCACTGGCGGATAGCCGCTCCGCTAACTTCGTTCTGCCGGATAAGAAATGCTCTCGCTAGTCCTGCAAGGCGTTATCCGCCGGTGCGGTGAGCGCATGAATGCGGCGCCTGAAGCAACGGAAACAAAACGAACAGAACGTGGAGTAGGAGGCGTACTGTGAATACGATTAGAGTATGAAAAACTGCTTCCCTGATGATAGTTGGTAGATAAAAAATTGCGTTAGCTTTATGTATTCGGGTTTGTACCACGAAGAGTAAGCGAGAGCGAAGAGGAGAGATAGATCCAAGTATACCAAGCAATCCCAAACCTAATTTGTAGTTGCAGTTCCTCGTGCACTTTGTTTTCTGTACCGTTTGTTCCCATCTCTCTTTCTAGAGTTTGCGCTTGAACTCTTAAGAGCAATGAATACGAACTAACCCAAAAACGCAACCCTTTCCAGTGATATTCGCGTATATACCCCAAAAAAGAGCTCTAAAGCCGCGGTTTCTTGTACCTGTTTTCAGAGGCAAACAGGAGTGATGAATGGAGGACGGAGGACCTCCACTCTTTTAGTTAATCACGCGCACGGAGGAAGCAACGCAGACCGGGCCCTCTGGGCATTAATATTCCATTATGTGATGAACAGTATTTCATCATCGTATGCGTCTCTGCGGTGACGTGCAGGTGGTCCGCTGGGCACGTCCCGAGTGGCAGGGCAGGGCCTACTTCCACATGGTGGGCTACCCGTTCTCGCTGAAGGTGACGGGACTGCGGTACGAGGACACCGGCGAGTACGTCTGTGTCGTCACTTTCCGGGACGGCACCGGCCGCAACGCCAGCGTGCGCCTACAGGTCGTCGGTAAGGACGGTGCATCTTGTGTCTTTACGGGGCTATTACATTAATGCTCATCACTCTCTGGCTAGAATCACGCTGGTGTCTTCGAAGTCATTCGGTCATTTTTGAACTCAACAAGGTGTGGGCTCGAGCTGGTTGGCACTTCATGATCAACACTTCTAGCGCAAAATTTCCGTCCTTGTCCGTTTCGTCCGTTGTCTAAGAAATTTTGCCCAAGAAGTGTTGATCATGGTTTTTGAACTCATTCAGGAACGCTGTTTTTCGGTAGGAATAGAGAAAATGGCGCCGCATTGTAAAATTACGATATAGAAACGTGGTAATGAACAAAATGAAAGTGGATATCACTACTGGTGCAAATTTCATTCGTATTTCCTTGTCCTATCCGAGCGTCGGTCCAATTCACAAAACAAAATGGTAGGTTCTCCCGTTATCGAGAGTAGATGTAAGCGTGAAATGGCTACCAGCAAAGCAGGATGGTTGGAGATGATACCAACCACAATTTTGCGAACCACGCTGCGTGAGGCGCACCACGAAGCGTGGCGCCATCTCTCGAGAAAAGCGGCAATCCGCGCCGCGAAACCTTTGTGGTCCACTGTACTGAACAAAGGATTGGCGGCCAGATATCGCATTTCGAAAACATTTGTTTGTGTGCCCGGATGTTCAGGTTTTGTTCTCGCAAAGATAATTTCACGTTTCACTGCCCGGATAACGGCAGTGGCTTTTGGCTGAAAGTCACTCGAAAGCCACCGACAGCATGGGCAAAAGGCACTTCATGCCTAAATGTATGGTTTGAATTCGACGTCTATTTATAAAGTTTAGCTTTTGGAATTGCCTACTGTTCCTCGATTGTTAAGTGAATATACAGAACTCAACTTTGATGTGATGGACGAGATATTTATTGCAATTCCAAAACTTCCGTTCCCGTTACCCCTCTTCAAGGCAAGGCGTGTATAGCGCTCAACTCAGAGGGTTGTAAAAATAGTAGCCGCTTCGTCGGTACAGTACTTCAGCCCGATCGTTGCTACGCTGTCGTGTGGACGCGCTGTTTTCTTAAGCGGACAATATGGGTCACCCAAAGAAGGTTTGTTTTTCTTAACCGATTAGCTGGTTCGAATGAGTACGAATGCTTCAAATCCTCGTTAATTACAGCTCAGAAAGCTTCGGTCGGGACCTTTCTGTATTTGATTTTCCAACGGACGCGTCATATACACCTACGAATTTCATTCGCTGTGACCAGCCATCAGTTGAATCTCTTGTCCAGCAATGGCACGTTTTTGAAACCCAGTACAACCATCTTTTGTCTAATGTTTCAAGGACACTACGACCTTGTTATCGTATCCGTAAGACTAACCTGCCTAGTAAATATAGATGTTAGTAAATACGCATCGGATCATTTAATTTCGTGCTAAGCCTGCCTCAAGATGTCAGCATCGTCGCAAGTGGCATCCTAGTGGTGTTAGGTCAGAACAAAATTATGCAGTCGATGGGAGAAATGGGGTTATTTTTATGACTGTGGTGTTCCTCATTAAGCATAACAATAAAGATAGGATTATCTATCTGTCTTCCTCTGTGGCAGCCGAAGCAATCACAGCAACGGAAGAAACCAGTTTTTTGTAATGTAATTATATAACGAAATCCAGCTTGTACAAAAAATACATAACCTCAGGCACCTCTAGCACTTCAGAAACTCTTCCCAGTTCGCGACGCTTTCTTTGCAATCATTAGGGTCGCTGCTGAAGGCACCGTGTCACACTAATAACAGGAGAGCCCTTTGGAGACCTACTATGGGGCGGAAGGTTAAAAGAGTTTTGAGCTCGAGACTCATGTGTACTGGAAAACTAAATCAAGCTTACTCTTCAAGCTATAGCGTCTCTCGTAGGGACAAAGTGTGAGCGGGCGAGTATTACCTGCTCGTCTCGTGACAATGGTGATAGAAAAATTGAACGAATGTCATCAAGTATATTGTGTGCTGATTTACAGTGTCATAGTTACAGTGTCATTAAAGTGGAGTTATATGAGCAAATTTCCAACAGTGCATTTTCGGCAGAACAATTTCAGCCAACAATTACGTGCCCGCTTACTAACGTGCGACACGTTGCGGTTTGCTGTGTCATCTGGTCCAGGAAACGACTATGATTGATTAACATAAGGCGAGGGCTGTGCCGGGCTTCTCGGCTGTAAAAGGTCGCTCCGTGCGAGAGTGCCTTGTGTCGAACGAGAACTGGTCCGCGATCGATTTCCCCTTCCGCTCGTTCATTTCAGTCTGGCAAGTAATTACACTGAAGTTAGCCGGTACATTTAGCCTGGCCATCAATCATCGCACGCAAATCTCCCAATGCACCAATGTAGCGTCAGTGTTGCAAAAGTACAACGCCTTCTATGTGAACGAATGACGTTGTGCGGGGACTAAGAGCGCAGTACTCCGTTCACTTGTCCACGTACATGACAGGAAATGATAGATACTTGCGTACAAGCGAAATGGGGGTACAAGTTAGCAATTATTATTCTTTGGTCTGTGAGGTACATTCGGTAGATCGTGGTTGTACTGCGTGCGCCTATACAGTCGTTTGACCGGATGGCGAATAGTACAAACTCAACATAATGGTCATTCCCGGTATCTAGGAGAGTGCACGGAGGGAGGAAAATTATGGTCAGTGCATTTCACCCAATCGCGTTCACCATCACGCAACAAACAACATTACGAGAAGCGCTCTCTGTTCGGTTTCCAAACGCGGTTTAATCAATCCATCGGATCGCGATTGATCAATATGCAATGCTATAATTTCGTCTTGCGCCATCAGATTTATTGAATCGGAAACTTTTGTTAGACTGCGAAAGCAGTTAAGAATTGAGAGCCAAGTTCTTGTGCGCCCGCCCATTTTCGTACCGCTATTGGTCTCTTCTCGTTGCTGCCATGTCCAGGTTAATCATATTATCTGGGCTCTAACGTCCCAAAACAACGATATAATTATGAGGGACGCCATAGTGTAGGGCTCCAGAAATTTCGACCACCTGGGGTTCTTTAACGTGCACCTAAATCTAAGTGCACGGGCCTCAAACATTTTCGTCTCCACCGAAGATGCAGTCACCGCGGCCGGGATACGATCCCGTGACCTTCGGGTCAGCAGTGGAGCGCCATAACCAGTAGACCACCGTGGCGGGGCACCATGTCCAAGTTATCTGCAGGGCTGTCCTAACCGCATCGTCAAGCGAAGCAATGCTTCACGCAGCATGTGCAGCTAGAATCAACGGTGGGCTATGCACCTGAGGCAGTTAGCTGTTCTCAAGTGGACGCTCTAATCATTCAGCCGTCATGCGAGACTCGTATTTGGCCGACTACGCGTCAACTTCTGCGACACAGAGGCTTTATTATTCGGGGACATCCGTGCTCGCATTTCGAAGGGTAAAGGAGGCAGCTCTATTGCTGACGAAGGCATGTTTACTTTGCTGCATATAAGGTTTTGATGAAGAACCGTTATGAAATCAGAAGGAAGCGAACAAGCAGGATGGCCAGTCCGCTGTGTTTACATACTGCCTCCGTAATTATTAGGTATACTGGAGAAGGAATCACTGAGGTTTGGGTATCTCTATCAAAGTTGTGATTTCACTTTTGAAAAGTATTCCCCTTAAGTTATTCAAATATGGTCGTAAGTTAAGCAACGTTGAGCAACGTTGTAAGTAATCGTTTGGGGCGTAAGATGGGTAACAAGGTAAGATGGGGCGTAAAATGGGTAAGATGGGTTACGTAAGAGCGTAACAGCCAACTGGCCCTTGCCCTAGCTCTTCTAGCGTAAGGTGGGACTTATAATAATACACACAGAGGAACACACGCGCATGCGTTTTCACATTGTATATTTATTTCTACGTCCATTACAGGCATCTTAAGAAAACTTGTGTCGCACAATTAATGTTGAACTCTAACAATAAACACTTTTATTAGTATTGGCGCAGCTTGCTTTCATCTAGATGCGAAAAAAAAACGAGGAGCTAATATTTATTTGCAGTTCCCGAAAAAAGGCTAATGGGCAGGTGTCGACAACTTCGTCTTTCTGTTTCGCCATTTTCAGTGTGCTCGAAATCCATGCGCAACTAGCATGGGAAAGAAGCAACCAACTGCTAAGCCAGCGATACAGCTGCTCAACGCTGTTCACCATAAGAGGGCGTGATTAACGTGTCTGTATGGACATTCATTGCGACCGCGTGTAAGAGGAAAATAATAATGTGTCTGGGGAGAACTTATTAAGGAGGGCCGACCCGCTAATGGACCGTCTAACTACAACGCACCGGTAGAAATTGCGCATGATGAAGAACGAGTCACTCTAGCATCCTAATACGCTCTATATCTACGTTGAAACGCTGTGGTTTGCGAATGACGACAAAGTAGAGGTGTGCGAACGTTCGAAACTTCGAATATTCAATTTGAACAGTCGTTATTGGATTCGAACTGGCAAGGCAATTTAACTATTCGCAATATACGAACGCCACAGAGCTTGTTAACAATTTTGAAATCAGCATAAATGAATGCATAGCTGTGCTGAATTTCGCGAGGTTTGATGCACAAATCGAGAACATAGTTTCAATTCCAGTACATTCTCCTCCTCCCCCAAAGTGGTCTCTTCAAGTGTGCCAATTTTCGCCACCGCCTAGACCACGGCAAGGTGTAGGAGGCCGAGCATGTTATTACAATAGAGTACCCCAATTATCCTGAACCAAAACCGTCGATACAAAAGGGGAGTCATTGCAAAATTATGAACAACTGTCTAAAAATAAGGAAATCCAGCATTATTCTAAGTTATGCTAAGATGAAGCACCTGCAATGAACCTTGGACCGATCAGTTGTCATTGCTTCTGCCAAACGAGAAAGCCTGCTCAGACGTTTAAGCTGCCACGAGAAGATGAACACATAATCACTAGTGTGTCTAGCGAGCGGCTGTTTGCGTTGCTGGAGGAATGCTGACGTGCACGAAGGTGTCGTTCCATCCGAACATACCATCATTCATGACGATAATAAATATCTTCACATGTTGTACGGTCGAGCAATAGTGTTGTACAATGCATAAATTGCTTCTATAAACTTTTTTCCGTGCAGAAATCGGTAACTGTACTATTCGCTTTCGAAAAAAATTTAAAAGAAGTATTTGGTTCAATTCGCGCTTGATATTTATTATTCGAATTCGATTCGAAGTTGAAAATGCTATATTCGCACATCCCCACGAAAAAGTGTACAGCTAGAACGAAATGTACAAAATGCAAAGACTCGTCCCATCCAACGTCGCAAGTGGCTTTGGCTTCTCTGCATGCGAAGGGATTGGAAGTAAGTAGAGGGTGTCCGAGCTTTTACAGGGTTAGAACAACATCGTATTTTCGCTAGATTGCAAGATTACTCTCGTAAGTTGTGCTTCTGAACAAAGTACGCAGTGAAGGTGTCATACAAAGCTACAATAAGTACCTGTCTGTGTTCATGTTTGAGGCAAATATCCTGCAATATACACACTCCAATATTTCGAGAGCATTATCCGCTCTTCCTCTCCAAGCTAAGTTGTGACATCCATCAAATCACGTCTATAGCACCCTAACGGTACATGCTGACTACACAGCTCACCTGACAGGCTGGGACAACGCTTGCGTGCTTTCAAGTGACTGAAATACATCACCGGCTTTATCTTCAGTCGCGTCGTATCCGGACAACAACACACTTTGAACCGCATACGGAAATATTAATCCGATGCACGGCCACACCTTACGTCATCTAAACCGCATAATGTAGCTTCATGTCCTTCCTGTTTTGTCCTTCATTATGAACAAAGCCTTTGTATAGGAGCCAAAACACCAAGATAAATATATTTTCAACTTTACGGCGTCTTCGAAAGTTTTTACCAAAGTTGTGAAAGTGTACATATGTATATAATAACCTAGCCTATTTAGCTTTCGGCTCATTCGGCAAGCATTCTCAAATCATGAATGGTAATCTACCACTATCCCTCAAGAGAAAGGTATATAACAGCTGCATCTTACCGGTACTTACCTACGGAGCAGAAACCTGGAGACTTACAAAGAGGGTTCAACTTAAATTGAGGACGACACAGCGAGCGATGGAAAGGAAAATGATAGGTGTAACCTTAAGAGACAGGAAGAGAGCAGAGTGGGTCAGGGAACAAACGGGGGTTAAGGACATCATAGTTGAAATCAAGAAGAAGAAATGGATATTGGGCCGGGCACGTAGCACGTCGGCAGGATAACCGGTGGTCGTTAAGGGTAACTGACTGGATTCCAAGAGATGGTAAACGCGTGAGGGGGAGACAGAAAATTAGGTGGGTAGATGAGATTAAGAAGTTTGTAGGTATAACGTGGCAGCAGAAAGCACAGGACCGGGTTGATTGGCGGAACATGGGAGAGGCCTTTGCCCTGCAGTGGGCGTAGACAGGCTGATGATGATGATTTAGCTTTTTACTAGATGTAGAATTCAAATATAAGTTACGTGCCATATAACTACGAAGTGACATCTTGAAACACACTTTACGTTCCTTCTGTGCGGTTTGAACGAACTCATTGATACGTATTCTCCGGAGCTTACAAAGACACACCAGTTTTCTCCATTATCGCTAGTCTAGCGTGAGGTATCGTCGCTTCGCGCCCACCCTGCAAGATTTGCTCCCATATCTCGAGAAGACAACCATAGTTCGAAATCAAATTTCTAAGCGCCTTTCGGTCAGCTATTTCTGGGCATGGCCCAATTCCTGAATCCCTATATAACCTTTCTTTTTTTGTTTTCTTAAGTCCCTGCGCTTCAACCACCCTGCGCTTCGCCACTTCAAATCAACTCTTTTTTCATTATTTTTTTTCCGAGGCACAAGCCACCCGAGGAGCACCCAGGAGACGTGAGAGTTCGTTTCAGCTCGGGCGTGGAAGACGAATGGGTCACTTTGAAACGGCGAGGGCCTGGCAAGCAACGGCTCCGCGCTTGCGAACGTTCTGTGCAGCCCGAAAGAAGGAAGAATGAGCGAAATAGCGCAAACACAAAGTCTGAAGAAGCACACCGTACTCTCACCAAACTCTGGGGTTCACCTTATATACGCGACGTTCTCCAACGGCTTTCGCTCAAAACTAGCAAGAGGTGGTATACAGAAGGGGTGTTCCTTTAAGACTTCCTTTAAATCTTCCCTCTACAGACCTGGTACAGATTACATTTTTCTTTTTTTCTTCCTTTTCAAACGTGTCGTTCTTTCATCTCACGATAGCTTTGTAGTGCTTTCTTTACTCCCACCTTGCTTTCTCGCGTTCTCGCTCTTCTTTCCCCCTCTCGAGGCTTGAGGATGGCCAGTTTCTTTTTTCTGATGTCAACGTTGGCGCGGAAGCATTCATCAACCCATCCGAGCTTAAATTGAGTCCGCCATCCCGGCTGCTACTTGCTTCCCCTTTACAAGGACGCGGGAAAGCTCGTTGCTCTTGCGTGTACATTCACGAGCCTAGCGAACTATCCTGTCGCGGCGAAACTAGTAGTCATCTCAGCGACACTTGATAACAAGCGAGGCATATGTCAACCGGTAATCAAGGAGCTTCCCAGACGGCGCATCAAACCGGAAGAGTCCCGAGTGCTGGCACGTCGCTCGCAGTTAAGCATCATGGTTGGAGACGCCACGTTGTAAACTGAATCGCATTTTTGTTTCCAATACGCGTTTTGTCTCCGGTGACTAAGATTAAGGCGGAAAGGGCGACGAATTTCGCGACGTTGAGAGCATTCAGTAATTATAGTGGGCGTTTCGACACTGCTCTCAGGACATTGCCTTGAATGGTGTCATTGAAGCATAGGCGGGCGTTTCGTGCAATATTTAGAGCATGCCGTCTTAAAATGCAAAACTTTTCTTCTGTGCAGTATTTTGCCCTACTGTCTCAAATGGACTCTCAGAACCTCACTTATAAGCAAATGCGAAACAAGGAGCGCACTCATACGTAAACAACGTCACACACCTTATCATTGCGTTGTGTTCTTCCATTAATCCACCTGTTATAACCACGGTCACCGAGTCACTTCTGCAGAAGCTGAAAAGCGGAACACAAAGGGATGGAGCTGCTTGGGATACTTCGGGTTCCAAGCTTCATGTGATGCCGTACGTGCATAAGCTCTCCCACAACCTTAAAAAGGTGGCTGCAAGACATGGTGTCTCGCTCGTATTTTCGGCGCCGGAAAAGCTCGCCAACCTGTGCCCGCGCATTTGCCATGGCAAGAGACGCGGTTGACAGAAGAAACATCAGAAGGCCTTCGTTAAGTGCTCCACGGAGGTTGTATACTCAATTCCTTTATCATGCGGAAAAGTGTACATCGGCCAAACAGAAAGATGCCTTAATGACCGGCTAAGGGAGCATGCTCAAAAAATTAAAAAAAAAAAGGATAGGTACGCCCATCTTGTGGCACATTCTGCCGCATGTGGTTGTGAACCACGGTTTACAGACACGCAGGTTCTGGGAAGAAGTGTCAAATTATCCGCACGTGTATCTTTGGAAGCATATTTGATAGAAAAGAATAAGGATCGTTCTGTTAGCGAGTCATCTGTGGTTTTGCATCAAAAGGAAATATCTTTTCTCGAGACAAGCTGTTGCTGCTAGCGGGTTATCTGCTTTCGTTTTTTCGTTTTTTTTTTAAGAGTTTTACTTCTACGTTGATGGGTGGTGGCTCGTTACTGCATCGTTTATTGTTTTCTTGCTCATGCGCATCTTTGTTGGTCATTGCTTTCGCGCTTCAACGTGAACGTATATAAGCTGGACTGTCATGCACAATAAACAGTTGGTAGTAAGCGCTTGGTGTGGTGTGTGATTCTGTGAGTGCTTTGTGGAAATTATAAATTGCGCTAACTTTCTTACAATATAATGCTATAGTCATGCAGGCCATCTTTAGAACACGAGTAAAACTGGGATGCCGTTACCGTCCGGGAAGTCTTTAATAGAGAACCCAGCATTGTATACTTCACGTATGATCATCACATGCGAAGTGAAGGTCTATCTCGAGCGCTCATCGAAAGATTGCGGGCTATTGCTTTTCCGCAATACATGCGTATTTAGTACGAGTACACATTTCTTTTTGTACCACCTATGTCTGTATAATGTTTTGCTATACTGTTATTGTTATTTTACATACCTGTATTTGGTATTTTGTTTCAATATATATATATATATATATATATATATATATATATATATATATATATATATATATATATATATATATATATTGTCACATATAGGAGGTGACAAATAAAATGTGACAGAAGAAGAGGAAGACGTCGAGCGTAGACTGACGTATAACCGCATGACTAGAAGAAGAGAAAAACGAAGGAGAAGATATAAAAAAGAAGATGACGTGGGCATAGGGGCCCTGGGTGTTCGATCGTGAGCGCGTGAGGCGGGCACGAGCGTCGCCGGCCTGTGTTCCGGGCGCTCTGGCTGCCTTTGTTCTACGGCATCGCACCGTAGGCTCGTGCTCTATCGCTCTACGGCATCGCACCGTAGTCACCGGACATCGAAGGACACGTCCTAGGAAATGGATGGCAGGCGCGAACACCCTCAGCGGCCAGGGAGCGTCATCGGCTTGTGCACCGAGCGCAGCGTCCTACGGCACCGCTCCGTAGCCCTTGCCTGAGCTAGGTCCTGTTCCCGGGAAACGCTGGCCAGCCTCAAGTACCTGCGACGCACAGGTCAATGAACCCTATGCCTTCCCGCCTCAACGACAACGCCAGCTCGCGTTCCACAACAGGGAGCGCCTTCGTCACCGACTTGTACACCGACGATTCCAGTGACCAACGCAACGCCTCCACTCATCTCGCATCGCCACTGAACGCTGTGAGTTAAGCGACGAACGCTTCATACGGTTTAGCGACTTCTATAACTTGTTTGTTGACTGTATGATAGCTTTGTTTAGTACCGGTATTTTTTTTTGTTTGCAGTGGTTTGGGGTAACAATGTGTGTTTTTCTTTTTCTGTGTAATTAAAATAGGTTTGTGTAACGCTCTCGCCTCGTCTGTTCCTTCTAGCCGACTGTTGTCCGGAGATCCGTGACAAAAATAAGTGGCGAGCCTGCCAGGATCCTTTTTCTTATTTTTTGTTGTGGGTCTCACGGATTTCTGTTCGGCAGGGAGGATGGACTTGACGAAGATTTTAGAGTTAGCAGTAAAGCTTGGGTTGTCGGGTGAAGAAGCGATAAGCCTCTATGATCGCGAGGAAAAGAGGCTGAGAGATGAACGCGAGGAGAGGCGCGAGAAAATGCGCGAAGAGGAGGAACGTGAAATCAGGAGGCTTGAGCATGAGAAGGAGTTAATTCTGCGGAAACAGCGGACTTTAGAGCGAGGTAGTGAGAGGAGCACATATGATAGGGGCTCCATAGCAGAGACAGAACCTCCAACATCGACGCGAGTCTGTCCCAGAAAAGTGATTGCTCCTTTAGACGACAGACGAGAAGACCTGGATGTTAACTTGCATCGGTGTGAGCGGACAGCCTTAGGTCAAGGTGGGGAGCACAAAGTGAGGTTGGCAAAGGCCACAAACGATAGACAGGACATAGGAATTTCAAGGGTGGATTTCCTGCGGGAATCTGGGGAGGCTGAGGCCCACAGCTGTGGTCCGGTAGAACAGATGACTAGTGACAGTGGAGACTGTAAAAAGGAAAATTGTCTCGTAATTAGCAGTAACAAGGAAGTGGACTCAGGTGTGGCTTGTCGATCCAGTTATGAGGTTGGTAGTGAGCGACGCACTGAAGATGATGATCAGGGACCTCAAGAAACGGTCGCTGCTTTGACTGGCGTCGCAGAAATCGAGAGAAGCACTTCGCGGAAAGGAACGCGTCTTGAGGAGAAAAGCACAGGTCGTATGCAAGACGTAGTATTGCTGGAGAGCAAGAAATACATTGGTTTGGCTGATACCCACGGGGTTGCTCAGGCAAAGCATCGTAGAAGGAAACGCGCCCCGAAAAGTAATCACAGACACCCGAATGTCAAAAGAGATGCGCAAATGCTCAGCCGGGGACGTGTACTTAGGACACATTACAGAAGAGTTGTGTGGATGCGGCGTGCGATGATTGAGAGAAGGAATAATAGCACGGGTGGTACTGGGCGTTCGCAACGGCGCTCAGTAAGGAAACGCCCAAGAAAGTCGCGTAAGGTCCGAAAGAGACGACTTAAGCTTGAACGCTTATATTGGTTGGCATGCACTAAAGGAATTGTGATGATGTAATTACCCTGAGCATAGAGCAAATCTTGTTCGGTGTTGACATAACCAATGTGTGCTTTCAAAGTTATTTTGTGACAATACAAACTATGGGTGATCCTAGTGTTTGGGTGAAGTGTCCCTGAAACTGCTCAGTGATAAGTTTATTAGGAGTGTGGTGGTGTTCCAGTGTTAGCACAAGACAGATCGTGGAAAAGATCGGATTGTTACTCATGTCAAGGTACCGGAGGTTTGAAGCAGTTTTCTTCCGGAGAAAACTCTTGAAGAAGAGGGCCATTGTCACATATAGGAGGTGACAAATAAAATGTGACAGAAGAAGAGGAAGACGTCGAGCGTAGACTGACGTATAACCGCATGACTAGAAGAAGAGAAAAACGAAGGAGAAGATATAAAAAAGAAGATGACGTGGGCATAGGGGCCCTGGGTGTTCGATCGTGAGCGCGTGAGGCGGGCACGAGCGTCGCCGGCCTGTGTTCCGGGCGCTCTGGCTGCCTTTGTTCTACGGCATCGCACCGTAGGCTCGTGCTCTACCGCTCTACGGCATCGCACCGTAGTCACCGGACATCGAAGGACACGTCCTAGGAAATGGATGGCAGGCGCGAACACCCTCAGCGGCCAGGGAGTGTCATCGGCTTGTGCACCGAGCGCAGCGTCCTACGGCACCGCTCCGTAGCCCTTGCCTGAGCTAGGTCCTGTTCCCGGGAAACGCTGGCCAGCTTCAAGTACCTGCGACGCACAGGTCAATGAACCCTATGCCTTCCCGCCTCAACGACAACGCCAGCTCGCGTTCCACAACAGGGAGCGCCTTCGTCACCGACTTGTACACCGACGATTCCAGTGACCAACGCAACGCCTCCACTCATCTCGCATCGCCACTGAACGCTGTGAGTTAAGCGACGAACGCTTCATACGGTTTAGCGACTTCTATAACTTGTTTGTTGACTGTATGATAGCTTTGTTTAGTACCGGTATTTTTTTTTGTTTGCAGTGGTTTGGGGTAACAATGTGTGTTTTTCTTTTTCTGTGTAATTAAAATAGGTTTGTGTAACGCTCTCGCCTCGTCTGTTCCTTCTAGCCGACTGTTGTCCGGAGATCCGTGACATATATATATATATATATATATATATATATATATATATATATATATATATATATATCCGACAGACGAATACATACGTATCGTATCAACAGAACTAAAGAAACTGTTGGACGCAGAAAAGGTAACCAACACTGACCACAAACTAATGCGAGCGTCGTACCCTCGTCCAGGTCGCTTCTACATCCTCCCAAAAATTCATAAGCCCGGTAACCCAGGTCGACCAATCATATCAGGCATAGGTACAATAACTGAACCCATATCAGGGTACGTGGACAAATTAATAAGCCACATTCCATGCACTCTCGCGTCGTACGTAAAGGACACCACACATTTTCTTCGAGACATTGAAGGTTTGTGTGTGCTGAAAAACTCGTACTTGGTTACTCTTGATGTGTCCTCATTGTATACAAATATTCCTCACGATGACGGCATAGCTGCATTACAAAACATGTACACAGACCATAGACAACCTGACACCCCAGATTTCTCTGCCATCGCAACTTTGACGAGGATGGTCGTGAATTAAATTCATTTGAATTTAACCAAGAGTATTTTCGACAAATTAGCGGGACCGCTATGGGCACCAAAATGGCACCCAGTTATGCCAACATATTTATGGGAAAGCTAGAATCCGAATTTCTTGCACAAAGTTCCTTGAAACTACTGTTAAACAGAAGATACATAGACGACATCTTTCTTATTTGGACCCACAGCGAGGATGAACTTCTCAACTTTATCGACACTTACAACGCTGTACATCCAAACATACACTTCACACACACATACTGGCAAGCAACCGTAAATTTTCTTGATGTTACCGTAACGATAGAACAAGACAAACTTTCTACAACCCTATACCGCAAACCAACGGATCGACAACAATACCTCCATTACCAGAGCGATCACCCGCGCCACTGTAAAAACAGTATTCCATACAGCCAGGCTCACCGGTTTAAGCGAATCTGCTCAAAAGACGCTGATTTTGACACGAACTCACAGAGGCTAAAACTTATGCTCGATAAACAAAAATACCCCCCACATGTAATTGATGACGCCGTTCAAAAAGCTAGAAAACTGAAGCGTGATGACTTACTTATGAAGCGGCCACCGCAACAAGACCCGCAACGGACAAACCTCTGCTTAACTTACAGCACGAACTTCCCCAATGTAAACAAAATCCTTAAGCGACATT
Organism: Rhipicephalus sanguineus; assembly: GCF_013339695.2. Classification (NCBI taxonomy): domain Eukaryota; kingdom Metazoa; phylum Arthropoda; class Arachnida; order Ixodida; family Ixodidae; genus Rhipicephalus; species Rhipicephalus sanguineus. The sequence continues at coordinate 91,980,147 of NC_051178.1, forward strand.
ACAACATCTTTAACAAAGTGAACGTCTGAAACGCGCATTTCCATCCGCCCCTGGCGTTGTTTACCGACGACCACGCAACCTCAAAGACACACTTGTGCACTCCCAGATCAATACTTCACCCCCCTAATAATTCATGCCAACCTTGTTTAAAGTCACGATGTCTTGTATGTAAAAGCGATGCGAGAAACAGACAAGGAAACCAGCACACACTCCAAGTTTTCGATTAACATACGAGGAAACCTAACATGCGATTCCTGTAATGTGGTATACCTACTCGAAATCAACGTGTGCAGTATGCAGTACATCGGACAAACAGAAACACCATTCAGGATTCGTTTCAATAATCACAGAGCCCATGCGAAATCATCCCCAAGTCTACCTCTATCAAAACATCTCCACCTTCCCGACCATGCATTTGACAAACTATCAGTAACACTCTTAGAAACGGGATTTAAATCAAACCGAGAACGTGAACAACGAGAGTGATACCTCATCCTCATATATATATACATGTGTGTGTGTGTGTGTGGTGTGTGTGTGTGTGTGTTTGTGTGTAGCTGTGTGTACAGATAACTGCATTTCCTTGTTGTTAGGCAACTTTCACTTCTCTGTCGCGCTAATCATGTGACGCGGTAGTGCCTGCTAATTCTTCTACAAATTTCGTTGAAACAGATCATGTACTGTCAATCTTCCCACCCTAACAATAACTAGGGATTGTAGTATTTATAAATAAATAAATAAATAAATAAATAAATAAATAAATAAATAAATAAATACTAAGAAACAGTGGTGCAGCGAAAGGCCATGCCCCATGTCGAAGAATATAAAGTACAGAGCAGGGGAGAAGCAGCCACTGAAGAGCACTAACGTTGAAAAAAAAAGAAAACTAACAGTTCACGGCGTAAAAATAAAATCAAGGTTAGTATGTTCCCTTAGAACAGGGGCCTCAAGCTCATCTCAGCTAGCGGGCCGCAGACACGAAATTGAGTCTCACAAGGGCAAGGGCAGGGAGAATGGTGGGGTATGACTGAAAAGCGCTCAAGTTGGAACCTATCTATTGTTGGGGAGCGCACAGACGGGCGAGACATGAAGTAAGAAGACAGGACAAGCGTTGGTCCAGTCCTCTTCCTGAGGCAGGGTTTGAGATCCCTGCCTTAGAAGAATTGAGTTTGTTGGAAATGCGATATGCACGACTGGTCGCGACATCATTCGGACGTGTGTTTTGATGCAGGCTACAATAGACGCCTGTAATAATGAAGACTTAAACTGCTTTTTTCCTAATTTACCTTTGTATTTATAGAAACACTCGTACAGGTATCATAAAATAAACGGAAAAAATGATGTGATTTTACAAGATACCTGCACAAAAAATGGTAGATAAGATTGCATTAGCAATACTACCCATTGTCAACGCTCGAAATTCAATCACCCTCTCAGCTATATAACCTGCACATTTATTTGCGCAGTCTGTTACTTCGTGTTTAAAAAAAATCAGATGATTTTTTTTATAATAACTCATTTGTGATGCAATCTAGTCTGTGCAATGGAAGATAAATCAATTAAAGCAAATCAATGTTCTGTTACGGGAGTTAATGGAACGAAATATGTGTCGCTTATCATGAGAATCTTAGTGAAGTGAAGGTTTCATTTTTTGATGTCACATAGTAAAAGAATTTCTTAGCAATGATTGCAGAGTAGATATTCACGGTGTGCAATTAAATCCGTAGTTAGATCACCCTAACTTTTATAATGTACTTTTGTGTATTTACTTATTTCTTTTGCTGTCAGTGCAATGCAGGAAAAGAAAGCCGAAAGTTAGTCCAAGAAACAAATTACTACATAGCGTGTTCTTACGACATATAGTATGCCTAGAGCATAATGTAGCGCACGCGGAAGACCAATGCACATTGCACTATTATTATATGTAAATATGTCAAAATTTTCTCTTGGGCGGCAATGTAGATTTTAAGCGCAGTATGTGATTGTTTCTTGTGACGACCAAAGTACTCTGCGCTATAATATGAATTTTAAGGCAGCTGCCCATCACTCGCTTTTTCTTTTGTTTTGTTCTATGGTATCCTTGCGGTAGAGCTGTGGGACGTCAAACAACCACAAAGTTTCACGCCTGCCCAATCTTGCAAAATGCGACGTTGTGAGACTCTAGACGGAGATAACGGCACCATATTACAGTGGCGTTCCACATGATCATATTCCACATCAGCCTTAACGTTGAGATCTAAACATATTTTTCCCCCGTTAGTTTTTCTCGGGCTACAATTATATTGCGCACTATGCGTTTATGAATTGGCAGCGAGCACGGCCGGAAATTAAGAAATCCTATAGGGGGAGGGGGGTGTGTGCTGAGGACACTTGAAACCTGTAATATGTTCTGACGAAAAATAAAGCCCAACTCCAAATTTATCATCTAACTGCACAGTGACATTGTGACAGTCTGAAGACTGCAATAAATGTGTGGTGAAAAAGGGCAAACTCACCACGCTTTGTCTATGTAAACCACAATTAATAAAAACCCACTGAGTCACAGATGCGAAATTGGCAGAAAGTGACAAAAAGAACTAAGACACCGGCGTAGTTCAATAACAACTGTCTGGTTGGCTGATACGCACCCAGGAAAGTGATAGGCGTAGACAGAAAAAAATGTAAACATAGAAAGATACGGAAAATCTGCAGGCACAAGCACGTGAAAGGCATCTTGCAACTACATTTTCTTAACTCTGACTCTAGTGAAACTAATATGGTGAACAAATACGGTTTGTTCGAACAAGATAATTATTTATGAGGTAAAAGAAACAGCGCAAATACACAAGACGTCCCACATAGTGTTTGCGTTGTTTCTTTTTTCACAGGAATATGTACCAACTAGGCCCAAATGGAGTAATATTGAAGATAATTATTTGCTCAGGCGTCCTCCTCATTCCAGTAAACCATGGACTTTGTCGACCTTTTGAGCCCTTTCTACCAGCACTGGCTCGCGATGAGGGCTCGAGCTGTGCAGCTGGTACTCTCACTGCTCCTCGGATATCGTGTGCGTTGGCTCTGTGTTCTCTACGGGCAAAGCTTCCACACCATGCTACTTAGGGCGTGGGAAAAGTCGCAAACCTTGCAAATGTGTACGTTCTGCGTTGGCGAGATCAAGTGAAGTCTAGTTCTTCAAAGGAATATACTTGTATAGTATTCTCAATTTTACTGCTTCTTTGCCGAATTTGTGATGTGACGCAAGGTAGGTTCTTCTGTTTATTTCATAGTACTGCAGAACATCAGCGTACTTCTTGAGAGAGAGAGCGAGAGAGAAAGAGAGAAGGAATATATGAAAGGGAGGGAGGTTAACTAGACTATACGTCCAGTTTGCTACCCTACATATGGGGTGGGGAAAATGGGAGTAAAAGAGAGAGAGAAGGAGATACATTTCACAACACACACACACAGTGCAGGGTTTCACAGGCGGTCGCTCAATGATGTTGCCTTCAAGTACTGCAGGAGGGCTCGTGTGGCTTTCTGGGCCGATGTGCTGTGTGACCAGGCTCAGAAGATCTTTCCTTCATGAACGGGTCGATCATCGAGTCTACTCAACGTACACTGGAGATCCCGGGCATCATCATCAAATCGAGGACAGTGGCACAAGAGATGTCCAATAGTCTCTACACAGTTTCAGCTTTGGCACATGGAAGAATCTGCCATGAGCGTACTTCTTGAAAATGCGATCATTTCTACGCGGTTCGTCTGTGGCGCAAGTCTGATTTCCAAGTTCGGTGTCCGTCATCGTATTCAGTTCCCCGGGGTTCAGACGATGTATGTTTCATATACCCTTTTGTTAGGAAATGTTTTCCTCAACTTGCTTGAAGATTATTTATGTTTGACAGTTTTTGTCTCTCTATGACTAGGTGAGTACTCTTTCGCTTTCAGAGCAGTTTCTAGCGCAGAGGACTATAGCTACTTCTTCCGCTGCGTCTATGTCAGTCGAAACTGTGGTTGCCGCAGTTTTTTTGGTGCGCTCGCTAGACACGCTGTCAACGGTGCTGCAGATAGTAGGGCTCTTTGCTAGCGTCTGTGTCTTTTACGTCTGAGCTTTCTTTGTCGTTCTTCTGCAGTGCTGCGATTCTTGCCCACCCTATCGGTTGTTTCTTGGGTAAATACTTCAAAGTTCTCATGTTTTCGTGCTACGCGAGAGTCTCTTCGTATATCTTGGTACTGTTCATTTTTCTTCCTGCTTTGACAAGCCTTCTTCAAGCTCTAAACTGTTTTGAGCGTGGACCTGCTTGCTTCTGTCAGTGTTATTTCTTTGTTTGCGCAAAGCAAACCAAAATGCTCATATAAATATTGACGTTGTCTAGTTTAGAGAACCGTGCTTGACGTCGGCTGTGACCAAGGTCCAAGAACTTTGTTTTTTTATAAAAAGAGATTATTTCGAAGCTTGTCGTAAATGGTAAGCATTTTTTTTTCATTGCGGACTAAAATAAAAAAAGAAACGCAAAATAAACACTAATACAAAAAGCGTGCTATTGTTTCTTTGTTCCCACAAACTTCACCATTGGTTTTCCCGGACGACGCTGCTGCGTGTACAAAACGCAACAGACTTAGCCTGTACGTTTCCTACGTAAAAAAAAAGTTACCGTTATTTTGACATATCTGCATCTGAAGTACTTCTGACTGCACACAGTTAAAAACCTCCAAACCGGCACTTGTAGCGACGTTCGTGACAATTGCGATCTAGGCACTATTTTTACCTTAAGGCGCATGGAGGCACACTTGCGCAAGCAAGGCATTAAGCGTCATTGACTCTCTGCTTTCTGCATTGAATAATATTCTGAATTTGGTAGACTTAGATTTGTCCGGCGCCCAGCATATGCTATAGATGGAATGGGTCTATGAGACAGGGCAGGCTTCTGTGCATATCTACGCAAAATTGGTTTTCACCGCGTCGATGCACTTATTTCTTATTCCTTTATTTGATTTTACAACTGATACACAACACACTGGAAACAAGAGGAGGCGAAGAAGGACAACGAGCAAAAAAAAGAAGTGAGCATAGACTTGGCGGTAAACTTGAGAAATGCATTAGCATCATGTCAGGATATTTCACTGTAACAGAAAGTGGGGGGGGGGGGGGGGGTAATGTTAGAAAGAGAGTCGAGCAGCCGTATATAGACTACACTAGGATGGTCAACAGCGCCGCCAGTGCTGGTGCATAACGCTCACCTCGGTAGTGTATGCTCGAGATGATGACAATGATGTGAAATAGTCCGCGTTGCGAAAATGCGCCAAGCATCTAAACATGCTTGCTCGGACGCGGGACATTCATCACAGTTTTCAATTTTGCCTCATAAGCTATTGTACTTTGGTCAGGTTGTGGGGCCTCGCTATCGGAGGCACAGGGTTGTAATTTCGCCGTTCGAACACGTTGGTTAAGGCATATCACTTAAAAATGCCTCTTCACCACCGCCACCCATTCTCTCCTTTTCCTCCCTTTCTTTCCTGCCATTATCGCAGCCACAAACACGACGCCGCCTTCAGATCGATTCTACCGACGATTGGTCTGACACGACGGTCTTATTGCTAATGTGATAACACGAATTATTGCCTCTAGTGCTAAATTTAGCCCACAGCCACGCCAGTAAAAGCGTCAAGAGGTGTTCAGTGCGACCGATGCCACTCTGTTTGTCAGATAGACAATTTCTGAAGTCAGCTGTCAACTTGTACTGTAAGTCATTCTTTAAGCTACAGTACAACATCGGCGAGTATATAAGCTTGCTTCCGCTGGCATTGCTCAGGTGAGGTTGAAACGATAGCTTATAAATAACTTTATCGACTATGTGTGCGTCCAAGAGTGCGTGCACTGTGTGCCAGCGTCCGTGATCGTGGACTATACCCAACAAGCACCTTAATTACCAGGGCCGGCAGTCAACCAAAGTAAAATGTGCACACCGTCTCGTCTGCCCTTCACGAAAGCTAACCTCTGTGCGATTAACATATCTCATAAGCAAATACGTCACACGCAAGCGATCTCATACAACAGGTTTCGTGAAATAGTGCAAACATTATGATAAGCAACCATTCAGAAATAAATCGCATAATATGCGCTTAGTAATTATAAAAGAAAGCTCATGTGAAGAAGCCCCTTGATTAAAATCAACACAAAAGAATGTTATAAATACTTTCGATGTAAACAACAATGTTTTGAAGACGCAGAATTATCCCAGACATCTCCAATTGTTCGTACAAAAGAACCATGTTATCACCCTATGTATAGAGACTTATACCAACGATTTTCTGAATACGGCATAGTTGTTTCCCCAGGCCATTCGTAAAACATAGATTTCTGGATATCGACCATGCAGTACAACCCTATCTCAAATGCTTCGGCGCAACGAAACTGCCCGTAGTAAATGGAATCGTTGTGGACATAATGGAAGCTCGCAGTGATAAGCCTTTGTGTCGCGGAAAAGAAGTACTGAGCAAATCGAAGTTTTAGTCTTGTTCATTTTTTTTATTAATTGCTGCGAAACACGGCCGCACATGCAGCTTCATGGAGAACTGGCACAAGTTAGTGAGCAGTTGCCCCTGGGCCATTTTTACGAAAAGCGGCTGATCGGTTGCCAGATATGGCTGGTAAATATTCCTACGGGGTATAGCGGCGAGATTACTACTACATGCACTTCAGGTACATAACCTACCGCGATGGCAGTGGCGTTCGAAGCTGCAGCTGCAAGCACGAGTGAAAAAATTGGCATTGCATTGTACCTGGGCTGGTGAAAAGTTGGGCATCATATGTCAAGAAGCTGCGAGCGCTCCCACGCGCGCAGACACACACACACACACACACACACACACACACACACACACACACACACACACACACACACACACACACACACACACACACACACACACACACACACACACACACACACACACACACACACACACACACACACACACACACACACGCGCGCGCGCGCTTTTCCAAATGAATGTATGTTTGTATATGATTACTGTTGTTGCCTTTCTTGATCGCTCACCTTCCACATGCACGAATCCCATACTATATTTCCATCATTGTATAGGTAGCGCAAAGCTACCAAAGAAGGACGAGGAGCACGTTGTAGGGTCCAGGCGTATCTAGTCTTGCGGGACATGCAAGCGATTGCCCAGACCAGTTTCATCATTTCTGGTTATATTGAAAAGATGACCATTTCTTTAAAGCGAAGTGCACAGGCGCAAAGAGAACAAGTCGCTTTTCCAACTTGCTTACTTCGCGAGCGCCTTAAGTATATCTGCCCAGCGCATCTGCGTAGGCTAGAACAAATAAATTATTGGCGTAGTTCTAGGGAGTGAGATTTGATGCTTGTATTTTCATGCCCTACACTTTGCCTCGGTCAGTCTTCCGAGAAAGGTCGATTCTATTTCGAGTAAGGCTCAAAAAGGCTCAAAAAGGCTAAAGTTTAAACTCTCCGTTGTCTTGGAAGCACCGCAAAAATATTACGAGGAGAGAGAAATAAACCAATTCCAAGGCTGCTGATCCACGTCAACTCGGTACCCTTCAATATCGCGAGAAACAATGCGAAGGGAAAAAAAGTTTTGCTGCGTAGAAAACGGCCTCTGTATAACTCCAACTTCCACTGAAGGCAATCTTTTCGCAATTTTCTCGGTGCGAGTGTAGTAACCGGACTTCAATACTTGTAACTATACGCTTCTATATATCGGGGATAACAGGACGGAGCAAAAAAGAAAGAGAAAAAAAAATAGTCGGTAGCGACAACAATACCGCAAAACGGGCTGGACCAAATTCGAAAGAGCTCGTCGGGTTAGCAAGAAAGAAGCCTCAGGAATAGACTGCACGCCTGGCTGATCGATCAAGCAACACCCCATTTGAACCGCAAACACGTCAGCCGGCTCGCTCTATACATCTATCTATCTGCCCGCGTATCTCTCATTCTTTTCTTCCTCCCATACACGAACGCAGGACTTCATGCAACGTACAGACGCGTTGATGCCTATATACGTACAATTTTCCTCGCCTCCTCGTAGATATTTTACCGGTTGTCGATAACTCTTTTTTTCTCATTTCACATTACGGAGCGTTTCCCGGGAGCCCGTAGCACATCGAAGAGGAGGAATTCGAGTGAGGGACTCAACGGCGTCCAACGTTCGGAGGATGCGGAGCAAGTTATTTTGCTTCAACCGCGGATACGGCCACTGTCTCACTCTTTCAACGAGTTCATTTTTCCACTTTTCCGCCAGCTTTCCCGCCTGGACTGCTTGGAATTCCGCGCGACGTGAAAAAACCGTTAAAAAAGAAAAGATACGAGCAAATAAAGAAAGTCCTGAGAAGGCTTTCGCGGCGCGGAAAACTGTGTGGTCGGAGGGGCACCCTTGTTGGTGGTGGTCAGCGGCTCTAGGGGCACAGGGCCACGGTTATATCTATTTTGTGTCGATTCTATCATTTGATTTGGCGCAAAGCTCGGTGGAAATGCTGCCCTTCCGAACAACGGGCATCGACGGGCGGAGAAAATGGACCAGGACAACACCGATGAAAAACGTAAGCATGCGAGCAGGGTGCGAAGGAGAAGCGGTGAGGAGATTTCTGAATCGTGCCCCCTTCTGTGTGCGGCCTGACCGAGTAGCACGCTTCAAGAATTGAAAACACTACGGTCTCCACCACGGCGGCACCACTCTGCGCGTGGGACCTTCTTTCTATTCCGTGAATCTTTATTTTATCCCCCCATGGTGTTTTTATTGCGATGGCAGATCGCCTTTACGGTGAAAGGAGCTCATGGAGCCGCAAGAACAAAGTAAGCTTGTTAATATTTCAAAGGCAGGTTTTGTCCTATTCGTTTTCATCCCAGGCGCACTTGCTTCCTTTTTCAGGCGTAAGGCTTCATTCTTTTTTTCTTTCTGCAATCTTAGGATGTATTATTCTGTCTCCGCCCATAACATTTCTCCACTTCAAAGCTCCCTTTTCATCGCCGCCTGTCTACATTTTATACCAGCATCGTCTTGCGCGTTGACCGCACCGGCGAGAACAAGGACCGACTCCGGGCGCACTTTTCTTCCGGTCCCGTCTCTCCTTGGTCCCTTTCTTTTTATTTTCGGTCATTTTTATGCCCCTTGATACGGGATATCCTAGGAAAAACAATGGGCCTGCTGCTTCTCGTTTGTCACTGACAGCCCTTGTTTCATTCGCCGCGGTTTCGTATGACCCGCCTCGCGCGCCCGGTCCTATATATACTGTACACTCCGTGCACTTCTTCAAAATCTTATCGCGCGCTGCGGCGCGTTCATCACCCTTAGCAGATTGTGCTTGTTATACGGCACGTCTCACTACATAATGCCGACGGCTGCTTCTGAGGCTCTATGTTGGCGAGGGAGTTTTCGGAACTGGTTCCGACCGCTGTTGCTTTGATGGCGGGTGTGGTGATGTCAAGGAGGAAACAAAGAGCCCTTTGATCGGGTTGTTTGCCTCGTGCGAGCGCGTTCGTCGACGTCCGGCGAATAGGCGTGAAAGTGTGTCGTACTTCCGTCAGACGCAGGCGTTACAAACAGCCACTTTTGTGCGCCTGTTGTGTGCCCGTATGCTAGTGTATGTATATTTTTTTCGAGGTGAATTCCAACTGCACAGAAACCTGCTTTGGTCTGTACTATGCATTAAGGTAGACTTCATGGACGTTTAGAGCAGAGAAGTTCTTATAAAGTGATAAATGAAAGAATGAGGTGAGCCTCTCTGTTGACTGGCGGGTTGTTTTGAACAAAGTGGAAGGTATAATTAAATGTATTCAAAGGAGAGAGATGAACAAAAATTTAACACTACTTAGAAAAGTCTGTACGTAATAAGTGCGATGAAGCGCATTAGGACTGGCATAGTTTTCCTTCGGGGTTTTCAGGACACGCATAAAAAAGAAAGAAAAAAAAAGACCCCCTCCGCTTCGCGGACACTGATGAAAAAGCGAAGCTGGTGGTCTTCCCTTCGTCAGGCTCACGCATTTCTATGTTTTGAAAGTCTTTCAGATATGTTGTATCTTTATTAAACACTCTTAGTTAAACTTTGAGGTGGTAGTATAGCCACCACCTTTTATAACCACAAAGTATCACGTGACAGTGGTGTGTCTATAGTAACGCGCACGCCATTTGTTGGGCTAACTGTTGCCTTCTTCCTTTTTTAGTGGAAGTTGTGTGTAGTGGGATTTACCCAATTTCAGTGGCAGATACGCGTTTGTCATGATGATAGTTTTCTGATAGGCCGCACAGATTTCTGTGGCACATACCCGTTTGTTGGGCTAACTGTTGCCTTCATTTTTAGTGGACCAGTGGGGAGTAGTGGGATTTACTCAATTTCTCTAGCGCATACCCGTTTATGATGCCCATCTGCATTACCACGGATCCCGGACATGAAAGCCTCGACTAAGAATAGCTTCGATGTTAAAAAACGCCAGGCCTGCGCGGAAAGCGCAGCACAGTCAGAGCGAAAGCTGCAAGAGCGGCATTTCTAGAGCCCGTTTTAAACTCTCTTGTGGCTTTTAATACGAGTACACTAGCAACGTACCCACTACGCCGCAAATAATAATTTTTGTGAAGTTGGCAAGCACCCACCACGGCATTATTCGTCATTCTGCGGAGAAGCGAGGTACCATCTGTAAGGCATTATGTGCACTTTGTTGATGCGACGGTTGATGACGATGATGAATTATGGCTGATCCTTTTGCAATGGATTGGAAGCATTAAACGATCCACTAGTTACGTAATTCGCATTGTGTGACGCCTGTGTGTTATTTTACTCTTTTACCACACTACAGTGCATATGTAAATGTGGTTCCTTCCTGACATGAACACTGTGTAGGGTCTATTTTCACAGCACTTTCAAGCGCCGGCATGGCTTTGAGGTAGAATACTGGGCTCCCACGCAGGGGGGCCCAGGTTCGAACCTCGTTTCATCCCGCATATTTTTTCTTATTTACTTTTTTTCCCTATTTGGCGCGATAGTGGTTACGGACGCCGGCGGTGGTGGCGGCGGAGAACTACGGCGCCAAAAACGGCCCTTGTTGTGATCTCATAGCTGCTTTCCCTGTAAAAACGCCAGGCCTGCGTGGAGCGCGCAGCACAGCCGCAGCGTAAGCTGGCGGAGCGGTCTTCATCGAGCCCACTGTAAAATCTGTTGGGGAGCCTGTTGCAGGTATATTTGCGAGGTATCCAACACGTAAATAATCATACGCAACCATCATTTAATGAAGTAGCGGAGGCCCCACTGCGCGTTTCTCGGGCAATCTGCCCATTTGCGTAGCTGTACACATTGTTGTTGCTGTGGTGGATGCTGGTGAGGATGATGAAGAATTCGCCCTTTTCATTTTCCTGTGCTACCCTCTCCTGTTTTGGTAGGTGGGTGGGGCTTTTTTTTTTGGGGGGGGGGGGGGTGATCCCGGACAACCGGGATTGCTAGAAGAAAAGCTACTGAGATAGAAATGTATTCTGGAGACCTTAACACAGGGTCTCGCGGCTTTCCGGCTAGGAGAAACTCGCATGCACCGTGGCACCGTGAAAAAGCGGATTACGGCTAAGCAGTTTGTAAGTGGCGGGAAGGTTCAAGCCATCCACTCGTTACGCAATTCGCATGGTGTGACACCGGGTGTGATTCGACTCTTTTAGCACCCAACATTACATCCGTTAACGCACTTCCCCACCCTACATGTCGCTTGTATAGTGTCTTTTTTTTTAAAAAAAAAAAGAAGATGAAAGCAGTGGCGTAGCAGAGCACTTGCTTGCCGCGAAGAAAGCGTGGGGTCGAATCCGCCTCGAATCATGATATTTTTCTCAATGTGCGCGATAGGTGCGACAGACACCGACGGCGGCGGCAGGCAACTACGCCACAAAAATCGGCTGTCGTGAGCTCATAAGAGCTTAAGCTGTAATAACTGATAAGGCAGATAACCACATGTATCTTTAGCAACTGCAGATATATCTTGAGCGTATACACGCCAGAACGTAATTGCATGCACGAAAAAAATGAATATATATAATATATATATATATATATATATATATTGCCACAAGGACGTGACGTCGACGAAAGCAGCAGTCGGCGTGTCAAGATGAAACTCTTTATTTGGCCGCACTTGTGGCCAGGAAACGGAAAGTCAAACTACAGCCATACACACTGTACACTGATAGCGGCGAACAGAACGTCGGCCGTCGATAATCTGCTCTGCGGTAAGGCGCGTCGGCATTTATACATGCAGCATCGAACAGTCGAGCCTTATCGCTGGTCGCCGCGTTAGTTCGAGAATAATCTCAACTGTTCGCGTTTGCGCACTCAGTCCTCTAAGAAGATTCTACAATATTTTGGAAGGTTCCCAGACATTAGGGCGCGGCTTGCGCAAGGCGGTGGCTACGCGTGCAATGAACTATTTGCATAGAAATGACAAAAAGAAGCGCGCGTGGCGATATTGAGCTACGAAAAAAAAAAATATCGACCATGCCTGCCTAATCTACTGCGTTCAGTCTTGTACACTTATAGCCCAGGTACGCCAATACGGAATGACTGCTTAAATTTATTCTTAGCACAGTAATTTTGAAATCTAAGCTTACAGCAGCTTCTCCTGACTGAAGGTGCGGTAGCGTACACTACAACGCAGGACAGAAAGCACCGCTTGTAAAAATGTGAAGAAATGACGACACGGGATTGAACGCGATTCCTGTCTAAGTGAGCCATCTGCGTATCCCAACCTTCTCGAAAAGACACGCTAACTAGACTACGTACAGCTTAGACCTCTGGTTCTATGTTGTACATGGAACTGCGTATATCATGGCAAAGTTAACCATTGCCCGGCGAATAAGTACGCTAGCTCCCAGCTTCTTCGCTTGAATACCTTAAGCTTGCGCTTAATTCTTCTTTTTCAATGCATATTTGCCTGCACGCGCCTCAACGTTCTTGCTGTTTAAGATGCGCGCGAATGCCTGTTGTCAGAAAAACGTGAAGTCCCTACGCGTAACCAGGCATTGTATCTTCTTATAATATTTTTTTCCTATCAAATAATGCATCGTGGGTCCCCAAGCACGTAAAATACGCTGTTTCCAAAATCATAGAAGGAGAAAAACACCATGCGTAAGCCGTCTCAATTATATTCATCGAAGTTGTTCTTAGAAGTCAATCTCATGCGATATTGGAGTCCTCATTTAAATGGCTGCTGCTTGAGTAAGCCCCCTAACGAACACGAAAGAGAAATGCAGAATGCGAAGACGTGTATTTAGCGTTTATGTTAGTTTTCGAAGAAGTCTGCTGAACGTCAGTCAGTAAAGTTTATTTATTTGCTTTAGACGCTGTTCTTCCTTTCTCTTGCCTCAAGTAACACTGAAAGTCAAAATTTCTTTTTAGTGTTGTTTAGTTCCGCATCTTTCGGTAAGTCTCTCGTTCTCAAGTCATATCCATCAACGTTTCCTCGATATCCAATCAAAACGACATCCTCCGTTCAAAGCTTATCATGAGCAGAGCAGCCGTAATAACGCTCACAAAACTATTTATGACGTATGGCTACAGAACAGCGAGTGCATCTACCCGTGACCTATCTCCTATTACCCTTCTCTTGCACTAGCTGATACGATGTTTCCCCCAGAAGCTTTGCGTATGGTCATCACACCTCCTTATTATACCGAGCCGTTTTCATCTACAGCTGCGATGAAATGATTGCCCGTCTTCGTGTCCCCGTTTCAGTGCGCCCAGAAGATAACCTTCCATACGTTAGACAAAATTGCTAATCGCCCTTTGTCGGAAGAAAGGGTTCAGGGACACTGGCCGAGTCCGCCTTTAGCCCAGAAGGCGTTGAAAGCGTCGTTGCGCTTTTTGAGGACAAGTGTGTGTAAAACAGATTTTAAACAGTGTCGTAATCTGCATTCCCTTTCTTTGCCTTTTTGTTTGTCTTTTCTTGCTTTTTTTGTAGAATGTCTTTTCCAAAGTAAAGTTCCGTTCAATTCAAAACAATCTCTTCTTTATTCGTTTTCAATCCCGCCTCCCTCTTCCTTAGTTCGGGATAGCCAGCTGGTCTAAAAACTGGCTAACCTACCTGTCTTTTTCCCTGTTTGTTCCTTTTTCTATCATTCAGAACCCATCTCCGCATCATCACTCATTCTCCAATCACTGGAAAGTATTAGCTACTATCCCTGAAAATTACGCGGGCTATCAAGCTCCACTGTTTTAAGGTCCAACGGCGAGCAATTTTATATACCATTTGCCGCTGGTCGCACGCAGAGCTCGGAGGCGCTTTAGCGTGTTCTCTTCAACACCAGCGACATAACGCGAAGGGCACGCTTTAAAGGTCGTCGCCACGCTCGGTTTTGAACGGAGTTGAGATGCGCGCACGCCTCCTACCTGTACCACCTGTACTTTGCCCTACAAGGCGTGGTTGCCCCGTGCGCGCGCGCTTATCGCGTGAGGGGAGCGGTTTGTACGAATTGTGCCCTTGCCGCAAAGTTTGCGTTGAAGTTACAGTGCGCACGAACGTCCCTTCGCTCGCTGCAGCGGCCACGTTTGCCAACGGAGGGAGTTGCTAGCTAGAAGAGCCAAACTAAGGGCAGTTGGTTGTGCATAGTCGACGCTTGCAGCGCGCTGCTCAAACTCAAAGTAACAACTGTGACACTCGTTAGTTCGCGCTCGTCCTGTGTATACCTATGCGTTCGTTTCCTGCGTTGTTCTTTGTGTTTGAGCAGGGCGCTGCTAGTGTCGAGCTGTGATAGTTGTTAGTTGGCGCTCGCCCTGTGCGTGTTCTTTTCGTGCGTTCTTCGTGCTTGAGCAGCGCCCTGCAAGATTCGAGTTGCTTTCCGTTCTTCGCGTGGCGTTCCTATTTGTTGTTATCGCATTCACTGATTCGCCCGTTCGGCGAAAGTGTGACTTTTTTTCTCGAACATCACGTTACGCTAACCACCTTTCGTTGGATCGCTCACTGCATGGTCCTTAACTTCGTTTTAATCTTGTTTCTCAACCTACAAGTTTTTGCCTCATATGTTAGAACCAGCAGACTGGCACAATTACGCGCTCTTTAAATTGACAGCGGCATCGCTCATTCCTACCATATACGTTCCAGCCGATTTTTGTTTTGTGCATTTCTCATCATGATCTAGTTCCGCTATGATTAATTATTCTAGACAAGCGCACCTATACACGGACTACCGAGACTAGGAACCAATGATTATTCGCGTTCATTAACTACTAGCTCGGTTTCATGCACATTATTCCTCAATAATACATTAAAATATTTCAGCTGTAGTCCTGATTTCTTGTTTTCGAAATCAACCACATCGGTACTGAATTGCATTGGATAATGTTACCTGCGAACCATAGCCTGCTTAGATGCCCACCACTAAACCTGACTCCTAGTCTTTGCAATTTAATAGCTTAAATACGTTTCTAAAACTGTGCCAGTGGCGTTGGTCTATTTCGCCAGCGATAAAAGATAATTTGGTCATAGATATACATACGTATGCTTAGCAGATGAATACTTTAGAGTGCATTGATCATCACTGCACTATTATTTAGGTGTTCATTAACGCGAAACCCATTAGGGAATGTCAACTGCAGTCCCTCAAGCCCATGTAAAAATAACAATTTGCATGATAAAATTGAGAGAAAAAAACCTTCAGAAGGCTATGAGAGCTACCATAGAACACTAAAATCAAGGCACAATCCAAATTGTAAGGTTAGTGAAGATATATTTTTAACTAGTAAGTGATTAGAGACTTGCGTGAACAGTTAGAGGTTCCTGCACGTGTATTACCGACATTACCTAATTTTGCCTAACTGTTTCTTAACGCTGACCAGTGTTCGTTACTGCTTGCAATGGTTTAACGGTGTCACCCACAAACACTCACGCGTTATGTGAACAGTGAACTTCGTTATGAAGTTCACTGTTCACACCAAGGTTTCCTCAATTTTTGTTCATGTTTCCCATGAAAAAAAAAATACAGAGCTATTTTTGATTGCACAAAAACTCGCGTACTCCCGTTTAGAATCTCTTTTCTACTTCGCAGGTCGACAAATTCGACGACTCATAAATGAAATGGCGCAATCCCGCCCTTCAACAAACTCAGCGTTGAAAACGCTGTCATCAACTCCATAAAGGGGGCAACGAGCTCCGGTCATTCTTACCGTACGGCCGGTGCAGCAACAAGCGATCCGAGAGGGCGACGCAGCACTTTTTTTTCGTATAGCGAACATATATACGAACACACAGCCGGAAAACCGTGGCGGCAGCACAGGAGTCCAGCTTTGTTTGCGGCCCATCGTAAACAGATGGCACCGACCGTGGCCAGCGTGTGCGCGAGGAATAAAAGGGTCTTACTCCCCTCTCTCCCACTGCACCCTCCTCTATCGCTATATAACGTCGCAGCATCATGGATTGCTGCTACATGCCTGTCGGTATTGCTCTGCTGCGGACGTATATATACGGGAGAGTGATCGGCGGGGCGCCACGCGACCGTGCTGGCTGGCCATCTGAGCAAATGCTGAATTGCCACTTTGCTCGCCCTGTTGATAGCATTACATCGCGCTGTTGCTGTTTGTTGCTGACCGATAAATTTGTAATGCGTTGTTGCTTGTTCGCGTCCTGTTTGGTTTATTTTATTCTTAAGAAATGGGGCTCTTTTTTTCCATCTTAGCTCACTCTTTTTTCTTTATGAAGAAGGGCGCGATACCTTTGGTAACTGAAATCATTTTTTTTTGTCGACCGGGTGGTGCACCGTGTATTTGTGGACAGGGATTCGTAAATAAAAGAAGTACAGTGATGTTACGCGGCAAAACGACGTTACGATTACGAGGCACGCCGTTGTTAGAGACCCCGGATAAATTTTTAGCACCTGAACGTTTTAACGCAGACAAAAATAGAAGTTCACGGGTGTTCCTGAATTTCTCCACCAGAAAAATGCTGCCGCCACGGCTGGGAATTGACCCCACGTTCTGCAGCTTAGCAGCTCAACATCTTAGCCGCTAAACTGCCAGGAGAGTGCGTCCACATTCAAATCGTCAAGAACGATTACATTTTCATTCATTCTACCTCGGTACTTGACTGTCTTCATCGACCAAGCAACCACTCAACTTTTTATCGAGGACATGTATTTCAGGGTACCAGCTTCCTATCTGACACAACAGGTCCAGTCTTGATGTCCTGGTTTGCTTACACCTGAAACAAAGGGACCTATAAGAATCGTCGTCATCTTGGATTTCGCAAAATCCTTTCATTTCTGTGTGACACGAAAGTTTAGGGTATTTATCTTCTCTGTGGATGCATTCTAGGTGGATATTACTGCTATGTGACTGGACTGTATTTTGAGTTGTGTATAGTGTGTCTATGGGAGTTCTTGTTTATTTGATGTTTCTTGCCGGGTTGATTTATACGATAGGTATTTGGGAGTGTTTTTTATAGGTCTCTTTCATGGCTGTGACGTTCAATAATTCTACAATCTGTGAAGAACAGTTCCCGGAGCTATTTGAAAGCACCCGCGTCTCGTAAACAAAATATAATGAGAAAATGTTTGGGGGCAAGTATCACATCAGAAAAAGAGAAACGTAGCATATGGGGCAGAAACCTGTAGATAAACAAAGAAACTCTAAAAGAATCTAAGGCCCACCCAGCGCGCAACGGCACGAAAAATGATAGGGGTAACCCTAAGCGATAGGAAGGCAGGAGAGTTGGTCAGGGAACCAAAACAGGTAGCCGATATCTTATTTCATATATAAAAAAAACTGGAACTGCGCAGGTCACGTCATCAAAAAGGACACATATCAGATGGTCTCTTGGAACATCGGAATGAATTCCAAAAGGTGAGAAGCGCGGCCGAGGTTGGCACATGGTAAGGCACAGCGACGAATTTAAGAAATTTGAAGGCTTAAAATGGAATCAGCTCGCGCCGCAGAGGATGGGTTGGAGATCACTGAGAAAGCCCTTCGTCCTGCAATTGACGTAAAAAAGGCTGATGATGATGACTATGATGAGGCGGAGCTCATTATAAGAACTCGGAAAGGCCACTGACGAAACTACGGCACAGCTTCAAGTAGTAGATACGTAGACCAGGCTTTGCATACATGATCTATTTAGGCTCAAGTCTTCACCCATATATGCCTAGTGTCCTATATGTAGGACGCTGAAACTTTTCACTGTAACTCGGACGATTTTTCTGTAAAAAAGCTAGCGCCACCTGACGTGTGTTTCTGATGCCCTGCCCTTCTCACGTGCAAGTCTAGGTGGTTGCCAGGCCACAAATCGCCACGTGCTCGCAGTCGCAAAATTGTTGTTCCGCGTGAGTGAAGCCGAGCGCCATGCCGCGAAAGAAAGTGTAATATAGATTCACATTGTTCTCGATGCTGCCGATATTTTAGTTGAGCGCTGCTCAGTTATTGGGCGTGCAGTAAATTTCGTATGACTGTGATACGCGGGAAAGTTTTTCGGGGCGAAGTTCCTTAAGGCGGCACCCGTTCGTCCCTCGTAGTCGTAGTCGTAGTAGTGCGTAACCAGTCGTAACGCTAGTACCAGATCTTGACCTCCAAGGTGGTGTCGGTGGGAGATTTTTCCTGTGCGTTGTTGAACAATAATAAATTCGCGGCGTGCGCGTTAACTAAAAAACGAATTCTTCTGTCTCTCATTCCCCATTAGCAGCCATTGGCATGTTCCAGTAGGAAACGTTAGTAGAAGTAGAAGTTTAGGTGTTAGCTAAAAGCCGACTTCTTCTGTCTCTCATTCCCATTGTTTACCTCCAAGGTAGTGCCTGGTGAGATTTCTCCTGTGCGTGATTAAACAATAACATTTTGTTCAAAACGCCGTGATTGATGAAATGAACCAACGAAAGACGCCAGATGTTTTCTAAAAGCAAAACGAAAGAACGCCAGATGTTTCTAAAGCAAAACGAAAAGACGCCAGCTGCTTAACGAAAGACGCCAGAAGTGTTCTAAAGCAATGGTTTTCTAAACAATGAAAATTCACAGCGTACATGTAAAATTAAAGTGAGCTGCAAGTCGTCATAACTCTCATCGAACCTTTAGTATAAACGCGCCCGATCTCACGTCGGTGATGATGTACTGGGCAGAATTCACGGAATATTCACGGCTTACCGATGAACCTCCGCAGCTTCGCCCACTCATCATCATTCACTCTGTGGATATGCTGGGATTTTTTGTTCGCGCTCTGTCAAACATTGCTGTCCTACATATAGGACGCTAGGCAGATTGGGTGTCGTCGTTGTGTCAATTTGGAACGCGCGTTGCGTCTTGCCCGTGAGGCTTGTAGTAACGTAATGACGTGAATAAATAATGTGTAGAACTTTCATCTCTTTACTTTATTTGCAGTCAGGAGATTCCCTGCAGTTCGTTTTACTCAAGAAAAGACCCGCAATCGCTCAACGACATTTTGAACCGTGCGGACGCTGGCGAAGATGTGCCTTCGGTTGTGGCCATTCTTCCACCCGACAATTACGCTGCGGCAGTGACAGATGAAGAAAGCGGCGATGAAGAAGGCACCAGCATGGACCATCCACCGGGAAGCACTCTTCGGGCCGAAGTCGCGGACTCGTGTTCAGAGCCAAGTGACGACGAGGAGGAGCCACCAGCTAAACTGCAGAAACGTCATGTCAAGTGGGATAAACGTGACTTGAACTCGACCTTCCCAGTTGGCGATTCGTATGAGCCGGATTCCGCAGAAGAAAACACCACTAACTCAGTAGAGGCATTTGAAAAATTTTTCGATGATGAGGTAATCAACCTGTAGTTGAAAACACCAACACCTATTACAAGCAGTAGAATCTGTGTGAACGTAAATGCTGGTGAGGATGAAATGTTTTCTCGGCACTTGCTTCTCAATGGCTATGTACCTGTGCCAAGGCGTCAAATGTTGTGGGAAAACTCACGTGATTCTCACAATGAACTCGTCGCGAACTCCATGAGGCGTGACCAATTTGAAGCCATCTTCAACACCTACATGTGGCTGACAACAAAAACTTAGTGCAAGAAGATAAATTCACAAAACTGCGACCACTGTTCAAGCTGTTGAGTGAGCGGTTCTTGTTGTATGCTCCATTACTTGACTGCTTCAGCAT
Organism: Rhipicephalus sanguineus; assembly: GCF_013339695.2. Taxonomy (NCBI): domain Eukaryota; kingdom Metazoa; phylum Arthropoda; class Arachnida; order Ixodida; family Ixodidae; genus Rhipicephalus; species Rhipicephalus sanguineus. Next base: position 92,000,226 of record NC_051178.1, read on the forward strand.
TGATGAAAGCATGTGTGAGTAATTCGGAAAGCATGGATGTAAGCAGTTTCTGAAAGGGAAGCCTACCGTTTTGGCTATAAACTGTGGTGCGTTTGCACCCCCCCCCCCTGGGCTACTTACTATCTGTTGAGCCCTACCAAGGGAGGTATGGCGTCAACATTGACGGTAAAAACAAGCTCGGCCTAGGAGGATCTGTTGTCACAGAAATAGTCTCCAGAATGAAAGCAAGGTTTCATAACTGTTTCCATGTATTTTTTGACAACTTCTTTTCAAGTCTAAAGCTCGTTAGAATGCTTTCGACAATGGGTGTCAAGTGCACAGGCACCGTGCGGGATAACCGTATCGAAAACTGCCCGATCCTCACGCAGAAAAAAATGAAAAACAAGGCTCGAGGATTCTACGACTACGAGTTGATGCCGAATCGGAAAATTTGGTATGCCGTTGGAAGGACAATAGCACGGTTACCGTTGGTCTCAAAGCTCATGGACTTGAACCAAAACAAATGGTGAATGGTGCTCAAGAGAAAACACATCCAAGGTCACGATGGAGCAGCCCTATTTGATCTCCAGATAAATGCCACACATGGGAGGGGTGACCGACTGGATCAAAATATTGCGAAGTACCACGCACTGCCATTAGAGGAAAAAAGTGGTACTCATCACTCCTGACGTATCTTCTGGATGATGTGTCAAACAACGCATTCCAGTTATACAGAAGGAGAACAGAGAAAGCGGAGTTCTCACGTTTCAAAGGACAGTAGCAATGTCATATATATGAGAGCTATGGCTCCAAGCAATGCGTGGTAGAAGCCGCCAATCTCCGCTGAAAGCGCAAAGCCGATTTGACCGCACTGTCCACACAGTGATCCCTCAAGAGAAGCAGACAAGGTGCGCTCATTGCCAGGAGAAAGACAAACCACACACGTTGTGAGAAATGGGACATCGGAGTGCATGTCAAATGCTTCAAAAGGTACCATTCAATTAAGCAAGCGATCTGCCTAGTGTCCTAAATGTAGGACGGCGCCAAACCGTTGTTCGAAAAAGTTGTTTTGTCAATAAAAGCACTTATTATTTC